>NC_051321.1:10904007-11207037 GCF_015220235.1 Choloepus didactylus
CTCATCAGCCACTAATTGGTGAGCCAGGGGGTCAATTCACTCATTTACGATAGAAGTATACTTTGGCTCCAGAATTAGTCTTCTCAAGAGACCAAATTATATGCTAAGTTTGCTTAGGGAGGAAAGAATGAGGACAAGGAAACTCGATGGTGTCCAAAACAAACTCTTTCCGAGATAATGTAGCCTCTCATTGTCCTTTCTTGCGAAGTTTCTGATTAAAGAACTGTTCTGGGCACCACTGAATTCTTGTCCCCATGACTTCCCTCCCAGATCGCAGACACGCGGCCCCTTGTACGGAAGGGCACGGGACACCCTCAAACAGGCCACCTCCAAGCCAGAGCATGATGAGCTTGGGACACAGCGAATTTGGCTCATTTCATAATTATCCATGTTCATTTCAAGTTGCTTCAAAGGAGTGGCATTTGCTGGTATTTTTGCTAAGTGAAGAGACTGGGGCTCGGTTCCCTTAGGAGAAGGCCTATGGTCCAAGGGGGCTGATGGGGGTCACTGGCTTCCCAGGGGGTATCTCAGGGGACTGCTGCAGGGCATCCCTCGTGCCCACCCCTTCAACACCTTCACCCATGACCGGGAAAGGACACAGAGGGCCTGATGAACAAGCCAAAGAGGCCACCAGTATGCAGGACCAACTAGAAAGACCGAAACAACTAGGAAAACCAAGCATGACTAGTCATGCCCGAAACAGACCTGTCCTCAAGTCCAAAATACACTGCATGCATGCTGGATGGTGAGGACGATAGGGTTTCACTGAGGCATTTGCAGAAACAGCTGCAGGGTTAGAACCGACTGGAAGCATAACAAGAGGCCAGTTCAGTAAGACTGCTGCCCACAACAAATGGCCCAGAGAGTCTCTTAACTGCCACACGAGGTCCCGAGACAGGGAGCACCCACTTCCCCCTGCACGGATCAGACCAGACCACAAGCACTAGCTTGGGTTCATCCACTAAACAAGTTCTCAAAGTGGGGGCCCTGGAACCCCTGAGAACTTGACAAACCCACCGATTCTCAGGCTGCACCCTGGGGCCCAGGCTGGGGTGGGGCCCTGCAGACGGTGTTTTAACCAGCCCTGCAGGTGGGTGCGGGGCCCTCAGCACTGAGCGAGCCTGCGATGAACAGTGTGCGTGCCAGGCACACCTCCACATCGGGGAGACGAAGGTGAGCAAGACGTGGTCCCTGCAGCCCAAGAACGAAGCCGAGGCAGTAGTGGTGGGAAGGAGATTTCAGAGGTGATAGTAACCAAAGCCAGAAACAGAAACCAGGACCCGATGGGTCATCAGGGAAGTGGGGGCAAAGGAGATGGAGTCACCATCAGCTCTCTGGTTTGAGTCACTGGGCCACCAACTCAAGTGCCACCACGTGAGACAGGGACCCCGGGAGGAAGGAGAGGTTTGGGGGCAAATGAGTGTCTTCCTGGCATGGGACAGACTGTTTCCAAACTTGCTGACTTTGCGGACCCATATATTTTCAAATCAATTTTATGTTTGAGACCAATACAAGATTGCCATCTTTTATCTGGTAGGTAAGGGTAAATTTTAAAGCCCAATTTTCATCACTGTCATTTCACAAGCTAATGGACCTTCTAAACAATAAAAGGTGGGAATGACACAATTCAGATTCAGGACAGTACTTCCCAAGCAGGGGGCTTGTTTTGCTCATCTTGCCACAGATGAGTAGATCTCCGTGCTAGTGGCTCTGTCTGCTAGCAGCATCCGGGAGCCGGTGACAGCGACGGGCGGACAGGCGCAAACCCCGGGAAGAGGGACCAGGGTGGACCTGGCAAGGGTGACCTCTCTCCTGCACAACCCCGGGCCCAGCTCCAGCCCGGCCTGGCCCCTGCAGCCCCTCTTCCCCCTGCAATCTTGTAGCCATATAACAGCTACAGCAAACTTTTAAAAACACAAAGCGGGTCCCTTTGTTCTCCTGCTTTGGCGGCCATCCCAGCGTGCTCAGCAAAAGACCGAGCTCCTTCACAGAGCCCCTGTAGGGGTAGGGGTCCCCGAGGCCAGTCTGCTGGGACAGTTCTGCTCTTTAGTCCCATCCCAGTGCAATAACAACCAGGACACCCAGTCCCTGACACCGTGTCGTGGTTGGGGTGCTCTGACGTGGCCATCACCCTTCCCTGCACTTGGGCCTGCTCACTGTCCCCTCACCCTCCGTGCTCTGCCCGGGCTGACCCTCCTTCCCTTCCTCAGCCTCGCCATGCTCCCTACCACTGGCAGCCCCTGAGCCCACTACTCCTGGGCCTGGGATGCTCTCCCACCTCCCTTTCTCACCTTCAAGAAGGAATGTGGGCCTTGAAAGCTGGTGACAGCCTGGGAGCAGAAAAGGAAGACAGAGCAAAGAAGAAAGCCATGCAAGCATCACAGGAGGTGGTGAGGCGGGGCATGGTGACAGGAGCCACGTGGGGCTTCAGGGGAGCTGGGTCGCCCAGACACACATCCCCCACTAGCAAGTGGGGTGTCTGGATTCAAGCCCAGTCTGCTGAGCCCAGAGCCGCAGAGCTGCTCCCTTCACTGTGTGCCAGAATTGGGGAGAAACTTGAGGGGAGCCCAGAACCTTGGCAGGAACTCAGCAGGGCCCAAGCCACCAGTCCACTGCTCTTGGAGACACCACCTCTGCCCATCCTCTCATTTCAACTCTGAGCAGGGAAGCGGCAGCTCCAAACTGCAAGCAAAGTGGGCCAAGTTGGGTAGCCTGAAGTACAAAAAGATACATACACATTTTTTTTAAAACAGGGGGACTGTCTGTTACCCACCCTGACTGAAGAGCCCACCAAGTCTCAAATGAGCCCAGGCTGGAGGTGTGGCCCTGGGGCTCTGGAAGCCGTAGCCGCAGCCCCTCCGCTCTGAAACGCTGGCTCATATCAAGTTTAAAGCGAAGGTTCAAACCCTGCTCAGGTCAACAACAGCAATCAAGCCAGCCTGTGCTGCGGCTTGGCAGGTGGTAAGGAGACCCACAACAAACTCTCCACGTTCAAGGAAATCAGAACAAAGGAAGAGTCTGAAACGCGCACAGGACAATGACGAGCAGCCAACACTCAGCCAAACCAGAAAGAAAGAGAACAAAAGTGCCACTCGTGCCACCAGTGCTACAGAGCACATCACCAGAAAAGGGCTCTATGTGTGACCAGTGGGGAAGGAAACCACAGTAGAGGGGCTCCACAAAGCCTCTTCCTTGAGCAAGAAGCGCTTGGCTCAAACTTCCTTCTTCCTTGTTACAATACACGGCCCAGGTGGAGAGCCAGTGTGTTTGTATGGGTGTGTGCACACATGCATGTGTGTATGCACGTGTGAGCATGTGCACGTGTGCATGTACAAAAAATGCATGCAGTAGCTGCCAGGAGATGCCCGACTGATTTGGTGATGTCACTGGGAGAACATCACCTTAAAGGGTGCCTGGCTGGTGGTTTCTGTCAACTGAGAGGTCCAGGCCAGGGCGCCCAGCCCAGCAGGGAGCTGGAGCTGAGCCAGGAGGGGCCAGTGTGGGGAAGGAGCTGCCCTCGTCCAAGGCTGGGGCGGCCGTGCCCTCCACCAACTGTGTCCGGAGACCCTCCCACGACCTTGGCACCTTGGCACGGGGCTCTGCAGAGGGATTTAGCACTGGGAGGCCAGCCAGAAGCGTCAGGCCCCTCCCAAAGTGCTGGAGCCTCAGGAGGTCTTTAACCCTCTCTTGCCCAACTGGAAGAGATTTATGCAGACTTCTATTCCTGTCTTCCTTGTTGCTGCACAGATTCTCAGAAAGCTGGAGAGCTCCTCTTGCCACCCTGCCCTGAAGCTTTCCTCTGATGGTTGCTGGCAAACATGGTGTCTGCTCCACCTGGCCTCGCTCTTCATCTAGCCCAGATGCTGTGCGGGCAGATGAAGAAAACCGAGGCTCACAGAGGTGATATGATTATCCCCAGGATCATGGTTAATAAGTGGGGAGAGGGAGCAGAGGGTCAGAATGTAAACCCCGGACAGCCTAATATCCTATAGGCTCCCTGATGATACTTCACTGATCTCCCTGGCTGAGATTCCCTAATTGAATGTGGTGTTTTGCTCTTTGTTGCTTTGCACCCTAACTTGTTGCAAAACAATTGGATGCAATTTGCAAAACCACACACAATGGCACAGCAAAGAAAGAAGCAAAGAGCAAGACCACCTGAAGGGGAAGATAAGGGTAGACTTGGAAAATGAAGGCAGGGTAAAATTAGAACACAGCATTGAGGAATGCTATAAGGCCCTCCTCTTGAGGACTTTGGTGCTAGAGATCAACTGAAATTGTGGTTCTATGCTTCCTAGCAGCCCAAGCAAAGAAGGAAACAAGATCAGTGTTCATGAGAGTTGACCCATCTGTTGTTCTTAGAGGCATTACTTTCCCTATTCCTAAGGCTTGAAAAGACATTTCCCATGTGGTCTCATGGAGAGATCCCCAGATAAAGGACCTTGGCTTTCAAGCCGTGTTCCCACATCTGTAGGTCCCCATGGAAGTGATAAAGAGGATGGGAGAGGGTTAGTTCTGGCCCTGTGCCTACCCCGTCCCCATCAACCTCAGTTCCAGTAGAGTGGCTCCTCTTTGCGTAGCACTTGGACTGTTGTGTGATCTGTGCAGCCAAGAGCCAGGCAGCTACTGCATTTTAGTTCACAGCCAACAGGAACTTCAACCTTGACTTTATTAAAATCTTCTGTCCTCTCCTATTTGCTAGCACCCAAAACTCCCAGGAGCCTTTGACTTCGCTACCCCAGCAGAGCTCTCAGTCATACACAGGAAGCCCTCACCTCTGTGTCCCCATCCCCTCTCGTCTCCTCCTCCCTCTCACTGCCAGCTGCCCTGGGTGACAATTTCAAGAAACTTCCTGGGAGTGTAGGTTTTCTCTCACGAATTATACTGTAGAGCTTTTGTCTTTTTCTCTCTTCTGAAAGCAAGGAGAAGGGGAGAAAGCTAAGCACTCAGTAGGGAGGGAAAGACCGTCCTCCCCAAAATTTACAGAATGACCTTGATTATCGTATGCCGTGGATTATTTATGAGTCACCACTGGATTGATAACCACTTTGAGAGAAGGAGGATGAAACAGCTCATTCAAAGTACAACCCAATTGTAGGACAATTCCCAGTTTCAGGAACATTGAAAATGGAGCAAAAGCCACAGACAAGGGGACAGCAAAGAAAGAAGGGAAGAGCAAGACCTCCTGAAGGGGAAAATAATGGTAGACTGTTTCTTCCTATACAGGAAAAGAACTTAGAGATCACTTAATCAGTATCCCTTATTACTGAGGAGGAAATTACGCCTCTTCCCCAAGCTTCCAGAGTCCCCCAACCCCCTTGTCAAAGGTGTTTCCGTTTCACCTGCTACCTCCTGACAGGCGTCTAATGGTTTATCACCCTGCAAGTCCTTGATAAAGCACTGCCTCTTCCAGGAGCAAGGGGCAAGTTACTAGGTAAGTGGAGATAAGGTAGGCAGTAGCAAAGAGGGGTCAGATTTTTCACAGCCAGCTTCCTGGTTGAATCAGGAACCAGCTGGCTTCACTGCCCTGTGGCCCAAAGGCCTGTCCTGGGGATGGAGAGGACAGTAAGTGGCTTTCTCCAGGTCCTGCTGGAAGCTGTCTTAATTGAACCGTAGCAGCTTACGGAGTGGGAGCCCATTAAATTTCCATTTCATTTTTCCACAGTGCTGACTCGGAAATTCCGAGGCTGGGCTAGTGCTGGGCTAGTGGACCAAGCACTGTCAAGGGAACCAGTTGCAAGGCGGATACCTGAGGCTCAATCCCAGTGATTCTGGAACACTAAGTTTTCTGTTTGATGTTGGGCCTGATGATTTTTTTTAAGCTTCCCAGATGATTTTAATGCACTGTCAGGTGTGGAAACTGAAACATGTAGACTCAGTGCATACTCCTCCAGCTGCAAACCCAGGAGGAAATTCCCATGGATACAGGATCAGACACATTTGGGAATAGCAGAGAGGGAGTTTGGGCTGTTACAGGTTGGATTGTGTCCCCCCAAAAGATGTTCCAGTCCTAACTCCCAGTCCTGTGACTGTGACCCTATTTGGAAATAAGATCTTTGAAGATGTGATTAGTTACGATAAGGCCAGGCAGGGTTAGGTGGGCCTTAATGTAATATGACTGTTTTCTTAAAAGCAAAGGGGAGAAACAAAGTGGAGCTTCAGTGGCTGAGAGATTCCAAATGGAGTCGAGCAGTCACTCTGGCGGACATTGTTACGCACCATATAGATAACTCTCTTTAGGTTTTAATGTACTGGAATAGCTAGAAGTAAATACCTGAAACTATCAAACTGCAACCCAGTAGCCTTGACTCTTGAAGACGATTGTATAACAATGTGGCTTACAAGGCGTGACAGTGTGATTGTGGAAACCTTGTGGATCGCACTCCCTTTATCCAGTGTATGGATGGATGAGTAGAAAAATGGGGACAAAAATTAAATAAAAAATACGGTGGGATGGGAAGGATGATTTGGGTGTTCTTTTTTTACTTCTATTTTTTATTCTTATTCTGATTCTTTCTGGTGTAGGGAAAATGTTCAAAAATAGATTGGGGTGATGAATGCATAACTATATGAAGGTACTGTGAACAGGTGATTGTACACCATGGATGATTGTATGGTATGTGAATATAACTCAATGAAACTGAATTTAATTAAAAAAAAAAAAAAAAGCAAAGGAGACAGAGCGAGGGGAGAAGGCCACTGAAGATGGAGCCAGAGATTGGAGTGAGTCTGCCACCAGAAGCCAGGAGGGAGGACTGGTGGGTTTCTGATAGAGTGGGGCCCTGCCGACACCTTGATTTGGGACCTCCAGCCTCTGGATCCATGAGACGATACATTTCTTGTTGTTGTAAGCCGCCTCATCTGCGGCTTTGTCACGGCAGCCCTAGGAAACCACACAAGTGGCAGTCTTAACTATCTCATCAAGGACTCTGTATTTAATTCAGTGGGAAATGGGGAGCCCTGGCAGGTTTTTGAGGAGGAGAGTGGCAAGAGCTGGATTTTATAAATACAGAAGATAGGACAAGAAACAACAGGGTGTCTGCACGGGGATGCATGGTGACACACAAATTGATTGAATACCTGCCATACCCAACACGCTTATGCCAGGGATCTGGAAAGCTACTAGGAAGAAGAAAACTCTCCCTGCCTGAAGGAATTTACAATCCAGCTGTGGAAAAAAAATCACTGATGCACCTGAAACCACTCTGCCACTTTCAGGCCTCCGAAACAGAGCTGGTGCTAGAGATGTGTATTAGAGACCTCAGAAGACTTTGGGCTATGAGAAAAAAGGCAGGCTAAATCAAAGACCTTTATATGCTTGGATCTGGGGGACAGATAGGTGTTAGAACGATATTAGTTGACAATTTTTGAGACGGTTCTTGACAGCACCTAGATATTTATAAATTCAAATTTTCATCCACTTCATGTATCTCTTTTTTGTAAATAGAAAGTCATGGATTATTTTTTATTTATTTTTCAATAAACATTTTTTATTTAAAAGCTAAAAATAAAACCATCAACAGTTCTAACAGCAGGCTGTGCAGGCTATGTATCTAACGATGGCTCTGCTGAAGCCAGAACCCTCTGGATTCGAGGGTTCTGACATCAAAGAACAGTTCAGGGCTTCCCACATACCTCCAGGGAAGCTGTGAATCTTTGGCATTTCCAAGAAATATGTCCCCAAGAGCTTGTGACTGACCATAAATCACTTTTAAAAATTCCGGTGTATTGACAGAACAGCAGCCAGAGCGAGTTTATTCGAGTCATGAGTTACCATTTGTGCTTAGACTTGAAATGCTGTCACCAACAAATTGCTGCAACAAAATGATCAAAATTTAATTTCCAGGTTCTTTTTTATTCAATAAAGGAATAAAAAGTCTATTTTAAAAAGATACAAAGCTTCCTTTTATTAAATAAGGCAAACTATATCAAGATAAATTATCTTTCACTACATTTGTTGTCAAATGCACCTTCCAAATAAATGTTTTTAAGAAGGATGATGCATTTGTATCTTTATCACATGTAAAAATAAATTGCCCCATAATGTTCAGATGGAAGAAATTCCATATTAATTAATCTGATCCAATCCTGCCCAGGCCCCTCGTTCTCCAATGATGAGGACAAGGCCAATAGCCGCCATTCCTTGGGGTGTCTGCCCACCTCCAGGGACCGTCCCCGAGTCCGAGGTGGCCACGTGAAAGGGGCTCAGTGCCGTTACTCCCTGGGGGTGACTGACTCTGCCTTCTGCCCATCACTGTGGCTTTGTGGGACCAGGTCTTGCAAGACCCGTGTCCCGCCCAGGTCAGTGAGGCTTAGGCAGTGGCAGGTGATCCTGATGTCCAATCCCCAGGCGGCCAGCACCCAACTGCCCCCAAACTGCAGTTTATGATTGAAAAGGACCACGGGACTCTCTATCACTGATAATCTTCCTGGAGCAGGGGACAATTCCCCTCACTGACTAAATTTTTAAGAGACAAAGATAAAAAATAAATCTATGCTTTGATTACACTGTAGATTATATCTATTTGGTGCAGCAATTATACTAGCAGATTTCTAAAGGACAAATGCAATTTTTAAGTAAGTTACAGCATAGTAAAATGAGTGCCTGCCCAGCATAAAGAGGATCCCACATATCTCCAAAGCATTCGTGCGTCATGAACCAGCATCAGAAAATTTGTTAATCACATTTTTTGTTACACAACAGAACCGCTCCTGAAACTTCATGTGTATCACAGTGTAAATAGAAACATATGTTTTATGAGAACCAGGGAAGTTGACCATTCAAAGGAGTCAATTGGAATTCCTCTTGTATATTGAAAATTCATTTTAGTTATTTGGGGGGTAAATCTGGTTTCTTAGACTTCAGGGTGCTCAAAGAAAAGCTTAGTTAAACTTTTCTTTCCATGTTGGATGAGAAAATGGAAAATAAAGGGGAAAATCTGTTGGCCTTATCACAGGAAAGCAAGACCATGCAGTCTTAACCTCATAGGAGGGTGTGAGCCTTTCATGCAAGTTGTCAAGACCCCTTTGCTTCTCACTTGGAAGTTGTCCCTTTAAGTCACACAATCCTGGAACTAGCAAGGATCACAGTGAATATTCAAATCCAGTCCCTCTCCTTTCCCTCACTTTACAGATGAATACAGAGCTTCCGAAAGGTCAAGCAACATGCCCACATTCAAAAACCCCTCCTGCCTCCCACGCCATCTCCCTCCTGGGGCAGGGACTGCCTTAGGCCATGGCAAAGAGCTGATGGTCACGCCAAGGGCAAAACCTACGTCCCCAGCATCTCCTTCCCACCAAGACCATCCAACTGGAGCTACTTCTGGGGGGAAGGTAAGGAGAGGAGCAGACAGCTGGGAGGGAAGGGGTGTATCTCACTCAGCTTCTGAGCCGAGAGGTGCCATCGGGAGGTCACCGTGTTCTGGAAGAAGGACTGAGAAAACTCTCTGTTAATGAGTACCCACCCACCCCCACCGCCTCCCGGAAACCCTGGGACAGATGCACAAGGGGCAGCTTATCGCAGCTCTCTTTGTGGGGCGGTGGCCACGGCAGAGATAGCCAAGGAATCCCTGAGCTTCGTGCTCCGGGGGCAGTTCCCGTTCCTGCTGCCAACACGGATTGCTCAACGCACCTCTGGCATCCCGGCTCCGTCATCCCCCAAAGCCAGGGGCCTGGCAGACTGTGAGTCCACCCTGCCAGGCCTCCATCTTTCTCCTTGACGCACTCTTCTGGAGTCGAAGGCAGTGGATTTCCTAGTCTTCCATTAGCTTTGCTTTGACTTCCAGGCCTTCCTCCTCAGCCTCTCACCAGCATCATCCATGTCTGGGCTGCTTCGTCTTAGCTCAGACTTGATATTGCCAAGGAGCCTTGGGCTCTCTTGTCCTGGCGTGACCGCCAGGCTTGAGACCTGCCTGCTGCCCTGGGACCTGCCAGCATCTGACCTAATTACCTTCCTGTTGGTGTGTGTCCAGAGCAGACAAACCTCCCAGCTGCCTCTTTCACAGCCTTCCTATTTCACTCCCACTGTTTTTCTTTGCCTCAGGATGTGTCCGGAGTATTGCAGCATCTGTCGTCATAGGCTGAGAAATAACCCTTAAAGCCTGCGGGTGTGCATTTAGATGCTCTCTGCTGGGGCATTTGGCCAGGGCTCTCTGGCCACACCTGTGTTTATCACAGAACATGTATCTGTAATATCTGGGGATCTCTGGACAAGAAGAGACTTGCTAAGAAGCCAACTTGCCCAGCCCTCGGGCTTCTGTTGGAACAATTCGTTGAACCACCCCTAGATTGTGACACCTACAGGTTGTGAAATATGTTTTTTTTAAAGTGAGGTTTTATTACTCGTTGTCACCCTTTCTTATAGGAAATAAAGCATAGAAGCCATGAGAATAAAAGTTGTTACCATCCACAACAAGGAAGGGAAAATACCTATCTCCTTCCATCCCAGCCCTGCTAGTGCATAGTCCCTCTGTCTTCCTGGGAACCCTGCAGAACCTAGAATGGGACAGATTGTTTGTGTTCACACCCCTCCACTGTTTGCTTGGCTGAGAGGTACCTTCTCCCCTAAATAAGCATGCACGCATGTGTGTATATACACGAACACACATGCAGAACATAGAGAGGTTCAGGTGGGCACAAAATGTTAAATGAAGCCCTGTTGTTCACAATTTTTTCAAAATTCATTTTGAGCTTACATTTGAGACAGCATCATCACTCAGATTCATGTGACCTGAATTTATCTCTTGCCACGAAACATGCTTCATGTTTCCTTTCCTTGTTCTAAATGGACCACTTTCTTAGACTTCAAAGAAGAGCTCTGTTTTACCATTTCACACACACACACACACACACACACACACACACCAATTTTATGAACATTTCCCCAATCTCATTCCAGCCTTCCTCTCTCTATTCTGGAGTTGCTTCCTTTGCCTTCTTCCGATGTGTGCATGAACATTGCAACTTCCCCAATTATTGGACAATGCTTTGTCCCATTGTACCTTGAAACAATATGATTACAAATTCTGAAATTCCCTTTTTTCAGGTCCTCACAGACAAGTGGAAATCATTCTTACTTTAAGAATTGAGAGGCTTTCCCCCTAAGTAAAGCATGCTCCATTCAGTTATCTCTGGCTCTCCGCGGCCTCCCTCCACCGTCTCCTGGTCACCTTCCTGAGGAAACTAACAACATTCAGTCGTGTGTTGCTGGAGAGTTTTTTATTACATGTTTTATTCATTCTCTTCCACCATGGATCAGAATAGTGCTGACATTGCTCAAATTATATATCTCAGTGTCTGTGACCAGAGAGGACAAGCCTTTTTTCGTTTGTTTCTATTTCAAAAAATCAGGAAAGGACTCCCATAAGCCTGGTTTCAGATGCTTTTTGCTAAGCCAGTTGACTGAGGCCAGGAGATGGGGTCTCCAAGAACATGTCAACTCCCACTCAGATCCCACAGGTGGAATGAAGGGTGAGGAAGTTTCCAGCCACAAAAGGAATGCTATTCTCGAAAGAACTGAAGACAAAATATTCCAAATGATAGGTACTAGCAATAAAAGTCCATGTGTGGGTGTATGAGGGGCATAAACATTGAAAAGAAGTGACCAAAATACCAGTAACAATTACCCTAAGATAAGACCATAGACACTGAATAATTTTAGATTTTTCTTTAAAAAAATGTTATCGTTAAGTATTAAGTTTAGAAATTTAAGGGTAAGAACTAAAATAAGAAATGCACAATTTATAGCTTCCACCTCAGCACGGAGGAAAAAGGGATCATTAAAATAATTCATTAATCTGAGTGATAAAATGTAAACAAAAAAGGTGATAAGCAGAAAATATAAAAGATGTTTGAAATAAGTCCAAATGCGAATAGATTAAACTCACTTTTTAAAAGTCATCCCTTTGTATTTTTAGATATCAAGCTATTTCAACACATCCCAAAGTAATTTGGGCTTGGAATAAAAATATATATTCGGTGCCCACCTGAAGAGCTGGGGGAGGATGCGGAGGTGTTGGGCTTCCTCACCTGGATTGCTGCTGATGTTCTCACAAAAACTGGGGACTCATGGCTTGATATGCTGAGCCCTCTGTCTTGGGGCTTGCCCCTATGAAGCTTGTTACTGCAAAGGAGAGGCTAAACCTGCTTATAATTGTGCCTAGGAGTCTCCCCCTGAGTACCTCTTTGTTGCTCAGATGTAGCCCCCTCTCTCTCTCTAACTGAGCCAACTCGGCAGGTGATCTTACTGCCCTCCCCCCTACGTGGGACCTGACTCCCAGGGGTGTAAATATCCCTGGCAATGCAGGATATGACTCCTGGGGATGAATCTGGACCCGGCATTGTGGAATTGAAAACATCTTCTTGACCAAAAGGGGGATGTGAAATGAAACAAAAAAAAGCTTAAGTGGCTGAGAGATTTCAAATGGAATCAAGAGGTCACTCCGGTGGACATTCTTGCACACTATAAAGATAACACTTTTTAGGTTTCGATGTACTGGAATAGCTAGAAGTAAAGACCTGAAACTATCAAACGGCAACCCAGTAGCCTTGACTCTTGAAGACGATTGTATAACAATGTAGCTTACAAGGGGTGACAGTGTGATTGTGAAAACCTTGTGGATCGCACTCCCTTTATCTCGTGTACAGATGGATGAGTAGAAAAATGGGGACAAAAACTAAATGAAAAATAGGGTGGGATGGGGGAGGATGATTTGGGTGTCCTTTTTCACTTTTATTTTTTCTTCTTATTCTGTTTCTTTCTGATGTAAGGAAAATGTTCAAAAATAGATTGGGGTGATGAATACACAACTATATGATGATACTGTGAACAGTTGATTGTACACCATGGATGATTGTATGGTATGTGAATATATCTCAATAAAACTGAATTTTTTAAAAAATCAAGCTATTTGTTGTCACACCTAAAACAATACAACACAGAAAGACTAAAAATAAAACTGGAAAAAGAAAATACCAAGCAAAAATTTACATGGTGATAATACCTTAAAAGGAAATAATTTATGGTAAAAATCACTAACCTGGATAAAGAGGAATGCTACTTAATAATAAAAAAAAAATCTCATGAAAATTTGTTTGTACCTACTGACATAACCTTGAAACATATTAAGCAAAAACTGACACAATTACAAGGAGGAATTAATGAAACCACAGCCATAGTGGGGATTTTAGCATGTCTTCCTCAGACACAAATCAAGCAAACACAAAATTGGTAAGAATATGGAAGGGTTACATATCAAAGGGAGCTAATCATCAAACCATGATTAAAATACAACCACTATGATTTTTATGATTCAGATAAATCATTAAAGGTGGAAGCTTTCATTGTCAATATCCTTTCTCTTTATCAGCCTGGCAATGATTTACCCATGAATAGTGTGAAAAATGATTGCTCTGGGAAGTGATTAAATAACCCGGGGTACAAGGCCATTTATAAAACTTGTCAAAGGGTGACAATCGCATGAAAAGCAGAGGAAACCAGGCCTTAACTTTTATCATTTCATTGGTTTGAAAAAATGGCGTCGAGCTTAGGAACCAAGAAGGCAGCTAACATCTCCCATGGGTTTTGCCTCAAGATGTGCTGTCTAGTGACCGTGATCCAGTGGCCCGGTAGTCACTTCGGAACTTTCTCTAGGACAGCGGCTCCCAGCACCAGGAAATTGAGGAACAACTCAGAACGACACTAAGGATTATAAAAGAATTTTCAGGCTGTCTATAAAAGCACCCATAGTCAATGTGATATTTACTTGACAGCCCTTTACCACCATCATCTCTGTCGGTTAGGAACGTTTACTGCCCTGGCCACGTTCTCCTGTATACTCACACACACATTTGGTGCTGACTCTTCCTTGAATTAGATCAGAGAAAGAGCTGCTTGGCTCCAAGTGCTCTGCTCAGTTCCATGAGCCTAGGACTAGCACCACCATAATGAAATATATCTTCAGTTATAACAAAAACCAATATGAAATATGGACCCAAATCTCATGACCCTCTTGAGAACAGTTCATAACACACTGAAGTGCTATGCCCAGCACTCGAGAACCACTGTTTCCAGGTTCTCACTACCCTTACGTCCTGGAAATTTTCCTTCATAACACTTTGCTTTGGTTTAAGCCAGTTCCTGGAAAGAAAAGAATGTACAGTTAATCCACATCATCATTCATTCAAGAAAAATTTAAAGAGTGTCTGCTCCATGTAAGGTTCTAGACCAGGTATGGGGATTCAAAATGAAGAAAACAAGGTCCTGCCCTGGAAAAGTTTATGATGTAGTGAAATTATACAAGCAGTAATTACAGTACAGTGTGAAAACATAACCAAGGAGGCTACGAGAGCATCTAGGAGAGGCCCCTTGCTGAAGGGAGAGGCACAGAGTAAGAGGATCAAGTTTTACAGGCGATGCCTTTGAAAGATGAGGCAGTAACTACACAGGGATGGGGAGACTGGGGGGAGAGGGCTAGAGTTAGTATGTGCAAGGGCAGGAGAATAAGAGAGAGCATGGGATTTTGGGAGACTTGTGAGTGGAACACAAAGTCTAAAAAGGTGAGTGGTGAGAGATGGACCCACAGAAGCGAGCAGGAGCCAGGTCGCTGGCCATGTGTGCACAATGGAATGAGGAGAGACAGTGGATTCCTGGCTGCATGTGGTGCTGTCATTGCGGACTCGGCTTCATCTCAATAGCAATTCTTCATGGGTCTGGAAGCCTGTAATAACCCACCTCTTTGCTTTAGATTTGAACTTTGAATTGATTCTTCAGCATTTTGACCTCTGTTTCCAGCTTCCATCAGAGTCACCTTCCAGAAGCTTTCAATGGCCATTGTCTACAGGACAGACCTCCAAGTTTGACATTCACCACCTTCCACCATCTCCAGTCAATCGACCACACTTCCTCCTCCCAGTCAACCAGAAAATAGGCTTTACCTCTTCCATGGCTCTTTTCATTTGCAAAATCCCAGCCCTCTCTCTTCAACCTTATTCATCCTCCAAGACCCACCTCAAGCTGACCTTCCTTTCCTATAGGAAAATTTCAGCCCCTAATCTGGCATTTCAGTATGCCACCTGGTGTTGTTAAATTTCTTCTCATGTGTTGACTACTCATCCCAAGTTCCTGGAGGCAGGAATGTGCTCACGAAGACACATTCTGCTTTTCAAAAAGATGATTCGGTTAAAATGGGTCAGAATTTGAGTACAGCTCTATAACTGTGAAAAGGGAAACCCATGGGTGTCAGAGAGTGTCAGAAACATCCTGATTGTTACAGAGTACAGGAGATCTGGCAAGGACTCCTTTTCTCATTTTGAGATTTAGACTATTTTATGCTGGTTCCTACACTGTCAAAATCATCTCCCAGCCTCCCAGCCATCAGTAAACCCTGACATCAACAAAATTCTGAATCAGTAAACAGCAAGATAACAAAGAACACTTTCTTCTGAAAGTAGCACATAAAGTTAGGAGGGAACTGTCCCTTTTTAACATATAAACTTTTGAATTGTTTGAATCTATTCAATGTATGTAAAATACAATCATAATAAGAACATCTATTAAAATTTTAAAATAAAAAATTACTAAGGCATTCATGAAAGCAATGCCATAGTTGGCTGTTATATTTTTGGTCAAGAAACCAAAAATAAATGAATCATAACTTCAGCAAATTACACTGAAGCCAAGTTGACCATAATAAACATGAAGGAAACAATCTAATTGGGTCAGGCTTGTCAGAATTGATGAGGACTTTGTGGAAGGTATCAGATGGCTCAGTGCTCTACGTGAACCAGCCAATTTTCTCCCAATAAGTCAGAGAATCAGGGATCATCATTTATTCGTCAAATACTTAATGCACCTCCTGTGTGCCAGGCGCTGTGTAGTGAGCAGAGAACACAGGAGCCCTGCCCCCCGGGGCCTCCCAAGCTAGAGGGAGAACAGTAAACAAGCACAGACACAGGTAAAGAGGGACTGGGCCGTTTCTCTCCTTAATTCTCTCCTGCCTTATTCAAGTCACCCAAATAATTATTTACACTTACTTAATGACCACCAGAACAAACAGGGTAAGCTGTTCAGGGTTTCTTGTCATCCTTTCCCTCAAGGGCTTTATTGGACTAGTGGGCTTGGACTTGACCACAGATGTGCTTCTCACTCCAGTTAAGGATCATAAGGGCAATTCTTGGGGCATTGGTAAGGATGTTTTAATCCAAGTGTGGAAATCTTTCACTGGGAAGCTGAGAAGAGAGCTGAGAGATGCTCCTTTTTCTGAGGGCCTAGATGATGACCGTGGCAGGACTTGTGACTCAAGCAGGAAGACCGGGATCATCCCACTGAACGCTCGGCTCTGAAGGAGTGAAGGGCTGGTGAGAGGAGGTAACTGCAGTGCACCTTCGCACCCTGCCCAACTTCAAGCTCGGTGCATTGTTCATTGCGAGTGCTCCATAATTGCTTCATTATCAATTTCCTCTGAACCAGAGGTTCCAAAACCTGATCCCATGGACCAGTGGGCTTCAGGGCCCCACAAACCCTTAAAATGTACATCAGGTTATATGTGTGTGCATTTTCCTAAGTTCAGAATTCATGACCTTGATCCAATTTTCAAAGGGTCTGAGCTTTAAAATTTCATATTCTCTTCTAACCAGCCCTTATGAGTAGAGGCCCAAAGTGCAGAAAGCTGAGAAGTGAATACGTGTTCTGCAGAGTCATGGTTATCTACAGGAGGGGACCCAGACCCATGGGGAGAACCAGACAACAACGAGAGAAATCAGCTCCCTTGGGCTCCAGGCTTTAGGAAGAGTGCCTTAGCCACGTCATCTCATTCATCTTCCCCACTGTGTGTAGGACAAGTCCTAATATGATCATGCCCACATTACAGATGAGAAAGCTGAGGTTTGGGAAAGTTAAGTCACTAGCCTATTAATTATGAATAACAAATGACAAGGTTTGGTTTCAGATGGGGTCCAGCCAGGTCTAACTGGTTTCAGAATTGCACGCTCAACTGCTAGCTTAGACTTGCACCTGCTGTGACCTCTTGGATCAAAGAGCCCTGTTATAACAAAGAACCTTCAGCTACTGTTAAAATCAGGTTCAAACCCTGATACCAGAAAGCTCCAAAGGTGTCTCTGACAAAAAAAAAAAAAAAAACAGTTTTTTTAAAAAAAGGAAATCCAGACAGGTCCCAAGTTCTCACTGGGCTCTCAGCTCTGACACCAGGTGTGGAAATATTTCAAAGAACCATTGTGCATCTCAAATACAAGTAAATAGATGGATATAATGGTCGTTGTTGACTCTTTTCAGGTCCAGCCATTTAACTGCAGTCTGCCCAAAGGGGAAACGCAAGTCCCCCACCCCCTGTCAAGACTGCTTTACCACTTTGGCTTTTAATTCAACTCAATCCAACCATCTGCTTAGCACCTACTACCTATAAGGCAGTGGGCCCCAGGCAACTGTGGGCAGGAGGATGGCCACAAAGGTGAAAAACACATTGCATATAACCTTCCTGGCCAGAAATGAGGATGCAGGATACATTTTATGTAACTGATGCAATCCTAAAAATTAGGTGCAAATCATTGCTTTAAATGTTTCTAGGGTACACGATTGAAGAATAATAATGCAGAAGACTGCTGCTGTCACTGCCATTTCATGAGGACCAACCCTGGCCCTGGCATTGTATATGCAGGGTCTTGAAACCCCATGACAATTATGAGGTAGGTTTCACTGGCCCATTTTACAGATGAAATAAGGATGATAATATTGCTTTTTGGCACAGAGCTAATAAATAAGCGGCCAAGCAAGAGTTTGAGCCCAGATCGGTTGCCTCTAGAGCCCTTTCTGCTCCCCACTACCTCCTGCTGTGAACCCTTTGCTTTTAGGTAATATGAATACAATCCCTAATTTATCTGTTTTCTAAGCTCATCTTCCAAGAAACCTATACAAAATATAATTTTAAAAATACAGTTTAATTCTAGATTTGTATCTGTGATCTAGGAAGGACTCAAGTTCGCATGCTGACCTCTCTTTTCAATGTCATTAAAAAAAAAAATCTATCATTCACCATTTTCCATTCATTTTATAGTATGCAACTCCCAGGTTCAACCACCAGCCGAGAGCCAGAGCAGCCCAGCTCTTCAGGAGCTGCTTCACTCTAGCAGATCGAGCTGCTTTCCCTTGCAGGAGATGAACACAGGAAATCGTACAAGGCCCTCCTCATCCCAGCCGGGAACGCTATCGAGTGTGCCATCTTTACACTGCAGTTAATCATTGACAGCATTTCTTCACAGCTCAGACAATGCTGGTAATATAGAGCATAAAAATAATCAGCCAGAAAGATTAGCTTTCATTGTTCCATGATGTTATATAACAAGCAATTTGCTAGCATTTGGGCCATAAAGAACTTGGATTATGGGAAAACGCCTTGTCTCTAGAGTTGTTTTATTATTATGAATAACTGTGATTTCCAAGTTTTCTGGGTGCAGTCCACCATCTGTTTTTCAAATATCAGGCTCCAAACAGCCACACCCTATCAAATAGCATATTATTACCTAAGCTCTGATATGATGTGTTGAACAGGTGGAATAATAAATTTTTATTTACTGAAACTGAGGTATGCTTGAGAGACCATAAAAGGCTATCACTATCACTCCCAATAATTAATGGAGGGCAATTATCTCTTATTCAGACTGTTCCACACTCTATAGAAATTCAAAAAGAAAATCAACTGCAAGAATCGGTTGGTCCAGCCCAGGTGGACTACACCCCCATACTTCAAGCTAATTAAATTCTTAAAATTTCTGAGATTGTTAATATTTTGAAAAAAAAAAAAAATGTGTCCAATAAACAGAAAAGCCACATCAGAATCAAGGGATCTTGGATGGGCTCAGGAATCTTTTTAATATGTGCTCAGGTAATTTTGGCACAGGTGACCTTCAAGAAATGGCACCTTAAAGAGACGGAGTTTCCCTAGCCCCTCCCCTGGCGGGATGCCCGTGCACCAGGGCCTTCCGGCTCACCCACACCCTGTGCAGGGAACAGGTATTAGGAGTTCCAGCCCTCACTCTACATTCCTTTCAGAGGTGAGGGGGAAGGAAAAAGTCCATTTTAACCTCGGGGAAGGCGGCTAATTTGTTTAATTAGCAGTTAAAGGCAGAGTGATAAGAGGCTAGCTCTCTCAGAGGCAGGTAAACAGAGCAGTTCTCCAAGCTGTCCTCACTCCAGAACCTTCCAGCCTGGTGTCTTCAGTCTTCACCTCATTCCTCTCTCCAGCCTTTACCAACTCTCCTCCTGGTCTCCCCAGCCTCCTGCTGCCTCCCCTTCTTGTTTGTCATCATTTGGAGTTAAATTCAGTTTTAATAAATTTTTCTTTTCACTCCTGTTCATTGAAAACATCAAGGAACCCCAAATTTTGCTTTCAATTATAAGAGCTTATGAAATTTACTTGTGTTTTGTTTTGTATCATCACACACATTTTTCCTTGTACGATGGGGACCCTCAGTCACTAGCTAACTATCGCTCACCTCTTTTGTGCAAGATTTTGAGCTGCGACCTCTAGAAATACAAACATTAAGATGCGGTTTCCTTGAGGGAGAAGATACATTTTACTTATGTCTGCATTGTATGCTCACAATTACAGCAAGTGCTCAAAATATATCTACAGAACTGAAATGAATGGTTTCAGTCTTCAAGAACATACCTCCTGGCTGGGGAGACAGACACAGACGGGGGGATGGAAATCACAATGCAGATTGTATGAGTCTCCTAGTGGTGTTCAACTGCACAAATCTGCCATCTTCCAGTTCTGGAGGTCAGAAGTCCAAGATGAGACTTGCAGGCCAAAATCAAGAGCCACATTCCTTCTGGAGGCTCCAGAGAGAGTCCTTTCCCTTGTCTTTACGGTTTCTAGAGCCCCCTGCATCCCTTGGCTTGTGGCACCTTCTTCCTCTGCCTCCTTCCAGCTTCAGTTTCTGTAGTCACATCTCCTCTGCCTCCTTCGGAAACTCCGGCCTGCCTCTCACAAGGACCTTCGTGATGACAATGAACCCGCCCGGGGAAGAGAGGATAACCTCCCCTTCTCAAGATCCTTAACCTCTTCTCATCTGCAAAGTCCCTTTTACCATATAAGGCAACATATTCCCAGGGTCTGGAGATTTGAGGGGCCATTATCCAGCCTACCTCACAGACAAGCACAGGTCCAGGGACGCAGAAAATGAATTAGGAGTAGGGAGCAGCCCCTGAGGTGGGACTGGTGGGCTCACCGTTCTAGAAGAAAGGGCATTACAGCTGAGCCTCGGAGGACAGGTCAAGTGCGATATATAAGAGAATAAGTTTTGAGTCAGGCAGACCTGAAACCTCCATTTCCTTTCATGTAGATTAATATAATAATCCTATTTCATTGGGTTATTGTGAGGATGGAATAAGATAATGTATACACAGTGCCACAACAGGGTAAATGTGCCTGGTAACTGATATGTAGGTCACAGAAAGTCAGAGGTTCTTTGTAAGAATCAGAGATAATGCCCAGTTTAAGCTGTTCATTACAGACTATTCCCCTCAAGGTTGAAAGGACCTAACAAAAAAGAAATTGTCACTGAAAAATACAGTCCTAACAGTGACTAAGCAAACATCTTGAGGTACTACTCCCCTTCCCAGAAGTTATAAGTTCCACATCCAGTGGTCAAGATCTCCTGCCAAGTTACTTGGTTTTTTCTGCCCAGAATAAAAAGACGTTGGGGCTGTAGTCAAGCCAAAGGAAATGTCCATGACTCCACTCAGGAAGCCATTTCCACAGCAACCCAGAACCAAACTGCAGCTGGGCAGCGCCCATCTTGGGCTGTGCCTGAGGGGTGCTGTCTGTTGTCCTCAACCCCCATGAGGGAAATGCTCCCTCCTGGGGTGTCCTCAGGTTTCCTCCTGCAAGATTTTCTTTTAAAACACTGAGTAGGGTTTGTGAGAAAAACAACACTGAAGGGGGCATTTGGTTAGGATCCCAGTGGTGGACAGTGGACCCATCACACTGCTCGGAGACTGTTTCCAAAATGGATGAAGCCGGAGCATCTCGGGTTTGGTGCTAACCAGGGAGAGCAGGGGCAGCTGCAGGCTCCCACCTGCCTGCCTCAGCCCTACCTCAGACAGAATAAAACCAGGGAACAAGAAGGGTGCACGGGACCACCAACATTCCTCTGGGTGTGCTGTGGAGGTGGAATTGTACAATGAAGGCAAACTGGAAAGCAGAGGAGACTCCTCACGAAGGCTGGGTGCCCGGGCAGCCTCAAGCCCTTCAGTCGCCAGAGACCTCAGGCCTTGAACATTCACATCTAAAAGGCTCAGACTTCCATCCCACTTCCTGAGGCATCAGCACAACCCCGACGACAGTTTCTCTGATTTTATGGCAACTCACAGCCTCTAAGTCAACCTGGTTCTGCTTTCCTGAGCCTGCTGAACTCTGCTGCTGATCTCACCAGGGCCTTGTCTCCTCATCTGTTTGCTCCTGTCTGCCAGGCCCTGACCTGAAACTTTTAGTCTGAGAGTTACAGCACAGAAGAGAAAGAATTTAGTTAAATATAAACACCTCCCATGGCTCTTCCCATCTCGGAGTATTTCCCTTTGGCTTCCTGTCAGGTTCTGTGCTTCGTCTCCTCTCTCCCCTCATTTTTCCTGGGCCTGCAACCCTTCTCTCAGGACTGCCCAGAAACCCAAATTCCTCTCGTCATCTTCGGTAGCCAGTCAGCCATCTCCGCCTGCCTTCACCTTCCAGATCAGCCTGAGTCGGGGGCTTCCCCTTTCAAATCCCAGAAGGCCACCGAGATTTCCCCTACACAAAGAACCACCAGCTGTGGTGTGAGTTAAGCCAATCCCCATGTCTGCAGAGGCAGCTGCTGGCAACTCCTGCTGCCAGAGCCATAAACTACACTTGCTCTGAGTCACCAGTGCCATCACAAAGAACCAAAACCCACACGTCTGAGCCAACATGATGCTGCCTTCTAGTTGAATGGGGCTTTCTGGAAAGAGGAGAAATGTGTGTCTCATTGACCTTGGAGTCAGAAAAAGACTTGCGTGTACTCCGCGCTCTGCCATTTACTCGCTGCACATCCCTAGATGAGCTTTGTAGCATATCTGAGCCTCACTTTGCTGATCTCTAAAATAGAGGTGATAACGACATCTGCACTGCATCACCTACGTTAGCAAACAGCAGCCACTTTGTCAGTAGTAGCAGTACTACTTGGCAAAACTCTTTCACCTGTTTTATTTTCATTTTCTCAAAACCTTTTGAGGTAGGTGGGCCTGGGATTAATTAGACCAATTAATAACAACAACACAACACAGAATTAAAGAGTCACAACCCAAGCACTGTGCCTCTCCCCTCAGGCAGAGCTGCTCATTGGCACTGCCAAAAATCCCAAGCATCAAAGCCTTACCAGGAATCACTCTTGGGCAGCCAGAGGCGGGGCGGGGCGGACTTCACTCTCAGGTAACAGAACTTCTCGAGCACGTGGATGTGATTGATGGAAGCCTCCCAGACCCCAGCGTCATCTCCTGAAGCCTTGGCCTGGGCGGTCTTCCCAGGTGCACTAAGTGCAAGATCAGTTACAAGAACAGGTGTTTCCCATCCAGGAGTTGATTTCTTTTCTTCTGGGGCAAATGAAGTGGGAGAATGGAGTCCCTTGCAGAACCCAAAGTGACTCTTTTAACTGGAAGATGACTTGGTCCTATTTGAACTTCTGGTTCTGTGCCCTGCTGCCTTCGAAGGTGATAGGGGTGGTTTAGGATGGAAGCACATTGCAAAAGGGGTCATTTGAGGACAGCAGAAAAGAGACCATGGTTGGGAGCGGGGAGGGTGTGAGGGAGCAGGTGTGGCTTGGAAAGGGTCAAGTGGCCATATTTGGCAATAAAACTGGCTCCATGTTTGCAAGAATCAAGACACTTGTGATGGCAAGTAATAGAAACTTGACCAGAACTGGCTTAGGCATAAAAAAGAAATCTGTTATGTGCATTCAGTGTGTCTTGTTGTCCCCAAGAGCTGGGATGCAGCTAGTTGCAGGAGTGAGTGGTAGACAGGGCTCAGACCCCTCTGGACTGTCCCCTTCTCTCCTCTTTGCTCCTCTCAGGCCATCTGCTTCAGTGCTCTCATCCCCTGCTGCTCACACTTCCTCATTCACCCCTTCTCTCTCAAGGCTTTTCTTCTTCTTAAGGAACTCTCAGGCTCAAATTTGTATCTGCTCCTTTTAAGAGACCAACAACCTTGAGCCTACAATCTCTGAGTTCCAACCTAAAAGGTCAACTAGTTGAAATGGAGCCCCTGACACTGTGTTTGAATGGCAATTTATATAAGGTTGAGAAACCGACAATTGTCTACATGGAAGAATGGGGGGTTCACAGGCAATGGAGACTGGGGGCAGAGCTTGGGGGTTTCGGCCACTTCTCAGAGCTTCTGTTGTCCTGCTCCATCAACTGTGCCAGGAGGCCGGGCTGCCTTGTAGAAAATGGTGACCTGGACGCCCACCGCAGTTTCCATGTGAATTGGGTGTCAGCAGTGGGGACACATGTGACAGCCTCCTTTTAAACATGTGACGTGCTGTGGTGTCAAGGAGGGATTGGATGGGTTCTGTATGACCCCAGCAGGCAGAACTGGGCTAAAAATGGAACTTACTGGGGCACAGATTTTTCAGTGAATCTAAGATTGAACTGCCTTTTGGGATAGTGGGCTCCTGGTGACTTAGGGCTAGAAAACCACTCCTTATGGGATGTCCTGAGTAGATTCTGTTACCAAAATGCCATGTTAGGTGCTTTCCCCTGTACTCCCTCATATGGCTCCACAACAATGTGTGAGAAAGCTATGACGATCGCCACTATACCCAAACCCCATCAATGTAACAGTTCATCACCCCGGAAATAGAAAAATTAACTGTGGTATATGCATGTGAACAAATACCATGCAGAAGTATATAAATGTCTATGTATGTGTGAGTGTGTAGATATAGATATCAATAAAGATGTAGATATAGAGATAAATCAATTGGGAAAGATCCCAAGCACAATGTTGAATGAAAAAAGAAAGTTGTGGAATAATACACGTGGCGCTTCTGTGTATGAAATTCTTAAGGCCCATATAAAACAATACCTATTGTCCATGGATATGTTTGTAATATATAAATGTATGTAAAATGACGCACCAATTTACTGACAGTGGGTTGCCCGTGGGAAGAATGGCATCGGGTGGAGGTCGTCAAAGGGAAGGTCACATATCCCTGAGAGGCGTTTCTTTTTTACTCACAAAAAAGCGGGTATAACAAAGTGTGAACAATTGTCAAATCCGTATGACTGTAACCTGGGCGTTTGACAGAGAGAGACAGAAACAAACCGGGACCTCGAGAGATTGAAGCATTTCCTCAGCATCACCTGGGAGCTTGTTAAAATGCAGATTCCCAGGTAGTGAGGGGCCCCTGACCCTGCGGCTGGACTGGTCACCAAGCCTGACTGACCCTCCTCCTTCCTTGCCCCGTTCTCTCCCCACTTTAACCTCTAATAACAGGGAAGGTCCGGAATGTCCAGGGAAACGGATGGGCTGCTCCGTGTTCTCCCAGAGCAGGGAGGGACTCTCACCAGGGCTGGAGAAAGCAGCGGCCACGGAAGAGCCCTTGGGGGCTTACAGGGTGTGGGCAGAATTGGTGGCAAATAAAGGTTCTCGACCTGGCAAGTGGTCCCCCTGGAGAAGACCCGTCACCTCGGTTCCCAGCAGCGCTTCCTGGGAGGAAGAGGGCCTAGTGTCAGAGGGAGGCTGACCTGATCTCCCCAGCCAGGGGTTCTCATGCCAAGTGCCTCTGGACCATCTGGGATGCCTGTAAAATGCAGGTTCCCAGGCTCTGCTCCCGGTGGGCCTGGGCAGGGCCAGGAACTGAAGCGTTTAACCAGCTCCCTCCAGTGATTCGGGGCCTCTCAGACCAGGTGAGACCCTGGGAACAATAGTGGTTTAAATCGGGCCCCAGCCTGGGGATCTGCATTTTCAAGGGGGAGTATATCCTGCTAATCTTCAAAACTGGGGGAAACACTTGGAACATAAAGAGAAGCAGGGAAGACAAATGCAGCACGAGAGGAAATGAACTGCTCAGACGAGAGATAAGGAATCATCAGTTGTCCTAAGTGATGCCACCTGCCCCAAAGGACGGGTCACCTGGAGAAAGCTGTCCTAGCCCCTCGGGCCCAAAACCAGCCCCCGATTTCAAACTACACAAAGCCAGGGGCATCAGGATGCTTCACAAAGAACAGGCAGGACACCGAGAGGGCGCCTGTGGACACTTCTCCACGGCGGCTCCGTTTTCATCATTCCTCGCTTGTTTCCTACCTCGAGCCCTGCGCGGCACCGGAGAATCCATGGATAAGGTCCCCGCCTGGCTTGTGTTTTAGCAGGAAGAACAAATGATAAGCGAACAAATGATCCCAGCTGGTGTGGACACGTAGCCGAAGGAGGGTCAGAGTGGGACGGACGGGACTCACGGACCTGACCTGGCACTGTCGGTCCAGCCTGGTGCAAGCTGCCCCGCCCTCGGCCGACTGGCACGGCCGTCCCCGCCCCTTACCTCTCCAGGTGTCCCTCTCTCGCAGCCCCGGGACCTCCCTGGAGTTCCTTGAGGTCACTTCACCCCCTAGTGGACACCCAGGCGCCACTGTCACAGCCACCCTTTTGAAAGGGACCTTTGCTTCTCTCCCGGTCCAATAATAAATATTTTCTGCATCTTGGGGCTCAGATGCAACACACCTGCCCTGCAGATAAAGAGGTGGCAGCCAAGGAACGCCAAGGATTGTTTCAAACCACCGGAAGCCAAGGAGAAGCAAAGAAGGATTCTACCCTGGAGCCTTCAAGCGAGCGTGGCCCTGCTGACCCCTTGGTTTTGGCTTCTGGTCTCCAGAACCATGAGACAGCAAACTTCAGCCACTGTGTTTGGGGTACTTTGAGCAGCAGCCCTAGGAAACTAAGAGACAAACCCACCACTGACGCTGTAACGGAACAACTCTACTGCTTCAGAGATGGGCCGATGGAAAATCACACTGCAACGGAAACAGGGTGTTCAGCTAGGAGGTCGCTAGGCATCAAACCAAGGGGCAACAGCCTTGCCATTAAGAGCACGAGCTCTGGAGCCCCGGACCCTGGGTTCCACAGCATCGGGCGGCCCTCCTCCTTGCTGTGAGAGCTCGAGCTGGTGGCTCAGCTGCTGTGCCTCAGCGTCCTCACCTGTGAAACAGGGAGCCGGAGGTGACCGGATAGTGATACACCTACAGGCCTCTCGGAGTGGTTGGCGGTGATGATGGAGGTGGACAAGGAGGAGGACTGGACACAACACGTGCAAAAGCTTACCTGACCCGGCGTGATGCATGTAACAGAAAACTGTCCCATGAAGGGTCCGTGCCTCTTTTCAGTTTTTCAACAGCATTTTAAACATTTATTTCGTGTAATCGTTGCTGATACTTGGCAGGGGTCATGTGCGGAGGCAATCACTTTCAAAGTTCTCTTAAGGCTCTAAAGGAAACAGCCGCCCTGCAGCAGGAAGGCCTCTCCTTGGCAGCTGCTCCACCCACCTCGTGATGGACACACCAGAGGACCAGCGGCCTCCAGTGTGAGCAGCGCAGGCAGCAGCGAGTCACAGAGACGGCTCCGAGCAGGCAGCTTGGCTCCCCTCAGAACCCAGCCCAGCACCCCAGCAAGGCCAGGACCGTTCCGAGGGGGCATTTCCAACATGTGGGATCGCAAGAGCCCAAAGCTGGCTTCACGTTTGGCAGTTAGATTCCTTTATGTAAGCTGCGATTTCATGATGTTGCCCCCGCCACATCCCCAGCCCCAAACAGGTCTCAAACTGAGAGGGGCCCTGCTCATCTGAGAGAGTTGGGGGCCCAGGGTGGACTGTCCACAGCCAGACACACCAAGAGGTGATTTGGGGGAGCTGGTTGGGGACACCTCTGTTGGGCATGTGGCTGCATCAGACCGGATAATACACATACAGCCCCGACCGCCATACACACTCGGTGTGGCATTTGCTGCCCCAGAGTATCGCAGATGTCCACAGGCTGGCAACTGTTTAACTTCCCACGACCTGACCCTGGCTGTCTCCTGGAGAACAGGAACTAGATGGTAGTGACAGAGGCAGTAAAGCAGGTGGAGGTGATCAGACCCACCTCTGGCACCTTCTGGCTCTGAAGCCGTAGGTGAGTTACTCAACCTCTCTGAGCCTTAGTTTCCTCACTTAGGGCTATTGGGAGGATTAAACAATACAAGCAAAGAAGTGCTTGTACCTGCTTACACATATTCTTGGAAATAGTGCAATAGTGCTTGTAGGGGTCTCTTATACCTTGTATACTGCCTCTAAATTCATTTTGAGTTGTCTATGTCACTATTACATGACCTTACTGTTATCACAGTCCCTCACTCCCTTGGATCCAGCCACACAGACAAAAGCCCACCCTCTCACAGCCCCTCCCTGCACCGTGGCAAAGAGGCCAGCTGGTCCCCCCCAAATATTAAGCGGAGCCTCAGCCTTTGTCAGTGCCAACATCTGCCCCGCTTCTGATCCCAGTGACCCCAGCAGGCCTCAAGGGACCCCAGTGGGAAGCCACAGAAACCTCACAGCCAAATGCATCCCCATCCACTTTCATGTTTTAATGTCTTGGTGCATTCTGGGGAGGAAGGGGTAGGGCTCAGAAATGTAACCACCACCTGTATCTCCAACAGGATGGTTGCCTGGCTCACTCAGACTGAGGCTGGCAGAGCCTCGTCTCAGGTGCCGTACCATGGACCTGCCTGGAGCTCGGTTGAGAATTGAGAGGTGGCATCTGGGGGTGGGTGGGGGGGATGCTGGGTTCCACTAGTGCTGTGGGCCATGGGGGTGTGGGTGAGCAGAGGAGCGGCACAGGGCCCAAACCCTGCGGTCCCTGTCTTAGACCTTAGCTAGTTCCAAAGTACCATCTTTCAAGAGTTCGCAGAGGTGAGGGTGTGTGGGTGGGCCACAAAGATGACCTTGGGAGATGGCTGCGGGAAGTACTGCCAAGTGAGGGGCATCCGGTACCCAGGCAGAGTGGAGCAGTCAACGGGGAAGGGAGGAGCTCCCCCTGGAGGTGAGGAGAAGTACAGCAGAGGGAGAGAGAGAGAGAGCGTGCACACGCGCAAGAGAGACAGAGACAGAGAGACAGAGAGACAGAGAGCATGCCATAGCGAGCGCAGGCTCACCTGCTTCAACCTGCCTGGGTCAGACAAAGGTTCTCAACCTTGGCTGCCTTCTAGACTCACCCTGGGATCTTCTCAAAATCCTGATGCCCAGGCCACACCCCAGAACAATCATATCTTAAGTTCAAGAGTGAGACCCAGTTATCAATTATCTTTAAAACTCCTCAGGTGATTCCAGTGTGCAGCCAAAGTTGAGAACTGCTGCCCTAAAGTTCAGGCACACGCCTGTAGAAAACTTAACAGAATTAAGTCAGGAAGGACTGGCTCAGTGGACAAAGGTTTGCAGTTAGGGCTTTCGGGCCCACTGCCTTGTCCTGGCAGCAAGAAGCCAAACGATGCTCCCCGTGGCTTGAGATCCTTGGGGAAATACAAGGGCCTGGGTTTGGAAGACAGTTTGTTGGAGCCCCTTTTGCAAATAAGATACTTACATCAAGAAGTTGTACCAAAAAGGATGTTACTGGGGCATGTGGTGGTTTGACACCCTCCCACCACTCCTTTACCTCAACAAACCCAAATCCTTCTCATCCTTCGAGGCCTACTTGCACTGCCACCTCTCAGCGGGGACTTTGCAGAACTCCAGAGCTCCAGGCTTTGTCTTGTTCCTGCCGAATCTCCAGGAACAAGGTATCCCAGAAAAACATGCTCTTACATCTAATCCACACCTGTGGCTGTAAATCCATTGTAAACCTTTTGATGAGGTTACTTCCGTTAAGGTGTGGCGCACCTCATTCAGATGAGTCTTAATCCCCTTACTCGAGTCTTTTATAAACAGAATGAATACAGAGAGAGAGAGCACCACAGAAGCAAGAAGCTGAAATCAACAAAACCCAGAGAGAAGGGAGAGACCAGCAGATGCCACCGTGTGCCTTGCCACGTGGCAGAGGAGCCAGGATCACCAGCGGCTGGTCTTCAGGAAGAAAGCATCGCCTTGATGACGCCTTGATTTGGACATTTTTTTCTCAGCCTCAAAATTGTAAATTAATAAATTCCCATTGTTAAAAGCCAACGCATTTCATGGTATCTGCTTTCAGCAGCCTAGCAAACTAAAACAGGCCATAAGAAAAAACAAACTAGAATATAGAATATAGAATGTAAGATTTATGTCAACATTACGTAAATATCCTTGTTTGTAGGAAATGTACATGGCAGTCTTATGTGTTCGAGGAGTATGATGTGTGCAGCTACTCTCAAATATTTGGAAAATAGACAGGCAAGCAGGGAGACAGACAGACAATATATGACAAAGGTAGAAAATGTTACAATTGGTAAGTCTGGGTAACTGGGGGGCAGGGTATGGTGGAGTTCTCTGTATGGGGATTATATTATTTTTGCAGCTGGACAGTTGCAAAATATGTGTTAAATTATTTCAAAATAAGTTTTTTTTGAAAAAAGTCATCCCCAGCTGGCCCTCCAAGTGCGTGGAAGGGGAGTCAACACTAATACAGAACGGGAGCTCCAATGGGACAGGCTCCAGAGCCCTGGTGAGGACCATCTCTCCCCAGAGAGCGGCACATCCAGAAGACATCGTGGGAACCATCTCGGGGGTCCATGGGCCTCCTGGACCACAAGTGTAGAGCTTCTGAACAAGGCCAATCTCCCATTAACAGGAAGGAAACTGAGGCCCCGAGAGGGGGAATGCCTTGTTTAAGGTCACCGAGCGATGATGGGACTAGAATCCGAGACTCACAGCCCACACGCTTTTCACTGTGCCAAGTCCACGTGCAGCCTGAAGAATATGTACTCAGTAGGTTTACTTAAATTGGCTCACTTAACAACTACAAAAATGGGCCCTGTATTAAACCAAAGGATTCAACCACTCATTGGTTTGATGATCTACTTATTTTTTTCCAGTAAACATGCAAAATATAACAGTACTCAGATAAAATGTGCTCACACTTGTACCACCTAAAACCATCCCGTGCACCCCATGGGTGAGCGGGTCATGCTCTGGGGAAGGCTGCTGCCTCCAGGCTGCCTCCTGGGGATCCCCTTGTCCCCACTTCTCCAGCCCCCTCCCAGGCCCAGGGCACTGCTGTTCCTTCACTTGAGACACCCTCCATCGCTCCTTCACCTCGACGAACCCAAATCCTTCTCATCCTTCGAGGCCTACTTCCACTGCCACCTCTCAGCTGGACCTTACAGAACTCCAGAGCTCCAGGCTTTGTCTTGTTCCTGCCGAATCTCTAGGGCCCACCGCCAAGCCGGCTCTTGGCGAGTTGCTGGATTCATGTGTTAACGGAATGATATGGAAAATGCTGGGGGTTCAGCCTGCCCCAGTGCTAGACGGGTTTCTCCGGTGCCTCTGGCCCCTCCACGTGGCTGTCCAACAGCACCTCCAGTTCAACCCCTCCGCATTGGATCCCTCACCTTCCCACCTGAACCACCACCCAGCGCACACTTCCTTCCAGGATAAGGCTGTCCCCAAGGACTTTCCCAAGCTGGACACTTGACTCCTGCTCTCCCAAACCTGGCTCCTCCTCATTCCTGCTGCTCCAGCTACGTCGGAGCCTCGTGATCTTGTCCACACGAAGGGGCCCTCGGGGCCTGTCAGACCTCGCGGCCACCTCTCACCCTCTCCAGGCTCCTACACACAGCCCCCAGAGTCCCCAGCACAAACACCAATCTGACCATATGACCCTCTTGGTTAGGGTCAGCCCCAAGGGGGAGGGGGGTGGCGTGTGAACCCCTGGTCCTCGGGGGCTATTCTACCACAGCCATCACAGCAGCCTCTACGACGGGGGTCCCTGCTCTGTCAGTCTACCCCATCTGAGAACGAGCCCCTGGGTGCCAGAGAGCATTTTCTTTTCTTGTGTGTCTAGGGCCAGGCTGGCTGAATGGTGGACGAGGCCCCCGGACAGTGCCAGCTTGGGTCTCTCTGCAGAACTGTCATTCAAGCTCCTCCCTGGGAGGCCTGGTCGGACACTGCGAATCCTCCAAACACTCTTCGGCACTGAATCTCATGCTTTTTTTCAGCACAGTGCTCCAGGAGTCCCTTACCCAGTGCTCTGCAAAGGCAGGACAGACAGTAGAAGCCTATTTGCCATCCTGGCATTATCCCACTCTGGGGACACTGTACCCTGACCTCACCTATAACCAATTCCATGAGAGGAGCCAGCTTTCAGAGTAATCTTGACCTGACCATTCACCCAGGCACACGTCCCCTTCCGCACAACAAGGCTTGGCCCTGACTTCGGTGGCCTTGGTCAAACTGGGCCAATCACCGTTGCCGGCCATTCCAAACGCCACCATCCAACAACTCAGGCCTGTGTAAAGGGTTAAGCAAGCACTCACAAGCCTCGGGCAAGTTCTTCAGTGTTCTAATAAAAACATATGCTGCTCTTCCCACACCCAGCAGACGAGAGCATTCCAGAGAATTTTTGGATGGAGAAACAGAGCCAGGAAAGAGTAGGATCCTGTGCAGAGCTGCCCAGCACGGCACCCGCTAAGCTGGACCTGGAGGGCCCGGTGAGGAGACGCCCACATGCTGGGGCGTCTCCCTGGCCAGTGCATCTAGGGATGCATCTTATAGGGCAGAAACAGGTCAAGCTTTGCAAACGTGCTTGCACAGCCCAGCTGCCATGATTGACGTCACTCATAGTTGTGCAAAAGCTGGAAGAGGAGAACTGGAGCACAGAGAGCAGAGATTACAAGAGCATCTGGCCAGCAGCTTGGGGAAGGGGAGGGAGCCCCGAGGAGACAAGCAAAAGGCACTGCTGAGCCACCAGCCTGCTCTGCTGTTTAAGGGACCATGGAGGGACCCAACCAAGCCAGGAGGAATTCGAAACCCAGCTGGGTGGTTGTGAGTGCACAGGCCCCAAAATCACCCCAGGCAGTAGCAGGAGATGAAGGAGGACCAGGAGTTTTGGTCCTAAGAAGATAAAAATGGGGCCAGAGTGCACCAGGGGGAGGCGGTGGGCTCAGAGCACTGGTGCAAAGGACCAATGACTGTTACTCCCCATTTTACAAAGGAGGACACTGAGGCTCAAGGACATTATTTAACATACATGTTGCTAAAATTTATTGAATGCGTACCAGGCGTTATAGATCAACTCAATCCCCACAACAGCCCTAGGAAAGTTACTACGATCCCTATTTTACAGATGAGAAACCAGCAAGCACAGAGAGGTTAAGGAACTTAACCAAGGTCACACAGTATACTGGGTTGAATGTTATCCTCCCCAAATGCAGGTCTCCCCGGATCCTCAGAATGTGTCCCTATTTGGGAATAGGGTCTTTGCAAATGTAATTGGTTAAGATGAGGTCACCCTGGTTTAGGGTGGGCCCTAAATCCAGTGCCTGTTTTCCCTATCAGAAGGCCACACGGAGACACGCAGGAGAGAGCCATGTGACGACAGAAAGGCAGATATTGGAGTGACGCAACTGCAAGCTAAGGCACACCAAGGACTGCCGGCAACCTCCAGAAACAGGAGAACACACAGAGCAGATTCTCCCTCAGCGTCTCCGGAAGGTAACGACCCTGCTGACATCTTGATTTCGAACTTCTGGACTCCTGAACTGTGAAAGAAGACATTTATGTTGTTTGAAGCCACCAGTTGTAGTCATTTGTTGGGACAGTCCTGGGAAACTAACACAGCCAGTAAGACGCAGGCACTGCATTTGAACCCGAGTCCATCTGGCTCCAAGGTGGTTGGCGCCATGCCACCCAGGATTTATGGGTTGCAAAAACCTCAGTGACAGCCCAAAGCATGCAGAAGACACAGCTGTCCCGAGAGGTCCCTGAAGGTCTGTGCACATGAGTATGGGGGGCCGAATATGCAGCCCCCACAGGGTCCCTTGGCCCAGTGCAGCCATGCACCCAAGCATGGAATGTGCCAACAATGTGCCACGCTGCCATGTCTGTGGCCCTGTATGTGACTGTAAGTGCAGGCCACATTCTGAACCCACCCAGAGCCCTGAGGACCTGTCAGGAGATGTTGCTGGGTGTTTACAGAGGATGTGGGCCATCTGGTCACCAGGCTCACTCCTCCCTGCGAAACCATCTGTCATCTCCAGAAAGCATGACAGGCCAAAGACAGATGGGCTTGGCCTGAGGAGTATGGCCCTGACCTCGAGGCTCCCCACCTGCGGCAGCACCTCAGCCCTGGTGACCACCCAGGGGAGCAGGCCCAGATGCAAAACACCTGAGGAGGGGCCCCTGAAGCCACGCACCATTCCAAGCATCATCCCCTCCAAGGGAGGAGGAGGGAATCAAGACACACACACCGGGAGAGAAAGGAATCACCGGCTCCACTCGGACTCTGCCAGGTCACCCAACCAGAGACCAAAAGGGACACACCAGCGTCGCATCAGACCCCAGGCTGCTCGACCGCCCAGTGTCAGTGGCTTGAGGGCTTGGATTAATTTGATTTCCCCGACATTCAGTCTGGCTTTTCACCTTCCAGAGCCTCTCCAGTTATGAACTGGGATCTGCTGGAAGGACTAAGCATGCCGTCTGGAGAGGTGACTCTCCATCCTCTCCAAGGCCCTCCTCTTACTGCAGACAAAGAGCCTTTTCCCCTCTGCTCTTGGAGTAAACAACCTCCTTCTTGTGTGTTCTCCTCACAGGGACCCAGGCCTGCGTAAACTTCCAAGCTGAAGTTTTCCAACAGTCTTCTTGGGTCTAGCTTCCCAAACTCCTGGAAAGCTTGGGTGGTGGAAGATTTGCTCACAAGCTGCTGAAGGATGGACTTCCTGGAGGACAAGTTGAGGGACGCCCCACCCCAAATTCCCCAAGGCTTAAGGTCCAGCTTATTTCAGATCCCAGGACACTTAAGGCCAGCTGTACCACGTGCATTCTGGGCACCCAGAACAGGGCGGTTCTTGGGTTGTGTCCTGATCGCCTGAACTGACACCCCTTCCAGAAGAGGCCCAGCTTCCCAAGGGATGTTCCCGTGAAGGTGGGCCTGAGTCTGTCCTACTCTGCACTGACCCCACAGCCCTGAGCGTGGTGCCTGGTGGAGAGCAGGAGCCTGGGAAATCACTGCTGACTGATGGCCTGGTGTGAGGGGTCAAAAGACTCTAGTTTGTAAAGCTCCAGATCAAGAGCAACTGTCCTCAAATCCTATTTCATGGAGCCGAAGCGGCCAAGCCACATTGCTAAATCCCTGGTAAATCCGGGGCATGATTTTGGAATAACCAGTAAGACCAAGAGCTCAAGCCTGAGGGGCCAATGTGGTTTCATGAAGAGCCCACGGCCACTGCAATCATTGCAAGAAGACTGCATGCAGCTGCTCACAGAAAGCAAAGGAAGCACGCCAGAAAACACTGTATGAAGAAGTATTTTAATAGCTCAAACTCAAAGGTCATCCGTGCTCCCAATTCTGCAGAAATCCCTAAAAGGCGCAACTCTGGCCTGTTTGGAAGCCAGCAGTCACCCCACCGTGGTCTCCGGGCATCCACTGCCTCTCGATGCTGACTCTGGGGGAAACAGAGTCACGCCCAGTCCCGTGCTGGCTCCCGTGGGCCCTTTCTCCCAACTAAGATTACATCAATTGCATTAGTTGGACTAAGTTGATGACTCGGTTAAAGGAGACAAACGTTGACTATCTATGCAGGAACAGACCAAGCTGGCGAAGAAGAAAGCACACTGCATAGCTGGGACTCGGGAGGGAGGAGCGTCTGCCTGCAGATCTGCGACATTACACTTGTTTTGCCTGCAAACTACTGAGAAGGCTGCTGCTGACCAAGGCATTTCCACCGAACAAGCAACATGGTGGTCCAAAGTCTTGGGCGTCCCGTGCCACCAGCTCAGAGTCACCAAGCGCCGTGCCCTGGGGAGTCTGTGGGGGAGACTCGAAGTCCAGCTCCTGCCCCAGCCTACGGGTCGATCTCTTCGGGAACCACTGTGATCATCACGTCTTCGTTGCCCCTGCGGACCACCATGCTCAGTGTGTTCTCCTTTCTAATGAGGTCGCTGACGTCGTTGGCAGAGACCACTGACTGTCCGTTGATGCTGATGATGATGTCGTTTTCCTGGAGACCGCCCCTGCAATGCAAAGGGGGACACAGATGAAGGGCACCAACTCCTCCCGGGCCACCTGCCATTGACTTTACGGTGACAGAGCTGCAGTTTAGAACCTCGAAGCCCGGAAGAGTCGGGGGTGGGTGGTGGTGAACTTATGCGAGGATGGTTTAAATCATCTCTCTTCAAGGTTTTTAGGCCAAATCATCAACTGTGTCCACTGCAGAAATACCTACTGGTGCTGGTATGGCCCCTTGACAGACTGTCCCCAAAGGGGTGAGGAAGTGCCAGGCTGGCAGGACCATGGCCCGCTTGCTGGTAAATGCAATGGCAACGCCAAGAGCTGTCCCCCAGGGGTGGGCGGAATGTGTCTATCACAAGGCACCCCCTTTGTGTGGCTGCCACCATAGCTTCAGCTCCCGTGCAAGCCAGCCTCAGACATGCTCCCATGCTCCTTACTGGTCCAGCACAGGGAGCAGCAAAATTTTTCTGGAAAAGGCCAGAGAGGAAATATTTGAGGCTTTGCAGGCCACAGGGTCCCCATCATAGTGACACACCTCTGCCAGTGTGGTGCAAAAGCAGACACGGACAACGTGCAAGCAAATGAGCATGGCTGGGTTCCAATAAAACTATGAAATGTGAATTTCACACAATGGTTACAAGTCACAAAATATTCTTCTTTTATATTTTTTCAACCATTTAAAAATGTTCAAAACCACTCATAGCTGGCAAATTGTACAAAAGCAGGTGGCAGGCCCAATCAGGCCCCCAGAGACCAGCGTGCAGGCCCCTGAGCTGCTTCTTCCGTGTGGCTTTGATGTTACTGGGTTGTTTTCTGAGGTGTTGACAGGTATGACTGGACACCCACACAATGAAAGAAGCCTTGGGGAGGAGACAAATCCTAAAGCCGGTACCCAAACCCTGGGATCCGATAGTATCCAAGGCCCCAGGGATGCTGCTCCTCAAACCCTCGCTCCCCAGCCAGGCCTGTCCCAGAGGCTCGCAGCGGGGCCAATACTGCTCTTTCTACCCCATTGACCCCAGGTGAAGTGAGGATCTTGTGGATGAGGCCTGAGTGCAACCAGGTCACAGGTCTGCCCAGCAGGAACTGACCAGGGATGCCCCCCACCAACACAAGCACCTGAGCTGATGTAGAAACAGCACCGCCCCCTCTCTTACCCCTAGGCACCCACAAGGATGTCAGGAAAAGGGAAAAGAATTCTAACTCACGCTTCTGCTGGAGTATCAGGAATTACTTCAATGATGTAAGCTCCTGAAAGCACATCTGGGAAGTCTCGGTGGCGGTCCTTCAGTTCCTTGGCTTTGCTGCTCGGGACAAACGACACCCGTGTCAACGCTAAATGCCAAACATGCCTCCCCAGGCTGTACCCAGTTAGCCCTCACCCCTTCCCTTATCAGTAGATCTGCTGGAAAATTCCTCCTTTAAAACTGCCTGTCCACTAATCACAGATTTACTGGGAACTAGCAAGGGAAGTGCTTTGCCACGAAGATTATGATTAGGAATCTTAATTAACTAGTTAAGAGGAGCTTCCACTTTAGGGACTTGGCATAGTGTGGGCCGGCCTGGTTTAGGGCCCCAGCTCTGCCCCTTGCTAGCTGTGAAACTTTGGGCAGTGACTTGATCATCCCGGGCCACAGTTCCTCTCCTGCAAAATGGGATAATCACAGCCCTCGACATCACAGGTGGCTGAGAGGATTAACCAGACGGCCGAGGTAGGGTGCCTGGCACACGGCCTGGTGCATTGCAAGCATCTGATAAACGATGGCTAGGGCCGTGGCTGCTGGTGATCACTCCCACCACTCACTGCCCCAAGCCCTGACCCACATTAAATCTCTCGGTCCTCGGCACACACTAAAACGCCTGCACTGTTAGCCTCACCCCAAGAGAGGAAACTGCAGCACTTAGAGCTCAAGTCATTCTCAAGGTCACCACCCAGGAAGCAGCAGAGCTGGGACATGAAGCAGGCTGGGCTCCAGGGTCACACCCCCAATCCCTCATAGTTCCAAGCACAAAACAACCAACATGGATTTTAGCCTCAGCCAAGCATTCCATCTTCTCTGGAATGCTAAGAATACACAGCCATTCCTACGTGGATGTTTCTAAAATACACAAACTTGCACGTCACACACATGTGCTGCTCCTCACCCACTTTACCTACCAGCAGTTTCAGCCATGCCATTAGTCGCTGAACCCCACTAAAAGGAAACGCGTTCCTCATGACGTTATGCCAGATTTTTTCACTGACGTTAAAACACTTAGTATTTTCTGGCCCTGCCAACCATACGCTGCAACTTTCACCAACTCGGGGAAAACAACCCCATCCATCATTCCATTCGCTTCCCTGGCATTCCTGGGGCCACAACCCACACACTGAAGAGCTAATAAAGGCAGGAGCTTGGGGCTGGGGGAGGGAGCTCAGAGCACTCCCGGAATGTGGGTTTCAGCTGAACAAGTGGTGAAAAGACAGCACACGGAAGAGTGAACCATCGCCCTCTGCTGTGCAGACTTGCCTGCAGAGAGAAGAGCAGAATCTTCAGAAGGAAAGGGCCGGCTGCAAAAATGGAAAACTGGCTCATATGCAAAAACAAAAGCCAAAGATAAAACCAGCCAAGGCCAGTGGCCCATCCTCTTTCCCAATATTGCTTAATTTTACCAGAAGTTGAGATGTCTTAAGGCAGCATCAGATCTCACTTTTAGGGGCGCCACTGGGGGTCTGTAGTTCAAGTTTGCTTACATTTAAAAGCAGAGATGCGGTCATACACTTTCCGCTTACCCACCTGGGTGTGAGTGACATCATGCGGATGCCGATGTACTTCTTCTTGGTGACGGCTTTACCTGGTGTGACAATGAAGGGACAAAAGAAAGTCAGCCCTGTCGGCAGGAGAGCTGGGATACCCGGGAGACAAGGGGTTCAATCTCCCCTAGTTTGCAGGCAGGGTCAGGGAAGGAAGGCACCGAGGTCATGGTTCAAACCCTGGTTCTGACCTCTACAGGCTGTGGGAAAGTCCTGCCATTTCAGCTCACGGCCAGAAACCAGGAGCAATTCTGGTTCCTCTCTGCCAATTCCACAGACATCCAACCCATCCTCAAGCTGGCTCCATTTCCCTTCCGCATCTGGAGTGTGACCCTTTCTCTCCACCTCCACAGCCACTGCCCAGGCCTGAGCCTCCAGCATCTCTCATCTGGGAACTGGGAGAGTCGTAACTGGTCTTCCCCTAATTCCACTCCACCTGCCCTGCATCTTCCCCACCCAGCAGCAGGAGGGACCTTAAAAGATGGCAATCAGATCACAAACTTACCTGCTCCACTGCAGTTAAAACGCAACCCAAGATCCATGCCTTGGCCTGCCACGGACCTCACCCCTCGGCCCTCACCCCTCGGCCCCGGCCAACCTGGCCAACCTGCCCGTAGAACTCGTGCCCTCACTGCACTCCGGTCACACAGGCCTCTGGAAGTCCTGCACGCGCCAGGCTTAGGCCCGCTTCGGGGCTCCGAATCTGCCGTTCCTCTGTCTGGAATGTTCTCCCCCACGTCCCTGCCTGCTAGCTCCTTCTCCTCTGGGGCTCAGCGGGGAGCCCCTCCCTGGCCACACTCACTCCACTAACTGCCCCGCCCATCATCCCCGGCCCACCACTTCCGCTTCATTTTCTTGGGAGCACCTGTCACTATCTTAAGTTAACTAATTTGTTTGCTCATTTATTGTCTGTCCCACTCCCTCACCCTCCCAGTAGAGCATAAATGTCAGACATACAGGGGACCCTGTTGTTCTCGCCACTGCCAAACCCCCAGCCAGACTCAGAGCAGGGTCTCATGCCTTTGCGGAATGAAGGACCCTCCCTGAATGTCAGTTACGGCATCAGTGAAAGGGGACGCATCGCTCCCACCTGGTAGGGCAAAGGAGTTAAGGGACATAAAGGAAGAATTAGGTGTGATAATGTCTAGAAATCACCAACCCCCCGGCCTGGCACCTGTTAGCTTGAACCACAGGAAACCCCCACTATCATAGGCCAAGGATGGGGGACCATCTCCAGCCTACTTCCAGGGTCTTAGTGATGTGCGTTTCCTTTTCCTTTTTCCGAGGGAAAGGCTGTCCGCTCTAAGGGGTTTGTCATTCTTCCCTCCCCAAACCCCCCAGTGGCGGCTGAGGCTTTACCTTTGGCCTGTCTGTCATGAGACTCCGTTAGGAACTTCTTAATCTTATCAGATGGGATGGCAAAGGAGATCCCAGCCGTCACTTTGAGCGTGTTAATTCCAATTACTTCCCCATCCTGAAAGGCAAGATGAAAATAACTCACCAAATGCACAAAGGTCTACTGGAAGACACATACCGACAGAGGCAGAGACTTCAAGTCAAAGACGACTCGGAGCCACTCGGGGTACGAGTCAGGGGCTGGAGGGAGGTGGCACCCGGTGGGGCAGCCGGGAGAGGCAGGAGGCCCCGGGGCAGCCGAGGCCAGCACGTCCCCACACTCCGGGTGAGCACAGCATCAGATGGACGGTTTTAAAACTCAGGGAATACGTTTCCAAAATCTCTGTGAGGCCCCAAATGCAGCCCTTTTTGATGCTCTTCAGATCAAACAGCACCAGGAACTGCTGCCCGGGCTCAGGCGGCAGCCCCTGGGGCCACGCGGGGCGCTGGGGGGACGGCAGAGGGCACCGAGCAGGGGCGCTGGGAAGCACCAGTCACTGACCCGTCACTTTCCTCTGCTTGTCAGACTCGCCTTCAATTATGGAGACAGCCAGTCTGCAGGACACACTCTCATTCCAGATCAATTCACAGTTCAGCGGACACCCCGCTGGAGGTAAGGGTCCCTGGTTAACACGCTTCCCGTTCTGCCATTAGCCTGAACACCATTGTTAGACCGCTTGTGCAACTCGGCCTCAGAAGGGGAAAGCGGCCAAGAGGTTATAAATCACTCCTCGCAGGCTTCCCTCAGGCGCCGGGATTTCAGTCCCTGAATCCAAGGGACCATCCAAGAGGTCAGCCTGGGCCGTGCTAAAATGGCCTTCATGTCAGCATCAATAAATGAGAGGGCTGAGCTGTGACCCCTCAGCTGCCCCTGAGCTCGGACAGGCTGTGACTCTCAGGCTCCACATTTTATGCTCAAGTATTTAAGTACATACTCAAGTGACATCTCTGTGAGCCGGGCACCCCCTCCGCATTCCAGCCATGTCTCAAGGGACTGCTGGGCAGAAGTCAGTCCAGCTCCTTTGCAGCCCTGGTACTTCACGCAAAGGACATGCCTTCCCAGGACAGGCCAGTACTGCTGACCCCTTCCAAACGCAGCCCTGAACCCTTACCTGCTCCTGGATTGGACCTGAATCCTACAGGTTTACCCATAACCCATAACACAGGCATGTCCTCTGACGTAACACTCCCAACCCTCAGGGCCGGCATGCCTTACTATTTGCAGAAAAATTCAGAAGGGCAGTTTGCAAGGGCACCTTCACAGAGCTCACTTGCAAAGAATTAGATAACATGCTGGGATGGTAAGGTTCATGTGTCAACTGGGCCAGGTAATGGTGCCCAGTTGTCTGGACAAGCAAGCATTGGCCTGTTACTGCAAGGACATTTCATGGACTTAAATCATCAGTATGTTGATTGCATTTATAGCTGATGATATCTACAATCCACTAAGGGGAGTGTCTTCAGCAATGAGAGACGTTTCATCCAAACAGTGGAAGGCTTTAAAAGAAGTCATAACCTCAGCAGTCAGAAGAGATGAAATTAAGAGAAGCTCGCAGGAAAAGCCCCAGAGAAGCTTAGAGAAAAAAGCCACAGATGGAGAAGCCATCAGCGGAAGCAACAAAACCCAGGAGAGAAGGACCAGCAGATGTCACCATGTGCCTTCCCACGTGACGGAGGAGCCCAAGCTCACTGGTAACTCATCTTCAGAGATGGTATCATCCTGTTGATGCCTTAGTTGGTACATTTTCATGGCCTTAGAACTGTAAGTTTGTAAGCTAATAAATCCCCATTGTTAAAAGCCAGTCCATTTCTGGTAAGTTGCATTCCAGCAGTTTTACCAAACAAACACATGCTCTGACAAGCTCATGTTGAAAAAGGAAAAGAAAAAGAAAGAAAAGGGAAAAACATGCACAGGTAAAAACAAAGGCAACGTAACTCAGGGACTGACGGGCCTTACCAGGTTTACCAGTGGGCCTCCCGAGTTTCCATACTGCAAGTAAACAGAAATTCAAAGATCATCACACCGTCCAACCAGCTTCCCTGCCTGGCGGTTTCCTGAGCACACTGCCTGGTGCATGGGGTCTGGTCCTTTCCTGAAATTTGTTCCTGTCAATCTACTATTTTGCTGGGAAAAGAACCTTAACGAACAGCAGTAAGGTTTAAATGTGGACTATAAAGCACCCATCAGACTCCTTTCTCTCATTGTCTGGGTGTTGGGATAAGGCCGGCTGCCCACTTGCTCTAGTATCACAGAATTTTCCATCTGCACGGCCCGGGACTGGGCGGCCTCAGCTTGGCTGCTGGGCTGGAACTCACGCAGTGTGCTCCAGTTCCAACACTTCATGCCGAAAAAGAAGTACAGATCGTAGGAAAGTTTGCGAATAAAACCAACTAGAGGCAGCAAGTGCACAAGACACACTGTGTTTCTTAATTACTGGACAGATGTGGGGTGGGAGGGACACTGCTTTCAAAAATGTCAGTCCCATGGGGGATGGCTAAAGGGGGGAAACAGAATTGTAAGAGACTGCATTCATGAAGTTGTAAATTCCTGGCGTATGGACGGCTGAGGCCTGGTGCTCAGGCGGTGCCCTCAGGGCGAACGGGCACCTAGTGGAAGGGAAAGCCACCAGGAGTTAGGGACACAGCTCAGTCCCTCCTGCCAGTGAGCTGCAAGGGCAGGTCTCAAAATGACAACAAAAGGCCTCAGATGTGCCCAGAGGGGCTGACCCTGCTCAGGGTGGGAAGGGGGAGCTCCTCCGAGCAGCTCCAGACCTCGGGCAAATCTTACGGTCCACTCTGTGCTTGCCATTGGGGCAACAACCGTCACAGCCTCATCTGCTTTAGGGGTTCAGAGGGAATCCCTGAAAATCCCTGAGGATGCTGATCTGGTTCCAAAGCCCGGCTTCACTCTGGGGGGCCCGCCCCCAACCCACAGCAGGCCGAGAGCCGGCAGGCGGGGGCTTACGTTGATGATGGCATCTGTCTGGATGTAGTCCATGTCCGAGTTCCGGAGCCCGAGCTCTTTGCCCCCTCGCTGGGTGGTGCTGACGATGCCAGTGGTGACCGTGTTTTGAAGGGAGAAGGGGCTTCCGATGGCAACCACAAACTCCCCCGGCCGCAGCTCCGAGGAGCGGCCGAGCAGCAGGACAGGCAGCTTTCCCTGGGAACGACAATGGCGGGCATGGCTCACTCTGCTCGGTATAACAAAGTGGATAAATGCAGAGGCGGCGTGGGATACCACGCAGGTGACAGGCCCCTCGTCAACAGCTGGCCTCGCTGGACAGATCGGGCCAGCCCTTCCTGGAGGCGAGGGCCGCAAGTCCCTTCCCACCCACGACAGCCCACACCTCCCAGGCTCTCGTGCAGCGAGTGGCACTGAAGCTGCATGCTGAGGAAACGTGGAAGGGTTACCGGGGGCCACTCTGGGGTCTCCTCACATCTGGCAGCCACTGGCACACAATTGTGGTGAAACTTGGGGACCAGGAGACAGGGAGACTAAAAGGATTTGGCAGGTTTTTGGCAAGACCACCTGGGGTGCTCCTAGGGCACAAAGCCCCAGGGATGGGTCATGAGGCGGCACTTGGGGGTGCTCTGGCCATGGGTGAGGCAGCTGTGCCTCCTTATCATACTCCAACCCCCACCTGTGTACAGCAGTACTGGGGGAGATGGGGAGCGGGGAGGGATTACAGTGCCTCAGTGTCCGGTGCACACCTGTGGTAAGGTGCAGAATTGAGAGGGGTGGGGAGCAAGGCATCCAGGGCCCTGAGACACCAACACCCAATGGGCGGGCCGTCTCTCCTTCCCTGAAAGGTCCTCCATCATCTCCCTCTGCTTCCCCAGCTGAACCCAAGAGCCCTGATTCCCTCCGATGTCCTGCAAAGCCCAGGCAGTGCCCAGGCAGAGCCAGGAGCCCCCCAACGACTCTTCCAAATGAAATACAACAAAATAAAGCCAGCTCCGGAACAGCTGGGCCTGAAGAGAGCTGGGCTGGCAACTTAAGGGCCTCCCTCGGGCCCTAAGGGAAGGCTTTGGGACCTCTTCCCTCCTCCCTCCCTCCCTCCCTCCCAGAGCCAAGCAAACATCCCCAGCTCCTTCCGCCTTTGTTCACCGAGTCAGAACGAGCAGCTGCTCCGAATAACGTGAGCCAGACCCGACAGGGAAGACTCAGCTCAGCCCTCCTGCTAACTGCAACCAAGAGACCTCGGTGTCCCTCTCACAAAAGAAAGAGGTGAGGGGGACCCTGCGGGAGGAGCATGGGGGGTGGGCAGTTACTTTAGCATCTCCTCTCTCAGCCTGTGCAGACACTGCTTGATGAGGTGGGGTAGACACTGCAGCCATTTGACAGATGAGGAAACTGAGGCTCCAAGAGACTGGGAAGTGGGAGACAGAGCAGGGATTTAAACCTGGGACTGCTGACCCCCAACCCAGACTCCCGTGTCCGCTACACCATGCCATGTCACAAATACCCACTCCAAAACAAAGATGCTGGGTAAGAAAACTCATGGAGGAAGAAAGGAACCTTGGAGAAAGGACCCAAGAACTAAGACTGACTCCGTTCACAGACACTGACAGGCCAGAAGAGGACCCTGTGAAAGAGGACAGGCCTGGGGCCAGGCAACTTGGTCTAGAATCCTGGCCTGAGATCAGAGCCACTCTGAGCCTCAGTCTCCTCATCTGTAAAATGGGAATGAAGTAATACAACTATCTCATTGGTTGGTTGAACAAATCAAATAGTGCCTGGGTTGGGTGTGCAACATGTCACAGTTGGTTATCTCCCACGAGATACTGCATGTCACTCAGCGCCCAACTTAGAGAAGGCTGGGTGGCACAGGCCTGCCCGACAGTGACCCTTTCCCTGTGGGTCGCCTGAGACCAGTGTGCTTGGAGCTGTTCAGGCCGGTGGCACTCCCAATGTGGCCCCAGGCTCCCCAAAAGCCCAGGTCCACAGGCACCAGTGAGCTCTGTGCTGGGCAGGTTTACCCTGGGCCTGTGCCAGTGGCCCACGCCAGGAGTGATGTCATTGCCCAAGCAGAGTGTGGGTGGAGTGGCACCCAGGGCAGCTCAGATCCACCTGGGTCCCTCTCTGGAAGAGGTCCATCGAAGGAGCCGTACTTTCAGGGCATTCACAGGACTGGCTGGAAAGCCGTGCCTTTGAGGCCTGCGGGGCTGGGCTGGGGTGGGGATGGGGGTGCACAGAGAGATGGCCCCTGGGCCTGGGTCAGCTGGCCGCCTGAGAAAACGGGGTTGCTCTTCACCAGCTCCACGGAGATCAAGATCAAGCATGCACAGGTGGCCCAGCTTCCTGTGGAGAAAGGGAGCCAGGCACAGGCTCCTATGTCCCAGGGGGGCTTCAGAGAGCAGGGGGCCTCCACGCAACTCTCCCTCCAGCTCGTCTTTCCTGGGGTTGGAGCTCGGGCCCAGAAGGGCAGGGAAAGGAGGCAAACGCCTTTGGGGGAGCAGGCGCTATGAGGACCCAGGGGAGGTCTCCCCGCGGGGCTCATTCATGCTCACCGGGGGTGGCAGGACCCCTCCCAGGGGTAGCTGCAGCTGCAGAAGACAGACCCAGAGAGCCCTGTAGACAGGCCTGGCTGGAGGCACAGTGGGGTCACCCACACTCGGTGACCACACAGGCTTGGACAAGTTGGAGCCCAGTGATGCAAGCCCCAAGGGTCCCCCCAAGAATCGATCCTCACTGGAACACAAGAGGGACAAAGGTGGACATGCGGTGGCCATTTAGTCGTGCCTGCACCCATGGGCAATGGCCACGATCAGGAGCATCTGGGTTGAGCTCTTATTCACTCAAACACTCCATAGATCATGAAGGGGAATCACAAGACAGAGCTAAGTAAGTGGACAATGTGAAAGTCCTCTGAATTTCTCTGACAGGTGTGGGCCTTTTACTTCCTGGATAACACCCTTTCCTGCCATCCTTCTGAGATGGCATATCTTTTCCCCCAATTTACCAAAGTGGAAACTGAGGCTCAGAGATGGATTGACCTCACGGCTAATGTACAGCCTGGCTGAACAAGAAAACAAGGTTCCCAGCTCTCAGAGCCACACGCCTAGTACATGTTAACCTGGAATTCTAATTAGAGGAAGAAAATCTTTGCATGGGAGTGACGGGGTGCCTGCATGTCAGCTAGGCTTGATTTACAGCTCTCCATAAGGACAAACTTCCTTTTGGGGGCCTTTTAGCCCCTGCACGTCAGCCTGGTTCCAGATCCAAGGAGGGCTCTTTTGCAGCCTCACTCCCCTACCCAGGCCTGTCTGCTCCGGGCAGCTATACCTCTCCTGGCCAAATTTCCACAAGGTAATTGAGCATCTGATTCCAAAGCTGTCTAGACACACGCTCCGCAGGGGGATGTGGGAGAGATGAAATGCAGATACCGGCCACAAGTGGAAAGCCACGCTGCAGCCTTGACCTGCAGTTGATATGAAACACTTCGGGTCTGCTCATTCCCAGCTTAATGACCCTGCTCCCCGTCCCCGCTGGCTGCTTTGCTACCACATCAAAGCTGTCTCAAGGCTCCCGCAGCAGCCCTTGTCTGTCTCTCCCCCTGAACCGACCCCAGTCGCAGACCATCCTGGAGGGCAGGGCTCCCATGGCAGCCCCACTCCTAACAGCCACTTTGCACATCTCCCTGTCTCACTGGAGCCTTACAGCAGCCAAAGAAGACATCGGGCAAGCAGCCATTCTACTTGATGGATGAGAGAACTGCAAAAATGAGGAAGACAAAAGGCATGCACGGTCCCACTGCTCACAATCGGGTTTGCAGTTCCTTCCCTCAAACCATGGGGGAGAGCGGAAATGCAAGTAGGGGGTGAACACAAAATAGCAAGGTGGGGAGAGCTCTCAAGGGGCAAAAGCAAACCCCTGAGGCTCCGGGCCCAGGGCTGAGGGGACCCCGGGTCCCACCAGGACAGGCTCAGGTTCAGCCCGGGATCCTCCTGGGACGAGGGAGACTCCAAGGAGAGTCCATCACATCCCCAGGTCCCACAGTCTCACTTGTGCTAGTGAGAGAAGAGTCCAGGGGGGCTAGAAGAAAAGAGGGAACGTTGAGGACAAAAACACACCCAGCACTTAGTCTGCAAGTCACTCACTTGTGTTAAATGGCATCCACACAACAGGGCTGAGAAGACAGCGACTTCAAGAAAACATGAGTTCCCCAGACACGTGGTTGTCAGCCCCCGGCCATCAGGGCGAGGGAGGATGGGCCCAGGGGAGGGTGTCAGGGGTGCTGGGTGCCGACTCCAGGCTTAGGTGAATTACCAAGTACCAGCTGCAGAGAGGGTACTACATGTGTAGTCGATACAGCGCTGAAACTGGGATGCAGTTAGTCCACAGCATGATTAAAGAAGGATCCTACCAATCATTTACACTAAAAACAAACAAACAAACAAGAGCAAACAGGCCTGGCCAGGCTGACTGCAGGGAACAGATCTGCAGCCTGCCCTCACAAACCCCTGCCGACATGAAAGAGAACTCTCCAACATGCACTCATGGAGCGCATCCTCTGTGCCTGGCCCACGGGTCATGAAGATCAACAAAACCCTTGCCCCCAACGCTCACTGTGGGATGAAACAGAGCACGTGCAAGCCACAGGGGCACACAGCGGTGAGAAGACACAGAGCGCATCTCCCTCTGCAGGAACAGCCCCGGCCCAGCCTCTTCCATCAGGGCTAATACACATCGACAATCAAAGTGGCAAGGAACAGAAAACCCAGCTCAGAATGCAGCGAATATCCACGTCCCAGGGCAGGCTGCTCAAGGGCAGCGTGGAGGACAAGGCTCCTTCCTTCCTTCTGTTAATCGACCGTGGCCTGTTCCTGCGGCTGCAGCTCGGCCACTGCCTCTCCGGGCACTGTGGGACGACGTGGCAGTGCCCACCGTGAGGGAGAGGACCGCATAACACTTCTCCTCACGGGCCGCCAGACGGAATTCAGTCGTAGGGTCACCCCAAAACAGAGGAATGTGGCCCCGTGATTGCCTCAGACCCCTCAGGATCTGCTTGGGTTGGCGGCAGACCGCAAACAAAACCAGGGCTCTGCTGGCAGGAAGGAGGGGCGGTGGCTGTCGGGTGGGCAACCCCTGGAGTTTCCCACAGTCTGGAGGAAAATGTTTCATTTCGAAACGATGACCCCTAATCTGCAGTGTTTAGAGAGGACTCTAAGACATGCGTACTCCTGCACCCAGGGGTAGGGAGGGGGGCAAGGGGAGTTGTCTGCCTAAAAGGAAAGCAACAACCAGGGACTCTCCTTGGTGGTCAGAGCAGGATACCCTCGTCCCAGCAGAGCCTGAGGGTGTGGACAAAGCCTAGTTCACCCAGTGCTCGGCCATTTGGTCAGCGCGGATGATCGGTCACCTGGGAGACAGAGGGCCCAGGGCAGCACTCCTTCCTCCTTGCCCTGGAGCTCTTCTCTGTACACGGCCGTCCAGAGGGGAAAGCAGTGCTCACGCCCCGGAAGGCTCCGCAGAGGCAACTGGTGAGAACCGACGCCGCGCAAGGCAGGGCAAGGGGGTGCAGGAAACCAGAGGGGAGTCCGTGCATCCCCAGGTGGAGGCGGTGGAACCTGCCGGAGGAGTGTGTCTTGCCCTCAGACAAGCCCAGGCCGAGGCATGGGGCAGGCTGCCCTGACTTCACAGGTGGCGCCGGCTCCTGCTGGAAAGCGAGTCATGGCTGGGGAATTCCCACAGGGAAGGGGGGCCCGGCCCATGACGAGGAAATGCCCCTGGGCCGACAGCTGGCCTGGTCTCACGCTCCACCTGGAATCGAGGGTGATGCAGAAATGAAGACTGAAATAAAACAAGCCCCAAATGCACGCTTACACACACACCCACGTGCACACACACGTGCACCCACCCACCCCTCAGCCTCCACAAATGCTGGGAGCGCCCCGGGTGGGCCAGGGTCCCGTATTAGCTCATGGTGTGACCTTGGACCAGTTGACCGACTTCTCTGGGCCTCAGTTTACCACCTCTAAAATAAGAGTTAAGCTCAACAATTTATAAAACCATCTCAATTCTGACTGACTGATTTCCAAAAAAATTCGTTTGCAGATGACGGTTACATCAGGAAGATCAAAACAGGCAGCAAGGTCCCCAATCTTCTCATACAACTCCCCAGTTGGAGTCAGATGATCCCTGCAAACTCCCGCAGCCCCCGGAGGTGGGGGCAGCCCTGGAACTCTCCAGCTGCTGACTCAGCCAGTAACCCTCCAGCGAGGACCGCGAAAAGCTGCGAGCCAGCAGAATTCAGCCTCTGGTCAGTTGGGGTTTTGCTTAGCAGCCCCTGGGCTCTCGTTTCATTGCAACCTTATTCCCCGAAGCTTAAAAGGAGAAGAGCAATAAAAAGAGCAAGTAAAACCAAAACAAAAGGGAAAACTGGAAACATTTTTTTTTTTAACCTAATGAGGCAAGTCAATTACTTCTTTTTCCCCTTGCAAAGTATAAAGAACTCCCAAGTTACAAAAACATTTTCCTTGCTGAATCCGCAGAAGACACGGCAGCCGCCAGCTGCCCAGCACCCTCGCGTTCGAGGAGCTGGGGTTTCCAGTTGGGTCCTGTGTCGGCTGAAGTTTGCTTCAAAGGCTAAGGTTGCAGCAACTGGCGGCAACTCAACTGAGTGATTCAGCGTGCCTTCTGGAAACAGTTACGCTGACCTTGCATTTTCTTTGAAAAAATACTTAATGGAGACAATAGCACGTGCCCAATACCTGGCAAGAGACAGCCCTGTAGAACATGCATGGCTCCTCAGGAAAAACAAATCAGGCTGCAGAAGATCAACAAGGAGATGTTGGCATCAAAAGACACAAGAGTTCCTGGGAGGCTAAGACGATCGCGCCGGCCAGGGGCTCTCGGCAGGAAGAGGAGGGCTGAGCACCCAGGAAGGTGAGGGGCAGAGGACAGCAGGAGGGCCTACAGACTGAACCCACAGGAGCCCAAGCATCCTTGGAGTCGGGCTAAAAATTTGTGGGCCCCAGTGCAAAACACAAATGCTGAGCTCCCGTTCACAAAGCAGAGAAAAGTGCCTGCTAAAGGTACTGATGAGCATTTTCCTTTCTTTGGAAATCTCTCTCTCAACCTGCCATGATGCTTTTTATTTGCAATTTAATGGCTTGGGCACAAGGATATCCCCAGAGCAAGTGCAGACACCCAGAAGCCTCCTGATTGGGTGCTCGCAGCCGGCCGCTTGCTGGTCAGACATGCTGAACCCCGGCCAGGGGTGGGTAAACCCAGCCAGGCACCTCCCCTTCCCAAGGCCCACCATCCACCCCATGGAGGAAGAGGGACCCTCAAAGGTACTGCAACTTCCGTGCCAGGAAACACCAGGTGCCTGGATGGGGACAGGAGAGGCTTGTCCCTGCAGAGTCACCCGCTGAACACACCAAGGCACTGTCGGCCCGAGGCAGGACGGCTGCCCCCATGCGCTGCCCCAAGATGCCGTGGGGCATACATTCAACCCCAACCCTCCCTGTGCCCGTGCCCCCACCGGGAATGGTGAGTGGCAGTGGGCGCAGAGCAGGAACAGGGAAGGGGAGCCAGGCAGGGCCAGGGGTACCAGGGATAGCAAGGGGTGGGCAGCAGGAGGCCTAGAACCCATCCTGGGGAGGCGGGGACACTGCAGGAGGAAGGGCCGAGCGGGCTCCGGGCCCCCGGGCCCCATACCCCATGCATGCTTCATTCTTCATCGGACTTCACTCCCAAAACACAAATTCAAAGACGGAATGAAGGCGGCACCTGAGAGCACTGAACTCCCGAGCCCCAGCCCTGCTGAGCACGGCGCCTGCGTAGAGTGTGCAGTGGAGAGGGTGGCGGAGAGCAAGTGAGATGCTCGACGTCCAGACTGGAGAGGGGTCAGGTCATCAGCCTGACAGGGTCAAGGGTAAGACCAAGGGAGGGTGCTGGGGGAGGGGAGAGGGGACTGAGGACCCAAGAGGCCAGGCAGGCAGCATCTTCCCCGCAGGCACTGAGCCCACTGACAGACAGAACCCAGGACAGTGTCAAAATCGAGTTGCCACCATCCATTTCCCCAACGGGTATATTATCATGGACGTATGGGGATAGGAGATGTGGAGGAGGTGCTGGTGGGGTGGCTGGGGTGGGAGGGGTTCAGGTGGGAGAGAGAGAAGTGGGGGAGATGGGGGATAGAGAGAGAGAAGGAGAAAGAGAGTGGAGATGGTTGTACAAACTGAAAAGAGACAGGCAAAGAGAAACTTGGTTAACAACCTTACTCTTCACTGTTTATGAGCAACACCATAATATTTAGTCTCCTTTAAGCTATGTCAAGAAATGTTTGCCATTTCAAATTTCCCCTTCGTCTTGTTGTTTAAACCACAAAATGTCAACAGTTCTCAATGAGAGCCCAGCGGCCAGGGGTTGTATATATTCTGTGGCATCCAGGGGAGGAAAAACCTTGTCTTTGTCAAGTCTACACTTTGTCTTCTCCATACATCAGCCCCTTTGGCCCTCCCCTTTTATCGACTTGTATTTGGCTTGGCCAATTCTGTTAACACAGTGTTAGCCATCGTAGATGCTCAATAAATATTTATAAAGCCAGTGAATGAATGAAAGACTGAACATCCCAGATCTTCAAAGACCCATCAGGATCTTAGAATGGGACAACTGGGTTCAGCAAAGGGTTGGCATTTCAGTCTGGGTAGCTGATTCTGGATGTGGCCTGATTTCATCTTTGGCAAAGAAGCACAGTCCACCCAAGAGAAAAAGCAAATTAAATCAGCCTCTCTGCTCCCCTTCCCTTTGGTCCCACAGAGTTTCACTCACTTGTTCTTTCTCAGGAGCATCTCTGCCTCTTGCCCGTTCAGCTCCTCCAGGACAAGGTGTCAACCAAATAACACTGGGGTTGGCACGTTTTTTTCTGTACAGGGCCAGAGACTAAATATTTCTTGCTTCATGGGCCATACAGTCTCCATCCCAACTACTCAACTCGGCCATTGCAGGGTGAAAGCAGCAACAGACTGTAAATGAATGTGCATGGCTGTGTTCCAATAAAACTTTATTTACAAAAGTGGATGGAGGGCCAGATTTGGCCCGCAGGCAGCAGCTGCCCACCCTGGCCTCTGACACACCGCCACACACTCCCGAACTGTCAGGTGGAGGCACTCGTGCTCCTCACCCAGTGAGGGGGGCAGGAGGCATTCCCCATGGGGCCGCTACAGATGCAGTCCCGACAATCTGGGAACTGCTTTGTCAGGACCATAAATAATAGTCTTTACCCAATTCCCCGCAGAGAGATGCCAATGTGAAAAAAGCCATAACCATATTAAGAGAAAACTATGGCCAAAGAATTTCCTTAACAATCCACAGAGTTCTTGAAACAGGGCCAGAGAACACAGAAGGGCTCCAGTTTTGATACTGAAACGTTTTCGCATCCCAAAAGGAACCACAAGAAGGGCACAAGGAAGCCACGACACCATTAACCTCTGGAGAAAGGCATATACAGGGGAACAGACGCTGCTCCCACTTCTCGTCTGGGTTTACAGTGCCTGATGAAATACTGATTCCCAGCCCCTTAAAGATGGAAAAAATCGATACTGTAATAGACGCCTCATGACATCACCAGGGTCTGGGGCATATTTAGCAAACGCAGCAGCAGGCCTCCAAGCACAGGGAGAGAACAGAGAGACCACAAAGGGAGCCATGCAGAGGGAGTGGGAACCAGAACCCAAAATGGAAAAACACAGGAGCAAAATAAGAGGGGAACTAGGGCCATGTGATGCACACGCTCGGTCCCAGTGCCCTTCTGAGGACAGGCGGCCGTCCATGCCAGCCCTGCGCTATCTGGACACGCTCCTGCGACTTGGTCCGCGCCTTCCGAGGAGAACTCACGGCCCACCCTCCCTCGCCATGGACCCCGGGGTGCTGCCTGGACCCACACAGGGCAGAGTCACAGGCAGGCCTGAAGGCGGCTGGGGTCACTCAGCAGCTCCTGGGGTTCCAGGCGGCCCCCGGGGGACCCATTTCTGGACACGGTAGAGCTTGGTGGTGTGGGCCCTTCCGCCCATCGGCGAGCTCTGCAGGAAAAGGACCCCCTGAGGATGCTGTGCTCCTCGGCCACTTCAAGCAGGGCTGTGGGTGGCAAGCAAAACCACCTCACACGCCTCGACCCAGCTGTTTCCAAATATTTGCCTGGTCGCTGGCGTCAGGGGAAAGCGCCCACAGGAAGCCTCTCCGCCTTGCCAGCGTCTTGAGTTACCACAGACCTGCTGCAGCCCCGGCAAGGCCTCGTCTCCGTCCCAACTCCAGGCAGTTCGCGGAATGAGAGGAGCTGGCTGGGGGGTCCTGCCACCGGCCCCTGCATGGCCCAGGGCAAGTCACCTCTCCTCAGTAAGGGGTTCCCCTCACCCCCTCATCTGACAGTGGGGAGTGGCCCGAATGCCTGAAGCGCCTTTGCCTCCACCAGCCGCCACACAGCCACCGGCTTCCTCCCGAGCAGAGCAGAAACAGTGTTCAGGAGGTTTCTCTCACCAGCTGACTCTGGACAAGGGAACCAGACATGAGTGGTCCGTCCGTCCCGCCCTAACAAGCTGGGGTGAACTTATTCAACAAATAAATAAGACAATTATAGATTATGACAGAGGGGCAAGGAGGGGAGGGTGGGACGTTCCAGAAGGACAGGGGCACCCCGCCAGGCCAGGCCTTCAAGACCCCGGTAAGGAGCTCAGATCTCTCAGTAAGAACCCTGGGAAATTCGTAAGGGGTTTTACACAGGACGGAACATGATCTGGAAGATGCTATCATCTTTGTTTGTCCCTGTTTCCTTATCAGCCGAGCTGGAAAATCAGTGGTAATGAAAGTAACTTTCCCCCGAACCTTTGTTCAGACTTCCAGTACTGCAGCCGGACGCTCTGGCCTGAGGAAACTGACTAGCCCTCGTCTACAATTTTTTCTTTTTCCTTTTTTTTTTTTTTTTCCCTGAACTGCTCAGGAAAAAAGGGAAAAAAAGAAAAACCTGCATGGACACAACACAGCACTTGGATGAAAGTTAAAAATGTTCTGCAAACATGGCCAGAAGCTCATGTTAAACACATTTGGAAACAGTCTGCATCTGAGGCTGAACTAGTTTGCCCTCAAAGCTGCTTTCTATTAAAATGTTTACATGCACCCTGCCCCCCCTTCCTGCACTGGCCTTCCCTCTCCGGGCGAACGCTGACCCTAGTCAGGGGTCCCAAAGAAAGGGGACTTTCATATCCTGGGGCAGAAGCATAGAGAGGGAAGCTCTCCTGCAGGGAGACCCCCCCCCCCCATCCTGACCAGGCTGGAAGGGGTTTCTCCCAAAAAGTCCTCCAAGGTCTCAAAACTCGGCAGGCAATGTGAGCACACATGTCTGCACAGCACTAAGAAGCAAAAAAGGGTTCTTTGGTCACCAGCCCAGAAACGTCTCTGGCAAGTAACTTTAAGGCAAGGGTCGTTTACTGAAGATGTGAGGCAAGGTCCAAGAACAGAAGGAAAAGCAGAAGGATGAGAAAGGACAAGAACTCAGTGCTGGGGTCCTAGCAGCCAGGGCTCCACTGGCTTCACCCACATTAGGCTCCATTTCCAAGAGGAGCCCCTGCCTGATCTAACTGGGTCCTGTGTCACCCTGGCCATGCGGGGCGGGGCAGACCGCCAGGGCTGACAGTCCCACCCCTTCTGTCCAACGGGAGACAGTGGCTGGTGCTACCAGGAGGTGGATGAGCAATGAAAACAGATGTTCCCGAAAAGCCCCACTTAATTAGGAGTGTCAAGAATGCCATGTTCAGGAAGAACGACTGCAAGCAATGAGTAGCAGCGAGCTCTAAATGAAATCATGATGCTGGAGAGAAGGAACTGGGCCCAAATCATGAGCCGTTGAGTTAGTCATTGAGCCTGTCTACGTGGCAGAGTCACGCCAGCTTCATCGGGTCACCAGTCATGAGTCCCGGCAGGTGGGACGTGGTCGCTGCAAGGCACCACTTAGAAGGATTCTCATTCCTCACGCCCAATTTTTGTTGGTTCTGTTGTTTTTTCTGTTTTCCTGATCTGTTTCTCCTTCTCCTTCTCCTCCCAGTCCCCCTTTTCTTAGTTCCTAAGATGACACATGCAAGGCAAGCTCACACCCCATCCACTGCCTATTAAACATTTATTATATCACATGTCAGGTGATGGTGTGCTGCATCCCCTAGGTGGGAGTTTCACTCCAAATTGAGTGAACCTCATTATATGCCAGCCTCCCTCCCCTTTCCCCCAAATAATCTCTCATCACAGCAAAGGAACAAAAGGAAAAGTGCTGGAAGAGAAGTTTTTACTCTCCCTGCTTCCAACTACTATCAGCAAAAAAAAGAATTTAGTCAGTGGAAACCAGTCCTCTGTGTGGGTGTCTGCAATTTAATATCCTTTCATTTCCAATTCCATTTTGAAAAGCCACATTATTTCAACATGAAATTTTCAAGCATCCTTTTTGTTCCTTCCAGGCTAGAGAAACACATGTCAAATAGCGTGCTGCTGGTGGAATGACCAGACCCTCGCAGACAGCAAGGACAGAAGCACTCTGTGAAACGCGTCTATTTAAATCGTTCACATCCTGCCTGGACATGCCAGAGATGACACCAGGTCAGTCTCTGCCTTGGCTCAAAATCTGAAAAGAATATGTCTTTGCCAGACTCTGTTGCATGCTATGCTCCCAAGCATTTCAAACACAAGATTTTTTACTGGGGGCATCTCCCCAGGTGTCCAGGCCAGTGCCCTGCCGCAGAGAGGCCACGGTCCCCAACTGCTGGCCACTCCCCAAGGGCTCGGTGGAGCTGCAGAGCCCTATGTGTGGCCACCGGATGTGCTATTCTGGCCAGCCTTTTTCCGGCAAGACTACCACACCACATCCTGGATACTTTTCTAGCAGCCTGCTCCTAAACAGGGATGCGCAAGGCTTCCTGCAGGCTATTTAAAGTCAATCTGCCCCATCATGCCAAGAGGACAGGCCCCATCCCTCCAGAAATGGCCCTGGGATGGGCACTTGGAGACCAGTGCTTGGCTCAGGAGGCTGGAGTAGCTCAGGGTGGCTCCGGGCCATAGCCAGGGACTTTGCTCTGCTCTCCCCAGTCTGGATCTGCCACGCTATCACCAATGGGGCCTGGCAATGCAAGCTCCTGACACCTGTGCCGCAGCCCGTTAACTTCCCTGGAAGCCAGAAATTGAGCTAACTCAGTCTGATGATGCTCGATCTTGATTTGCTCCAACTAAGGAAAAAAGCACAGAGCAGAGAGCACAGGCTGTCCCTCTTCACTCTCACAGCCCTCAAAAACGTTAGATGAAACCATCAATGAAACCAACAAGTCCACTCCAAAAGAACCAGAATGTTCATGGCAGCTTTATTCAAAAAAACCAAGAACTGGAAACAGCCTAATAGCTGTTAACAGAGAAATGGCTAAAAGTTCTTGTCCACCCAGACGGCAGGATGCTACTCAGCAGCAAAAAGCAACAGATCACTGATACATTCAAAAACTGGACAAGTGTCACGTTTCGCTGAGAAGCTTTTTGAAAGAAGCTGGGCCCAGAAGAGTCCATTTCCATTAAACTCTAACACAGACAAAGCCAGTGCATGGTGATAGTGGTCGGAATAGTGGTCACCTTTGGAGGGACCTTCTGGGGTTCTGTAAATGCTGTACAATTTGAAATGGGTAGAGATTTCACAGGTATACATGCATGTCACCCTAACTTAGGGTTAGTGTGCACTTTCTGGTATGAAAGTTATATCTCACCAAGAAGTGGGAGAAAAAAAGATAAGAAAAAGTGGAGATGCACGAGAGCAAGTGAAACACAACAGACCAAATGGGAAGGGGAGGGCAAGCTGCTCCCGTAGGAGCACCCCCCCTCCTCCCCACGGCCCCCCAGGTCTCACACCGCAGCTTCCAATACCTGTCAGGGTTGAGGTCTCAAAAGTTCTGGAGGCATCTCCCAACCATGGGGTATTTTTACTGTGTGCCTCAATACCTACCCACGATATAAAAGGTATCTTCCAAAATGCCCGCAATGGGCTCAACTGGAGCCTGACGTTTCCTTCCAGGAGGAAAGATGCATTAAGATAGATGAGAAAACCCAGCGTTCGGAAGACACGTGCTATTTTTCATTCTTTCCACCGTAGTACTCTGCTCATTGGCTTAGTATGACAAAAAGAGAAGTCAGTAAAGGGTCCAGAATAAATATCACCCCCCGACAACTAACTTTAAAGATCCAGTATAAAGGACAGAGGCAATCCAGGTCTTACTTAGCTGGTGGACAAGCCCTGGGTTCTAGCCTGCTTCCCCCCGTCCTAGCTGAGGGGCCTCGGGCAGGTTCCTGGAGCTCTCGGAGCCCCTGTTTATTCTCTGTAAATGGAGATAAAACAGCAGACATCGTGCAGATGAGGTGAAAGCAGAGAAGACTGCAGAACGTGGCCCAGAGCCAGAGCTTGTCCAATCGACGTTATTATGATTATATGGTGACTTAGAACCACATTTTGAAAGATAGGCAGTTGTTAGAAATTCCACAATAACCTGACAGAAATAACATGGCTCTGTGACTCACTACAGGCCTGCTACCCACATGGGATGGAGCCGTTTCCGCCCCAGCCACCCAGAGGGAAGGACAAGAGGCCGGCGGTGGCAGGGAGAAGGGACGGAGAGGGTGTCTGAAAGGCTAGCTGTGAAGGAGCCTGGGCTAGGGCAGCAGCCCTGGTGCAGTAGAAAAAGCCGTCCAGGATCCAGACTCCTACTGCCCCAACAGTCCTCACAGCGGGGCTGCAGAAGGACATACTGCTGAGCTGCCACCATGAAGAGTAGAGCCGTGACGGGCCCCGCGACACCGCGCTTGCCTGACTTCATGGCCGACACCCAGGTGAGGCCATGCGGGCAGTGGGCTGAAGTGCAGCCTGTTTCCGGCTGTCAAGTCCATGATCTGTTCCTGAGCCAGCACAGGGTCCCAGCCTGCCCTGATTCCTCATTCCGCACAAAGTCTGGAAAATTACGCGGGCATGAAGAGAGCAGCGAGTGCAACTGCCACTGCATGAGCCACACAGCCAACTAACCCTCTCCATCGAGTGGGGCTTCTTGATGATCCAATAAGAGCTGGATTTAATTTCAGATATAAAGGCTTTGCTAAGCAAATCAGCGGAACATGAACAATCGCCAGGAGAATAAATAGAAAGCAAGCCATTTTCAAATACAGTGTTTCTCAAAGAGAGTTCACTATGACTCAGTTTGGCCTAAGTAAGTAAATAAATAGTTCTATTCTCAGATAAGTTGGGGAAATATTGCACAGTCTACACCCCTTTTGTGGGGGAGTCACATTCATAGCCTATTAAAAGCTCTGAGAAGTTCTATGAGAAAAAAAACCATTAGTGTGGCAAGATTTTCAAGGTTCCCAAAACTTTTTGAATACAGAATGCTGTTTTAAAAACATATCTTTAAAAAAAACACACACAAAAAAGCAAAACAAACAAACAAAAACATGTCTAGCAACCCTTCAAAATCCCAATTTGGGAGACCTGGTTTGTTTTCAAAGAAGCTGTTTACAAATTAATGACAGCTTAATCTAAAACCTGCTGAATTCTATACCTGCTGTGACTGCATGACATATCTTTTAAGAATGAATAAAAAATCCGTAACAACAGTTGCTTCTGGGATCAGGAATAGGAGGGAGACTCAAATCTTCATGGCTCACCCGCTAGTTTCTTTACAAACTTATTACCTTCTTTAATAAAAACGTGAGCTGCTATTTTAAAAACGCTTTGCTCTAATAGCCTGCTTATTCAAGAAGGTTCCACGAGCCCCTTCCCTCACCCCATTCCCAGGCCACACTCCGCAGCTCCTAAATGTCTCCTTAAATGCAGACGGGGTCAGCCCAGCTTCAATCAGTCAGAGATCTTGGACCTTTTAACATCTCCAGCTTTGCCAAGTTTTAGCCGGGCATCTGAGAACTCGGGCAGGCCGGGAGCACACGTCCATGGCGGCGGGAAGACAGCCTACCTGGTGATCAATTTTAATGAGTGCGATGTCCGCCTTCTCGTCGACATCCTTGATTTTGGCTTCATAGGTGGCACCGCTCTTCAGCTCCACCTTGACTCGGTGCTTGTTGGTCACCACGTGTGCGTTGGTCACGATCAGTCCATCTTCAGACACGATAAACCCAGACCCGCTGGCCACAGGCACCTCCCTCTTAGAAAAAGGGAGCCTAGAACCCAAAGCAATACACGGGTAAGCCAGAAACACCTTAAAATGAACTCTCCAGTGCCTTGAGTAATGGGTTCCGCCACAGCAATACGCATCTAGCAATCAACAACTTTTCAGATTTGGGTTTTTTTTTAACACTAAAAACTAAACTTCACACCAATTTCTGCATGCATCAAAAAATTACACGCAGAAAATATTCTTAAGGAATCTCTTCAAAGCCAGAGGCTCATCTAGAAGGGTCAAGAATGTAGACTTAACTAGTCAAACAGGAAAATGCCCTAAGGAAGAAACATTTTTAAGATATATATAGATACATATATCGTAGGAATATATGCAGCGGTACTTTGACACTGTAACGTGTCTCAAAAACAGCGCTGATGTTTTGCTACTGGCAGCATTGGCTCAGAGAAGCTTCAGAGGTTATAGAAAAAAGGCAGCCCCTCCTTACTTGCGAAACAATTCGATGTGAACCACGGCGGGAGCAATCTTCTCCACCACGTCAGCAATAAAGTTGTATTTATGGCGCAGGCTGTTGGGATCTTCTTGCCCTGGGAACAAAAGGAAAGAAACGGCACTTAACAACAATGCACTCTTAGCTTGGTCTCCAACAGAAAGTCACGGGTCAGAGGGAACCACGTTCACCCCATCAGAATCTTTGAAATCCTGAAGAAGGGACGATCCCAGTTCCCCAGAGGAGGGCTCAGCGGCAGAGGTCCTTCCACAGCTCAAGGAATAACCCACTCAGGCAGCAAAATCTATTACAGATAACCTCTTTGCTCAACTTCTTTCCTCTTGATAATTTCAACATAAAAATGTCAAGCCAGAGGCAAATACCGAAGCAATTTCCACTACCTTGGCCACCTGCCAGCTATTCCAAAAAGTTTGCAGCTCAAGATCCTTTGACGTGGGGTCGCCCTCTGCCAGCCTCCCTTCCCCAGCTCCCCCAGCACTGCAAAGAAGCAATCCCCTTCTGAAAAATGCAGAATCAAGGGGAGGGGTCCCACTGGTTTTGATCAGTTGCCCATCAGATGGAAAAATTCCAAAGACCATTGCGGAAAAGCACAAAGGCAAAGGCCCCTCTGCCCCATCCTTCCCACGGATACTGCGAGGCAAGCAGCAGTCACTGCCTCTCCCCAGGGGAGTTTCCCACCACACCTTAACCACTCATTCCAACCCGGGCCATGACATCTAGGCAAAGAACACGAGCAGTGCCTTGATATGTTGGAGAAGCACACAGGAAGATGGAAATTAGTGGACACCGTGTATTGGGCATCTTCAAAGTTCCTTTCCGACAAAACTATCACATGTCCCTGATGGAGGATCTATGTGACGAGGCAAAGCTTTACTTGTCACTAATCAGGTGCCTGCACCCAAGACGACACATTCAGATCTGAGTTACTTGAGATGCAGAGTCCCAGGGAACCCATTCTGCTGCCCCCAGGGAGCCAACTACTCTGGCCCCAAATCTTTGCCATCTGCTGAGATCCCTTAACAAGTCTCCTTCTGCTTAAATAGGCGAGGGGTCTGGTCTAGCCTGCAGATGGGAACCCACACACCCTTTCCTGTCCCTCTTATCTCCCCTCGCCCCATCGGTCCAGCTCAGTGCTGCACAAAGCATGCTCTCTTTCCGAAAAGCATGACATTCAACGGTGCAGAAAAGGAGCTGCAACAAGGCACTATAAGATAATTCAGCAAATTCATGGTAGCTGCTGTGTTGCTTTCAAAACCCTTTCCCATATTTCCTTGTTTTGATTTTTTCCCACCTTCCTATAGAATAAGAAAAGCCATGTATTTTTCCTGTATTATATTTGGGGAAACTAAGGCTCACTTCCTTTAAATGACTTCCCCACAGACACTAGATTTTCTTAACAGAGTTTATAAATAATAGGAAAATCTGGGCAAGCTCCCCCCAACCCCACAGGTTCACTGAATCCTCAACTTGTCCACTTCATAATGGCCCCCGCTTTGCCTTCACCCTCTGCGTCTCCAGGTAGTTGCTGTTAGCTGGTGTCTTCCCAAGCATCTGGAGGGAGACGTGAATAAGGGGATGGAACGTTCCTTCTGAGCATGGAACCTGGTGAGCACCACCCCAGAGACAGCCGTAAACAAACGCATCCGGGGCTTCCTCTGACTGGCTTGCTAGGGAGAGGCCATGAGGAAGTTTAACTCCCAAGACCAGCAACCCGCTCTTGAGAGTGGGTGCCCCTTCTGAGACCTTGCCACCAACGACTAATCGTTAGCTCACTTCCTCTTTCTGGCTTTCCAAATTAGGCATGGGGGAATCTGTCCACCTCAGGAGTGAAAGGAACATGGCTTTTCCAGATAAAATGAGGAGCTGCTCCTTTCTAACACAGACTAGAGAAAGTGGCTCCAGAGTCTGTCTCTCCACACCAGGAATGCAATGTGGTGTGGGGGAGAGGACACTAGCCTGGGGTCCAGGAGGCTGAATTGTACCTGTCGGGTACCTCCATTTCACCATTTCTAAAATAGGGCCAATTGTTTCCAGAATGAGCTGCAGAGTCTCTCCCAGCTCCAGTGTTCTGTGATCTAATCCGTGTGTCTCATCTCCCTCTCACCCCGACTTGCTGCTGCAGCAAGGTAAGAGTAGGTGGAATCTGAGGTTGTGCACAGGACTTGCCAATTCTGCAGCTGAGTAACCAGAAAGGAAGAGCAGTGGGAGAACAGACCATGGTGAAAAGCCCAATTTCCAAGCCTTAATTGTGCAGCTCAGATGAAAAAACAACCCCTGGCCCCCATTACCATCACTTGGTGGACCAGTTTCAAAGGGAAAATTAAACAGAGCAGAAATAATTGAACATAAGGAACATCAACTGATTTTTCAAACATGGGCAAAATGTCAAACCAAAGGAGAAGAAATGTTTGGCTTCTCCAAATGTAATTACAAAATGAGGAAGGAAAGAGCCTCTGAAGGCAGCTTGGCTCAGGGTTCGATCCCTGCTCTATTTAAAAGGCTCATACATCAAACCAGAGGAAACTGCTGCTGCCTTACGGTCTTTAGAAACCCTGACTGGCTCTATTTGACCTCAACTGCTGGTGAAATGTCTTCCTACCCAGAGGGGACAACCAGGTAGAGAATTCCCAGAGATGGACCCAGAATGTTTGTGCCACAACCCAATGCTGAGGGATGCAGATGGATGGAGGACTGGGAGATCCAGGCCACTCAGCATTGGGAGAGCAGGTGGGTAAGGGCACAGACTCTGCTCTCAGGTGGATCAGAGTCTGACGCCTGGCACAGCACTTGCTGGCTGTGTGACCTTAGGTATGCCCCTTAGCTCTTCGAAGCCTTAGCCCCTGGTCCATAAAATGCGTTGATGATAGCACCTACCTCAACATGCTTTCTTCATGATTCCGTGAGCTACTGCATACAACATAGTTGGCCAAGTCATGGCATATGGTTTAAAAAGAAAGACAAGGAAAGAACTGCTCAATAGCAAGTTCCAGATAGGTGTGAGCTGTACCAGTGGTACAGCAGACAAGTAAAGGGAGAGCTGACGGTGTCCAGAGACCCAATTTCCCCACCTGGGCAAATATTTGCAGAACCTGGCAGCTCCTCCTAACAGAGCTATCAAGGCCACCTCTCTGGGGACAGTGAATAAGGGGGGGGGGGGCATTTTTCTGGCTTTAACCTAGACCTCTGTGCCCCAACTTACAAGGCCATACCTCCTGGAGGAGGGAGGAGAGGGATAGCTGGGTCAGCAGAGGAATACAGCCAGAACCACAACCCAGTGGAGCTCTCAAACTCCAATGAAGCAACCACCTATATCAAAGAAGACAAATACAACTTTCCCTATGAAGTGAGAGCCTTGCTTTCTCCCTGCCTTGTTCAGATGGACCAGAACCGATGTAGCAGAAGATCATTAGGATGGGAAGTCCATGCAGGGTCAAGGCCTGGTCCTCCTTACTGCTCCAATCAGCTGGTGTTCAGGAACGGCCAACCATTTACAGGAAGCTGGGGATGCAGCAACCAGAAAAGATAAGGTAAGGTATTTTTCTACATTCCCGATTAAAGAAAAAGGAGAAAAGACAAAAATTTCCAGTATCAGGAATGAATGAGGGAGCATCACTACAGATCCTATAGATGTTATAAGAAGACTAATGAAATGTTATGAATAAACTTACGCCCATAAATTTCACAGGCTTGATAAAACAGACAAATTTCTTAAAAGGCATAATCTACCAAAGCTCAAACACAAAGAACTGAGAAATCTGAATAACCCTGAATCTATTGAGGAAATTATATTTGTAGTTAAAAGCCTTCCCACAAAGAAAACTTTAGGCCCCAGTGGTTTCACTGGTGAATCCTAGCAAACATTTAAGAAAGAAACAATATTACACTCCACAACTTTCCCCAAAGTAGGAGAAGGGAAACACACTTTATGAACCCAGAGTTACCCTAATCTAAAAGCCAGATAAAAAGACATTATAAGAAAACGATAGATACCAATAACCCTCATGAACACAGACCAAAACCCTAAAAATTTTTAGCAAATTCAATTCAGCAATATAATAAAAAGGATAGTACATCATGACCAGGAAAGGAAAAGCAAGGTTGGTTTAACATTCGAAAACCAGTCAGTGTAATTCCCCATGTTAACACAGTAAAAAACCAAATGATCATCTCAAATGCAGAAAGAGCATATGACAAAACTGAACACACACAATCGCTAAATGAAATTTAGCTAAATGAAATATTATGACAACAAGCACAGTAGATTCCTTATGTGCCCACTCATCTGGTTGCTTTTTACTGATGGAAATATCTTGAGTTTACTCCTTTACCAGTACATGCTATAATAGCCAATTCCTATAAAATGCAATAATTTGGAGTTCCTCTTTGGGATATTTCCTTCAATGGCCAAAAATCTTTGGTAATGAGGCTGGACTGGAGCAAAGGGACACACAGATTGTTTCTTGATATATTTTGATTCTAATACAAGCTCATCATCAAACACTTTATTTGTTTCACTTTAATCTGTAGGTTTGGTAGATATTTTATAGAACGAGAATAATTTCTATTGATGTCTCCATTAAATGAAATTTAATTGGTCAGAGAAGAAATATTTCATTCCTTTCATCTAAGATTTTATTCTCTTTGGCTACAGCAATCCTTAATTAAATCTTTCAGAATGCCTTTAAAAAAAATGTGAACACCCATTCATAACAAAAACACTCAGCAAACTAGAAATAGAAGAGACCCCCACAACCTAATAAAAGGCATCAGCAAAAAACCCAAATCTAACACCATTCTTACTGGTGAAAGACTGAATACTTTTCCTCTGAAATTTGGAACAAGGCAAGGACATCCACTCTTACAACTTCAAGTCAATATTTTACAGAAGTCCTAACCAATATGATGAGGCACGAAAAATAAAGAAAAAGCATGGAGATTGGAAAGGAGAACATAAAATTGTATTTGCAGATAGCATGTTTTTTTTTTGTAGATTCCTAGAAAATTCTTAGGAATCTATGAATATACATACTACTAGAATAAGTTTATTAATGTCACAGGATAGCAATTGTATTTCTCTGTATTAGCAGAAAACTACTAGAAATTACAATTTTAAAATGCTAATTAGCATCAGAAATATAAAATACTTAAAGAAATATTTAACAAAATATGTGTAAGACCTATACACTAAAAACTATAGCACACTGCTGAAATAAATTAAAGACATAAATAAATGGACAGATACTCCATAATTGTAAATCAGAAGACTCATGACTGCTAAGCTATCAATTATTTATTCCAAAACTTATGAGGAAAAGTAAAAAACCTAAAATACCCAAAATAATCCTGGAAAAGAGTAAAAGAAAAAAAAAAAGTGCTACCTGATTTAATTTTAAAACAAAAAATTTGAATAACTAGGCTTAGTAGAATGATGAGTTACAAAATTTTACAGGAACAGTCCTTTCCACTTACCTAATAAATATTTATCATTACTGATTTATCATTACACAACAAATGACCCAATAAGAGTAATCAACATTTCCTATAATTTTATGAGTTTTTAAATTGCCAAAATTCAATCCAAAAATAATAAGTGATTCATCTTTCCTCTTTATACACTTCCAGTTAAGTGTATAAAGTCATAAACGTGGCTTCCTCGGAACACATCAGCCCTGAAGTTTTACAAATAAAACTTCTTAACTGACTTTCAACAACTTCTTTATAGGAGGAAGGAAAGAGAAACACAGTGTTTGTTGATTAGTTTCAATAATTATTCTCGTAATTAGAATAACAGACTCTTCCACTATTAAGTGTTTACTGAAAAGAGCCAGGCACTAAGGCAAAGTACTCGACACACAGTATCGTAGTAAAGGAAATCTGTTCCCGTGTTAACGAAAATCACCAGGAATCCAACAGACTTCTGTGTTTCTCTCAAAAGAATCAGCACCAAATTGGATCAGTGCCTTCCACCAAAACGTGTGTTTCTTTAGTCTTTAAGGAAAAGACGTCAGTCAGCAGGAAGAAAGAAAAGCAGTTCTTATGGACCTTCTGTGGTGGTTCCCTAACTGGGTTCCCAGGCACCCCAGAACTCACAGCAGACTCATGGGAAATTTCAAATTTCCTGGGGAAACACAGTGATACTTGGTATCTGCTGGACACCATGTAAACGAGCTCTAATTAGTTCACAGCTTCAAAATTAAATGGTACTACATTCCTTTTGATGGTGCCAAATTTTTGTAAAACTGAACTTTTTGTGGTTGCTATGACTAAAAAGCAAGTACCATGAAAATAAAAATTAATGTTGAACTGGGAATGAGGGAGGTGGGCAAATCTGATTCCAAGGCTGAGAGGTTGTGTGCCTGACAATCCAACAGGTGCACACATCCCATTAGAGAGTAACTGCAGTTATTGAAGAATGAAATAAAAACATTATATTTCCTTTAGTTTTTTTCCAAATGGCTACTATGTTATAAGGACATAAATGGTTACGCTGTTTCGACCTAACTATTTAATAAACGGAATTGTTAGGTATTCCTTTTGGCCTGGGTCCCCATGGACAAATTACTGAGACACTAAGGGTGCCACAAACTGTGACAGTTTGGGAACCTCTGCCTGAAGTCCCTTGGGCCCCCTCTGGCAAACAATCTCAAATTCCTATACAGCTTCAATTAAGCAGAGCAGAGATGAATTTATAGTGAAGGTAAACAAAGCTTCTGCTTCACAGCCCTCCTCAGGGAGCCCTAGCAAAGCTTTCAGCCATCATCCGCTTTTAGAAAATCTGCAGTTGTTGAAACTGCAATTGGTTGAGGCCACTGTCCCCTGCCCTGTCCTGTCTGAGGAGCTGTGGGCATCTTGCAATGTGGCTCAGGGGAAGGGCACCATTTAGTTTGGATTTAATGGAACATAAACATGCTTTGATGTCCTTTCTGCGTCTAGTTAAGTCACCGTATCTCTCCTGGTGGAGAAATGGCTCCCAGGGACGCTCCTAACGCCCACTGTGCCAGCTCATGGGAACTGTGGGAGAAACATGCCAGAGGACAGACTGAATTAACAATAATATAATAAATAGTTCTATTTTCTCAATAGGAAACATTATAAAATCAATGTCATGTGAAAAGGTAATCAAAGAGTCTACAGCCAAAAAATACAGTGAGGGAAAGTATTTTAAAGATAAGTTAGATCTAACAGTTAATAAAAACGTCATGACATGTTTCTGGATTTCATGATGTTTTGTGGTATTTGTCAGTGTTAAAATTTGTAATCTGTGGCTGTTTCTTTTTTCAATCTACATAATCACTTCCATGCTTAAAATTGTATTCATAATTGTAAATACCTTTTCTTAAAGAGGTTTCTTAAATCGTACACATTTCAGAGCCCATGAAATCTGGACCTGTCCCAAGTTGGGGGGAGGGTGCCAATTCTTGCCCATGAAGCAGCCGGGCTCCACTCCCTCTCTGCTCTCCTGCCCTCCAGAGCATATCGCCAACTCACAGTGTGACAGAGGGCACCTGACCATGCCAGCAGGTATCCGAGCCACCTAAGCCACACATCCAGGGCACTGAGCCACACTGCAGGGTACCTGAGTCACAGCTGCAGGGCACTGAGCAATACCTGTGGGGCACTGGGCCACACCTGCAGGGTACCTGAGTCACAGCTGCAGGGCACTGAGCAATACCTGTGGGGCACTGGGCCACACCTGCAGGTTACCTGAGTCACAGCTGCAGGGCATCTGAGCTGTACCTGTGCGGCACTGAGCCACACCTGCGAGGCACCTAAGCCACAACTGCAGGAACCAGAGTCACTCCTGCACACCACACCTGCAAGCCACACTGCCTCCGCTGGCTGGTACTACTCTCAGTCATGACAGTGCTGGAGACTCTGCTTTACAGAGACGGAGGGAGGCCTCTGGGCCTTCCCAGCAGTGGTAGGAGGGCCCAGGCCGAGCCCCTTGCACACCAGTCGGCGGCTGCCTAGGCCTGGCTCCCCACTGGTCCCAGCCTCGGGTCCTGGGCTGCTCTGCCCAGGCCCCTTCTTCTGCCCTCAGCCCCTTTTCTCGGCTCTGCCCCTTCTTCCTGAGCCCGACCTCTCCGAGAGAGCCCTGCGGTGCTGAGCGTCCTCGTCCGCCCTGGCATGGCAAGTCTCCATCACAAACTCAGAGGGTGGCTGTGATGGGCAAGAATGCGGAGTTGAACTCCCAGCCCAGGACATTCCCCACAGCATCAGCGGGACAGCCAAAGGTTAGATGGCAAGGCTAACAGGTCACCGTGCTCCCTGGCAATGCCAGAATAGCTCCAGAACCAGAACCTGGCCTTAAGTCCTTATTCTACCCCTTCCAGCTGTTACTTCCAGCAAGTGGCTCTCCCTCTCCAGGCCTCGGCCTTCCGTTCTATAAAATGGACATAGTATCGCCTGCTTCACAGGGCGGCCAGACGTCCTGGGTGAGATGACGTAGGTGCAGCTCTCCCGGCTCTCAGCCCAGCACTTGCTCACCGCATCCTGCTGACTCTCCCCGCATCCTGGGTGCCATCCCAACGCCTCCAAGTGACTCCTGCCACACTTCTGAGATGTCCAAGAATCCCACCCCTAGATGATAGATAATTCAGGCAGGTCTGGCCTATTTGGGGTGTCTCCCCCCGACAACTGCAGCTTGGGGCTGGACGGACTTCCTGCAGGATCTCCGCAGCCATCTTGTCTCCGGCCTGGACCACGAGGCCCTCCATCACGTGCCCCAGCTCCCCACCAATCTCCCAGGACCCTTACGGCACACTCTCCACTCTGCCTGCAAACCTCTCCAGCGGCCTCCAAAAAAACTGCTCTCCATCTTGCCCCTTGCATTCGAACCTATTTTTCTTCCTGCCTGGAATACTTTATTCTCCTCCCATAGCAAGTCAAATTGCACTCAGCCTACAATCCTGGCAATAAAACAGTAACACCAATAAGAATAAATAGCAGTGTTCGTTTATTGCGCATGTACTATGGGTCCACCACAGGGCAGGCTGGCCATGAACGTCATCTCTAATCCTCCCTGCAAGCCTGCAGGGTGGATAATATCCGCACCCACCCACCCCACCCAGCTAGAGACAGAAAAACGGAGGCTCAGGGAAGTGAAGCAAGTTGCCCTAAAGCCCCAAGGCTGGCGAGTGCACTGAAGGGAGGCGACCCGGATCTGTCTGGCTCCACAGCTGGGGCCCTTTGCTCTGCATCGGTGGCCTCCCCGGGGGTGGCAGCACTTTCACCCCGCCTCCAGCCCCCCGCGGCCCACGCGGCTGTGGGAACAGGCTTCGCGCCTCTGGGGCCGAGAGACTGGAGCCGGGGCTCGGGATTAGCAACCGACCTTCCATTCCAGCAAGAACAATCGCGCCTTCCAGTTTCTCAACGGGGTTGAGAAGTGGAGCTAATTCGGAAAACAGAACGCAGTGTCTTCGAGGGAAAAAAAAAGAATCCTCCTTTATTCGCAGGGACCAGCATGTTCCCAAAATTCAAATCAGCTGCAAGAGCAAATTGATCAAATCACTGGCATTTTAACGCGCTGTCCTACATTCGAGACTCGCTAACGAATTCGTAGGGCCCCGTGCAAAATTAAAATGTGGGGCCCCTAGTTCAAAAAGAATTAAGAATTTCAAGAAGGTGGCAGCGGAGCGTTGAACCAGTTGCGGGCCTTCTGAGCTCGGGGCCTGGTGTGACATTTCATGTTCATTTGATTTAAAATGTGAAGCCCAGATTGAGCACTGAAAAGCAGCACGTGCTTGGGAGCTGGGCGAGGTGCTGCCTTAGCTAGGTGAACCCGGGGGCCATGGGTAGTCTTCAGGGGGTGGAAACAGCACCCCACCTGCAGGGGCCAGGCACCTAGTGTGGGCGAGCCCTTCGTGCAGAAGATTCCTCAACTTTAAAATAAGGAGGCTCTACCAGGTGGCCTCTAGGGGCCCTCCTGGTTCTCAGGGAGAAAGGGAAGAGATCACTTGTGTTTTTCTAATTTCTTCAACTTTAAATGCTGGCAAAGGTATTTGTCCCTTAAGCTTCAAATACTAGCATGGCCCAGTCCAGCCATTGGCAGGTTTCTGGGGAAAGGAAGAAATGTGAAGAAGGAAACTCAGCCCCAGCTGTGGCTGGATTCAGCCAGGTCCACTCACCTGGGCAGAGGTGGGGCAGAGCCGAAGGGCTGCGGGGGGTCCCCGGGGCACAGCTCAGCCTCCCACCTCCCTAATACGTCCACAGTTCAACCCTCTCTTCCTCGGCACCCGTGACAAAGGAAATAAAAGTTCTTTCAAGGCAAACAAGTTCCCATTTTCCCCGGGAGGGTCCGGCTACCACCTGCCAAGTGTCTCGCAGGGAGAACTCACTGCCCTGAGGATGCCCGCGGCCCCTTCCCTGCTGCAGGCACAGAGGCCACCCGAACACCCAGGGAAATGCCCCCTGGTCACCAGCAGCCACACAGCCACTCTCCCACTGGCGAGGGTGCTGGACACAAGACAGAAACTATAAGGAAGGCAGTTCCAGCAGGCCCCCAGCGGGGTGTCGGCTTACGTTCATCAAGGGGTCCTTGGCTGGCATCAGCCACGCTCCCACGGCCCTGATGCCCCAAGCGGGAGCCCCTGAATGAGTGGACAATCACAGAGAAAACCAGAGCCGAGGCAATGAGAGGGCTGCAGGCCCAAGCCGACTGATGTGGGGGCACCTGCACCCAGCCAGGCACTGCAACAGGAGCAGGAGAGGGCCTGGGGCAGGAGCTGGATGCCCGGTGGCCAGTCCTGCCACCCTGCCCCTCCACATCGGCACTTTCCATGCCAGCACTGGAATTTGGGCTCCGCGGCTCTAGCTCAGCATGGGCACCTAAGCCCAAGTGGGACACCTGTGCCAGGTGCTGTGGGCATTGGGGACAGGCCCAGGAGGCAGGCAGTGAACTAACCTGATACCTGGGGTGGGGGGGGGGGTGTCCCTAAGAAAAGCTCCCTTTGTGAGGTTTCATGGTGAATGCGAGAATCAGCGAGAGGTGCAACGAGACAAGGCCAGATCACGTAAGGGGGACAACAAGGCAGGCAAACCACACTGTACAGCAGCCCCAAAAGCTGCCGGGGGTCAGGGAGGGAAGATCCAGCAAATGCACCAAAGATGCCCGCCAAGATTCACTGTCTCCAAGTTTACAGTTCGAGTCGCTGCATTCTGTCTGCCTCACTCCATTAAATTCCAAGGAAACGCATCAGCAATGAGGCTCCTACCCAGTCCGGCCTGGCACGGGGCTGGGGCATGGGTGCTGCAGAAACAGAAGCCAGACCGGGCACATTCCAGGAAACCAGACCCCCTTCTAATCATTGCTGCAGGGGCGAATTCCAGGGCACTGGGGGCACATGCAGCACTGCGGGGCCCTGTCACTCGGTTTCTCTGAACCCTGCAGAGGAAAGGCACGGAGGAGCCACTTAGCTGTGGATGAAACCACCAGCTAAGGCCTGAATAAATCTGGAAATCCTGTGCAACTGGCCACCGTCTGCAAATCTAAGGAAGAATGAAAAGAGAAAGACGCAGCTTTTGGTTTCAATCTTCCTTTAAGGCCAAAGGCCCTGAGACCTCATCTTGTTTAAACTAAATTCACAAATATTTATTTATTAAAAAAGGCTAAACCCTGAATGAAGACACTGCACTCTCTACCTCTCTACCGAACGGTAGCATAGTCAGAAAAGAAATAAAGCTCAGGAGAGTAAAGCGCGGCCCTTTCTCTCCCTACAGAGAATAAAGGAGGAAGAGGAGGCGGAGGCCAGGGGCTGCCTCCACTCCAGCCGGCATTTGCACTTCCAAGCGCTGGCAGCCCCTCTCTTTCTGGTGCAGTCTCCCAGACGCTCCAGGAGTGGGAAAAGCGTGCCCGATGCCAGACCACAGGCTGCAAATCCCGCCTCGCACCCGCGGTGCCGAGCCGTGTGCAGGGCTGGGAACGCCTCGGGGCGAGTGAAGCAAAGGCCGAGGAAAGCAGACCCAAACAAGCCTAAGACAGTCAATCCCAAAATAGACCAGGTAAGGAAAGCGCTTTTGGGGGGCCCCTGGCCAGCTGGCTGTGGCCCCCGAACTGCTGTCAGTTGCCAGCACAGCCCAGCTCTGGAGCTCAGGCTTTCCTGGTAAAAGTTGCCCTCATCCAACAACGGTCTGTGTTTAAAGTAACTGTCACTGAAAATCACTTCTCCATCTCTCTGGCCCAGAGAATCCTTGCACACCCGCAGTGAACGCTTGAGCATGCTCAGTACCGGCACATTTGACATCTGTTTCGTGCATCAGAGAATAAAGTTTCCAATCAATTCCACTGCACTTTTTTTTTTTCCAGAAATCGCAGTGTCTATTATTATCTTCAGGGAAATGGCTGACTGCTCAGTTCACAAAAACACTATTAACTTTCCTCTTGATAAGCATCTGGCTCCGGTCCCGACCTTCCCCGACTTCTCAGCAGGGTTTGCTTCCTGCCACGACTCCTCCTTGTTGTTATGTCTGGAGTGCCAGAGCCTGCCACACGGCCTCCGGAATCTTCCAGCCTTGAGCCGCGGGCTGGGACGCCCTGCCCGCCAGACGCTGACCGCAGAAGCCAGGCCCAGGCCTCGGACCCAAGCGAGGGAAACAGAGATGAACCGCTGCGTCCTGCCCGGGAAGGGCTTCCTGAGAAGCACCGGGTACCGATCTGCAGGTGCACCGCTACCCTTAGGTAAAAACCTAGGTCTGCGGAAAAGGACAATGCGGGGAACCAGTAAAACAGAGGCATGCCAGAAGGGATCATCAGCTCAAGTAAGAAGTGATAAGTCCCAGGGCGAGCCTCGATTTTCCCATGCGGAACATGGAGGGAGGGGAGGCCAGGCCATTTCCAACTCCCTTTACCATTATATACATATATATGCAAGTCTCATAAATCTGAAAAGTGCATGTGCTGAGCTTTTCCTTTCAGTGCAAAATTCCCACCCATAGAGACGATTCTGATTTTACAGGTTGGCTTCGTGTGCCATGTGCTCCAGGAGCAAGTCCGGGCCACCGCAGCACTTGAGACTTCCAAGATGACCTTCAGGACTGGGATTAGGATTCTTCAATGGGGAGAGAAGATGAAAGTTCGGCCTTCGATAGTCATACAATGGAATATTATTCCACCATAAAAAGGAACGAAGTCCTGATACACGGGACAATACTGACGGGCCTTGAAAACATCATCTAAGTGAAAGAAGCCAGACACAAAGGATTGTGTGATTCCATTTATATGACTGCCCAGAATAGGCAAATCCGTAGGACAGAAGAGATCAGTGGTCGCCTACAGCTGGACGGAAGGGAAGTGGGGTGACTGCTAATGGGTGCAGGGTTTCCTCTGGGGTGAGGAAAATGTGCTGAAATTCGATAGTGGCGATGGCTGTACCACCTAGGGAATACACTAAAAACCACCAAACTGTACACTTTAAAAGGGTGAACCCCATGGTATGTGAATTTTAGCTCAATAAAACTTATTAAAAAAAGAAAAATGGGAAAAATGAATGTCACCTGTTTTTTTTAAAACTTTTTTAACGTGACTACTAGAAAATGGAATATCACGTATGTGGCTCACATAGCACTTCTATCTGTGTGTACGAAGCATCTGGATAAATGTAGGCTTCACTTTTCAAAACAAACAAAAACCAGTCTGGCCTCCCCCTGCATGCTGGGCCTAGCTGGTACCCAGGGAGGCCTGCAGCCGTGAGCCCTGGGCCCGAGTTTTCTGTCACTTCTTGGACCTGTGGCCTCCAGCCCTCACTGGTCCCCGGCTCCTCGCCCAAAATGTGTGCTGGGTCAGATGAGCTGACAACACAACCCCTTCCGCTCTGGTGGCCTTGAGCACAGCTCCACCCTAACCCCAAGTAAAAGTCAATTTTAAAGATTCTCATTTTATCCCAAATCATTGCTGATCTCTTCAAAAGCAATCAACCTGAGAATAAACGTAACTTAAAAGACTATTTACCGACCTAGCAAAATGACCAGCTAGCACCATCCCATCCCATTTATCCTGAAGGATCCCTTTTTGACCGCCCCTCCCTGCCCCAAATTTTCAGTGACTTAAAAGGTTGATAGTTCTACAGCTCATGGCAACAAATATTGGCACTACCCTTCCGGAAGATAATTTGGCAGTACACCCTGATGGCCGTAAAAATCCATATCCTTCAGTCCAGTCATTGCACTTCTTAATTTCCATCCCAAGGGAATAACCAGGAGCATGAAAATATTCCTCTTTGTATCATTTACAATAGTAACTGTGGCTCAAACACAAATAGGGGAACAGTTACCCAAATTCTGGTAATGCCCTGGACAGGAATTATGAAGCTGCTGGATAAAACGGTGGAATCATGGATCTTTTTCCTTCTTTTCCTTATTTTTGATGTGATTAAATTACACTGATAACTTTAAAAAGCATGTAATACAATGTCATCAAATGTATGACTGCATTTGTCATGCTTTCTAAACAGTATGGGGAAAGAAATTAAAAAAGAACCTTTAAGGTAAATTAAAATAACCTAAAATAAAGAGTCTTTATACTAAGAGGGGGAAAACTTGGAATATTCATTCAAAAGAAAGTCTAACCACAGCTTAAAAGACATTCAGCCATTCCAGTACTGATTCATCCGACATACCCACCATGAGATTTATACTGATTTTTTTTCCCCTCTAGCAAAAGGACCGTGATTATGGTGCAAGAACATTTATATGTGCTTATAACTTTGGGGGGAGAAATCAAGTCATCATATCGATAGCTTTTTGGTCATCTTTCAATTCAGCACCATTTTGAAAAGGGAGATTTAGTGGAAGTACCCACTGATTCTCAGACTCATGGACAAGTCGTGTGCGTGGGCCCCAGCCTCTCCCAAACACCTGTCCTGGCAGGAATACGCAGGCTGAGGTTTGGCTTCCCCACTGATGAGCTGTGCAACCTCATGCAATGTGTGCCTCACTCTGGGAGCCTCAGTCTCCCCATCTGTAAATGCAGGGTTGGACTCAAGGACCTGCAAGCACCTGCTACCACCAGAACTCATGAGCTGGGATTCTATCCTTTCTACAAGCCTGGTGGGCTTTGGCCTTCTCACAAGCCAGTCACCAGGGTCTCTATGGAAAAGGATGTGTCCTCGCCCAGAAGATCCAGGAAAGCATGAAAAATGGGGAACGGATGTGGTTAGACATGGGCTGTGGAAGGTGACAGCAGAATGATATTTTTCAGAGGATGGAAGGATAATGGGATGGGCCAACAATGGGTATTCCAAAGGGACAGACCGTAGATGGGAAGTCTTACCAACCCCACAGCCAGTAAGACATCAGTGCATGAGGGTCCTTGTCACATCGTCTCAAATTCCTGCCTCCTGTGCTATCTCATTTTCCGACTGGAATTTTTCCTGAGGGCTGAACCACCGTGGGCTACATTTTTCAGAGCCAAAAATATGAAACAGGTGAAGCAATGTCAGCCGCAGGTCTCAGAAACCTCAGCTCAGGCCATTCTTGGCCTGCAAATGTTAAATATTGCAGTAACTGGGCCTGAGAAGAACGCGATAATGCAGACTACAGCCTGCCGGGGGAGTAGATATCTGCTGTCTATGTTGTAGGCACAAGAGCTGGCCACGTGCTTGGTATAATAATTGGAAATCTGCCCTTGGGGTTGATGGTAGTGATCCAGAGAGTCAGGGTTCAAGGGCAACTCAGTCACCTTGGCCATGAGCTACCCTGTCTCCATGAGACAAGAGGAGGCCCAGGCATCAACACCCAGCCAGCTTAGGACGTTTCCCATCCTTCTTGCCCCACTGTTCTTGGTGCTAGTTCTACCAGGGGTCCTGCTAGAGCCTGCAGTTGCTGACACAAGGTCTTAATCCCTGCCAATTGCAATGCTCCAGCACTTCCCAGTTTACAAAGCGCCTTCCCACCACGATCCCATCTGACCTTCCTGGTGTCCTTCTGAGGCCTCTTGGGAGGCATCAACGGCCCCGTGTGGTAGACAAGGAAAGTGAGGCTGAAGGGAGTTATTCATCCAAAAGGTCCAGGTGGGTTAGAACCCAGGTTTCCTGACACTAGTACTCCATCCAGGAGATAGCAGTTCAGTGCTTCGGGACGGCCTTGGGAGACCCCAACACCCCTCTTTCAGGAACTGACAGATCCAGGGGCAGATCACTAACTATAATTACAGACTCACAGACCACTCCATGCAGTGACAGCAGAACGCACTTTCCCCTTAGGTTCACAAAGAACATTCACCTAGGGAGACCATTCTGGGCCAGAAAACACACTTAACAAACTTAAAAGGAATAGAAACCATGCAAAGTATGTTCTCAGACCAAAATGGAATTAAACTAGAATTCGAAAACAAAAACATCGCTGGAAAGTCTCCAAATATATGGAGATTAATAAGACGGCCAAATAACACATGGATCAAAGAAGTCTCAAGAATAGACCTGAGTTAAGCAGTTATCTTAGGTTAGTTGTCTTTTTCTTACTCCCTTGTTATGGTCTCTTTGAAATGTTCTTTTATTGTATGTTTGTTTTCTTTTTAACTTTTTTTCATACAGTTGATTTAAAAAAGAAGGGAAAGTTAAAAAAAAAAAGAAAAACAAGGAAAAAAAGATGCAGTGCCCCCTTGAGGAGTCTGTGGAGAATGCAGGGGTATTCGCCTACCCCACCTCCATGGTTGCTAACATGACCACAGACATAGGGGACTGGTGGTTTGATGGGTTAAGCCCTCTACCATAGGTTTTACCCTTGGGAAGACGGTTGCTGCAAAGGAGAGGCTAGGCCTCCCTATGGTTGTGCCTAAGAGCCTCCTCCCGAATGCCTCTTTGTTGCTCAGATGTGGCCCTCTCTCTAGCTAAGCCAACTTGAAAGGTGAAATCACTGCCCCGCCCCCTACGTGGGATCAGACACCCAGGGGAGTGAATCTCCCTGGCAATGTGGAATACGACTCCCGGGGAGGAATGTAGACCCGGCATCGTGGGACGGAGAACATCTTCTTGACCAAAAGGGGGATGTGAAAGGAAATGAAATAAGCTTCAGTGGCAGAGAGATTCCAAAAGGAGCCGAGAGGTCACTCTGGTGGGCACTCTTACGCACACTTTAGACAACCCTTTTTAGGTTCTAAAGAATTGGGGTAGCTGGTGGTGGATACCTGAAACTATCAAACTACAACCCAGAACCCATGAATCTCAAAGACAGTTGTATAAAAATGTAGCTTATGAGGGGTGACAATGGGATCGGGAAAGCCATAAGGACCACACTCCACTTTGTCTGGTTTATGGATGGATGAGTAGAAAAACAGGGGAAGGAAACAAACAGACAAAGGTACCCAATGTTCTTTTTTACTTCAATTGCTCTTTTTCACTCTAATTATTATTCTTGTTATTTGTGTGTGTGTGCTAATGAAGGTGTCAGGGATTGATTTAGGTGATGAACGTACAACTATGTAATGGTACTGTGAACAATCGAAAGTACGATTTGTTTTGTATGACTGTGTGGTATGTGAATATATCTCAATAAAATGAAGATAAAAAAAAAAAAAAAGAATAGACCTGGGAGTGAGACAGACTTGGGTTCAAATCCTTTCTCTGCCTCCTTCTCCTGGGTGACCTTGGACAAGTTTTACTTGACCTCTTGGAGACTCATCTATCTTCTCGGCTAGATAATGCCCCCAGCTCCCTGGGTGGCTACGAGGGGAGAAGGAGGCCAAGCTCATGACCCAGAAAGCGGCCAGTGCTGGGGGCTCTTGGCCTTATTGTTCTGTCTGGGCTGTTTTCCACCACCCTGGCTGTCCCAGAGAACACGGTCCCCCTGGCCCAGCTCACTCTGGGCCCGAGAAAAGCAGCTGTGTTTGCTGCTGCTGAGCCTTCCCTCCCCTGGGTCCAGCTGGCGGCCAGCTCCCCGTGCATCCCCCACTGACAGAACTCTCTGAATGGATCCATCCCTGCCACGCGGTGACTGCCACTGGGAACAGTGGCACCGAGGGGAGGGCACTCCTGGTTGCGGGAGCAAGGCGACTCCCCTGCTGGATGAGAGGGTGAAACCCCACCAGAGATTACATGAAAGGGATGTGACCGCAGATCTCACCAAACTCAGAGAAACAGCCCAGCATGGGCAGGCCTACCAGCATCTGCTCGACATTTTATTGCACAACTGATGAAAAAGATGGTTCCTGAGGTTTGAAAATATTGCACAAGGCTCTGACTCATCGAGACAGGGGCTATTCAAATTTGAAAATTACCAAAAATTCCAGCTGCAATCATCGGCCCCCGGAGACCGTCATGTGCAAAAGGAGACACAAGACGTCTTGGGGCTGGGAGCGGTAGCTGCTGCCACATGTCGCTGGGGCAGGGTGGTTTTTTATGAAACATGCTTACTCGGCAATGTGTTTTAGGAATCAGAAATAATTGGGGATCCGTGTCCTCATAGATCACCGTTTTATTTTATTTTTTCCCTTAAGATATGACCACTCTTTCCTGGGGAAGAATCCCCAAAGCAGGTAAACCAAACCAAGCATCGTTCGAGAAGGTCCGAGCACTTCCGTAAACTGCCAACCTCTGGAGTTTCTCAGGCCAGAAACTGAGGGTTCACGACATAACTTTTACGAACTCCCAGGCGTTCCCTACAGGCAGCTCTTAAGTCAAGGGAAGTGACAAACCTCTCAGAGGATACTGGCAACAACTGGGAGTTTCGATAAGACGCTGGCAGACGAGGCTGCTTCTGATTCCTTCCACTCAGCGGACCTGTTCTAACCTATTAATTGGCAAATTCCGAATCAGCCTACAGGATACACATCCCCAACCCACCCACCCATCCTGAGCCCCAGAGAGATATAAGAGCTTTGAGGCACTCCTTGTTCAGATGCCTTAGTGATAACGATAGCAATAATCATTTAGCTAATATTGATTGAGTTCTAGTAATGTGTTGGTTCATATAACCAGATCCTTCAATGTTCCAACTTCCTGATGAGGAATGCATGTAGATATTATCATTATACTTATGAGGAAACTGAAACGTGGAGAGATTAAGTAACACACAAGAAGCCACACATCTAGAAAGTGGCATTCTGGCTTCAGAACCCCAGCCCTTACCCCATGTGTCACAGAGTCTCCTAGAATTTCCTTGAGATCACAGACCACAGAGTCATATTACTATACACTTCTGAGAACACAGTAGGTGTTCAATAAATGCTCTGAATGAATTTAGAAACACAACTCACATCACAGATCCCAAAGGTGAACTCCCACCCTCCCGGCAGCCATATACGGGCTGCTTCAGCACCACTGATGTCTGCCCTGGGAGTGATATCCTGGACAGTGGTCCCCTATGGCTCTGGACATGCATCCCAGCGTCACTGGAGCACACCAGCGTCCCCGCCACTCAGAGGAGCCTTTTGAAAAGGTGCTCCAAGTGGCTACACAGCTAGGTTTTGCTGCTGAGATTTTCTCCTTTTTTAATGGCAGAGAAGGTAGGGAGGGAAAAGATGAAATGACTCAGGAGGGATCCCAGTCCAGAGCACCCAGAGGGAGGCCATCCTGGGTCCCCCAGAAGGAGCGACGGACACCGGGCCTTCTGGGGCTCATCTCTTAGAGCGGGCATCGGATGGTCATCCAGGAACTCTCAGCAGCAAACACAAAACCGAAGCACGAGATGCTCGGCTTTAACCATCAGTAACTTGAAAAAAGAAGTCACTCTTCAAGCAGCCAAGCCAGCCTTTAACATAAGGATGAGGTGACCACATCCCCTTCAGAGACTGTGGTTTCTTTACAAGAATCACAGACCATACCAGCTGGAAGGGACCTCAGAGCTCATCCGCTCCAACCCCTCCTTTCTGAGGCTCCGAGAGGTCAGGGGTCAGGTAACACCCCCCAAAGGAAGAGTGCCCAATGTCAGTGCCCCCGGCTCCTCCACCCCAGCCTTCCAAGGAACCCTCCATCACTTCTGAGCGGAATTCTTTTGAAAATGAAGCCTGACCAGAGCTATTTATTCCCTTGAGATATAAGCTCACGGAAAGTCTGCTTTCTGAATCCAAGGCATAACACTGCATCCAGGACCGCACAATTCCATGCGGACTCCAGAGTGCTGAGGCTGCCAGGCCTTCTGACGGCAGTGAGCTCATAGCCCCTGCCACGATCCCTTACCAAATGCAGTTATTTTAAGCTCTAATGCAGCCTAGCTACAGCTCTTCTGGATGGAATGAAGTAACTCAAACATTTGGCTTTTGATCCTGTTACGTACCAATTTGTGGAACCTTAATAGTTTAACTCTTTATCACAACCAATTGAGCAACAGAAAAAAGAAAAGAAAACCAACCAGAGTGAGCAAAGCCTTATAAACTGCTCAGAGACCTTATAGTTTCCAAGTTCCAAATGACTAAACACTGGAGAATCATGACACCCAGCACCCCCACCCCATACTTATTTTTAACTGATAAAAGATGTGCTTGAATTGCCAATGGTGGAAATGACTCTCTAGCGAATGCTGCACTTTAACAACGGAAAATGCAACCACAGGCAAGGAATGGTTGTATTTTTTTTCCCTAATGTGTTAAAATATAAGCTTCCTGAGGGCAGGAGCTTTGTTCAATGCTGTTTCCTCAGACCCCAGACCCCAACACAGGATCTGGCATACAGCTGGTGCTCAATGATTACTTGTTGAAGGCACCCGTAAAAGAGCAACCTGATTTTGCAAACAGTCCAGGCCTCAAGAAGCTCTTCCCCAGGAACGAGCGTGAGGGTCTCATCCCAGGCCCATCTTCAGAGGTTCCACTCAGTAGGAAGCTGGGGGTCCTCCCGTGGCTTGGGTACCTCCCAGCTTGGACCAGGGGCTGCTAGGGAAAGGGCGGACTCTCCTGGGCTAGCACCGGGAGGAGAAAGGGACTTGGCTGCTGATGTCCTGTGAGCCCTTCTCAGGTCTCTTTCTCAGGGATTTCCTGGCTTCTTGACCATTTTTCAGCAATGTCTGGGAAAGGCGGTTGGGGAGGTCTGTCTCTCCCCAAGAACAGTTTAGGGTCAGAGGCTCTGGTTTGGATACATCTTTCCTACAGCCCCTCCTGCTCCTCTGTGCTCCTTTCTCGAGGGCTGTGCCTTGTCCTCGGACTGCTGTCACTCTCAGCCCATGTGACGTGCCCTGCGCTTCAGCTCAGGCTGTGCCATCTGGGGCACTGTTTATTGCCGCTTTCAGCTGCAGCTTAGCTGGGGTCAGCTCATGATCTCTGTTGCCCTATCAACAGCACAGCACGGGAGTTACCAACGGGGCTCTGGAACCAGACTACATGGGTTCAAGTTCTGGGCAAGGCACAACTCTGCAACTCCATTTTGTTCCCCGCTGTAACACGGGGTAGGTGACAGCAAGCACCTCCCCAAATTGCTGGCCAGGAATAAGCACTAAATATATGCTGGCCTGTCTCATTATAATACTACTAGTATCCCAATCCCTTTTTTTTTTAATCTCCTGCCCACTAGAGCGTATTTGCTTTAAACTAATCCAAACTGTCCACAGAGGAGGAAACTGGAAGACAACAGCACTTTCACCTCTATGCAAAGTACACTCCATGCAAGCCCTGATAGCAGTGAGGACTTCTGAAATGAGTGATCTGCCTGGGGCTGCTGACCCTGGGAATGGTGATTAGAGACATTCCCTGAAGTCTTTAAACTCTTCTTCCAGATAAAGGTGCTTTATTTTGAATGGCCCCGGGCCAGCCAGGCTCCAAGTGCGGGGGTGGGGGGGGGGGTGCTCCCTGCACTTCCCACCCCTCTCTACCTGGCTCTGGCTCTGCTGGCTCTGCTCCAGACAAACCCTCTTTAAGACGTTGGAAATCTCGGAGCGCTTTCCCCAGTGATCACCCCAACTTCAGTCCTCTATTCGAATAGCACCTCAAAAGGCCTTCCCTGTCCTTCCAGCTAAAACAGCACCTCCCGTCACTGCTCAGAGCCAGAGCACGCAGCCAATGAACTCCACCTGACAGTGACATCCAGCGACCTGCCCAGGGCTCCCACTGAAGGAAGTGTGTCACGCTCCAAGGCCCCTGTCTTCAGAGATCTCTCCAGAAAGCCAAGGGGGTCAAGGGTGGGGACACATGAAGCCATGCCTTCCACTAAGCAGACAGCACCTCCTGCTTCCTCACTCATTCATGTATCCATTCTCTCATCCATCAACAAATATTTACTGGGCACCTCCTATGTGCCAGGCAGACAGACAAACATACGAACCATGTCGGACACACTGCAGAGCTCAACAAATATTTGTGGAAAGAAGGAGGGAAAGAGAACATTCTTGTGCCCTCTAGTCTCTCCCTCCTTCCAAGGTCCCCTACGGCCTCACCTGGCGGCCAGCTGTGGGTCTGATCGCCAGTGGGACACGACCTGTTTTTCTCTAGACAGCAATTCTGCCCGGCCAATTTTTAAGGATCTGCCAACTTCCAAGGCTCATCAAGTGACTGTGTCTCACTGGCAATAAATGATGCAGCTCAAATGGTACCAGTAACTCAGAATCCTGGGCAGCAAGACCACAAACAGTAACAGCTGGCTTGTTTTGGACAAAACTGTGCAATATGCTTTTTTAAGGTTGTCACCTCACTCCCAGACTCTGCAGTAGCCTTAGCTCCCCACCCAATGCATCCTGCACCCCACTGCTAGGCTGGACCTACAACCAGGCTCTGAGCTGCCCCTGTTCAGGCACCTCTGCAATCATAGCACAGCCGGTTCCCTTCGGCACTGGGACCCTGCACCGCCAGCCTGTGTCACTCTGGCTCCCCTCCTCAAATGTACCCAACCACACTGTTCCATCTGCCACCTCCCAAACCACCCCAGGCTTTGCTCATGCTTTTTCCCCACCCCACCCACAATGCACTTCCCAGCCTTCGGGAAACTTCCTTTACCCAGCCCACCCCCTCTTTCCACACTCAGCCTGTGGGTAAGCACTGGGGCCCGTCTCTGAGTAAGACTGTCTGAGTTCAAATCCAAATCCCAGTTGAGTGACCCTGGGCAAGTTATTTAACCTCAGTTTTCCTGTCTGTAAAAGGAACTCGTGGCAGAAGCTCCCTCCAAGGGTGGCTGTGAAGACCGAATGGGGTCAAGTGCAATAGCAAACCAAGCACCCAGACAGGCACAGAGCGGCGCTCAGGAGGTGTGTGCCGTCATCAGTCATCATGCCTGCCTCTGACACCTCTGCAGGTTCGGTTTTCTCCAGAACTCCCCCACCCCACCCAGTAACTAGGCTGGGTGTTCCCTGAGGGCTGAGGCTGGGCTCTGGGCTCCTGGGCTAACCCAGGACACAATCTCTAATTTCTTTCTAGACCTTCTTCTCCATGAGCCAAACTGCCGCCAGGTCTTGGCTGGTCAGGCTGCACCATAATCCTATCAAGATCTGGGCCAGCCCCTCTGCTCTGGGCTTCCCTCTCCTCCTCTCCACGCACCACCCGGCCGAGGAGCGAGGCTGGGTCCGCCCCAGCACGTGGCGGCAGCCAAGTGCTCGGCCAAGAGCACCGCCAAGCTCGGAGCCCGGTCCCTGCGGACACAGCTGGCCTGGCCCCGGCTGAACTCCTTGTTTTTCCACATGGTCGCCCTGCCCGAAGACAAGAAGCATCTCTCCCCGAGGGCCCAGAGAGAGAAGATTCTTCCACTAACTCCTTTGCCCCTTCATCCCCGCCTCCCCTGCCACTGGGCGGGTCATTTGATACAGAAAAGATGCGTGGGGAGGGAGACGGGGAGGGAGGCGGCGTACACTTCTCCCCCATCCCTAGCCCGCCCCATTCCTCTGCCTCCGCAGGTTTCCTGATCCAGGGCCTGGCTCAGCTTATTCAAAAAGAACCATTTTCATTTTTGTAGGGTTGGCTCAAAGCGAGGGAAGCTAACACGGGTCCCAGCCCCGGGAGAGACCACCTGGGGGAAACGGAGAGCCCGGGCCCGGCAACATCGTCTGTTCCTTTCCAGAAGAAAAAAAGCTAGTTTTCACTCAGAATGTTCGGGGGCTGGGGGCGGGGTGGGGGGGGACTTAAAGTATGGTCATTGAAAGTTGGGGGAGGGGTAGTAGAAGGAAGAGAACCCGACAGAAACGAGTCGCTCGGCACCAGGCATTATTCCCAGTCGCTAACTTCCCGCCTCTCTTTATGCCCACATTTCTGTCTTCTTTATCCCCTGGTCCCCGGAGCTGCGGGGCTCCCCGCGGGGCACCCAGGAATCGGTGACCGAGAGGGACGCCCCTGCCACCCCAGTCCCGGGCTGCCAGGCAGAGCGCGCCGGACACCCGCCGGCCGCGGAACCGACCCCGGGCTGGGCGCAAAGCTCGGTTTCGAGGGAGCCCGCGGGACGCTGCCGCCCCCGGGGGCCGGGGCCGCCTCTCCCGGCCAGTGGGCACCCCGCTCCGCCTCGCGGCCCCTCGGCAGGCCCGCAGCTACCTTGGCCGCAGGCGCCGCGCTGCAGGACGATGACCGGCGGCTGGCTCAGCCTCTCGGAGCGGCGGCTGGCGGCGCGCAGCTGGCACGGGTTGGCGTAGGTGTTGGCGTCGCTCCCGCACACCGGCTCGCTGCTGGAGCACACGCAGAGACCGGCCTGCGCGCGCCGCCGCACGGTGGCCGAGGCGGGCACCCCGAAGGGCACCACGCACTGCAGCCCCTCGCCGCACGGTCCCTCCTGCAGGCCGCACGCGGCGCCCTCGGGCGCCCCGCACACTTCGCAGCAGCCGCACGCGTCGCGGACGCGGCCGCCCTCGCAGTGCTCCGGCACCGCGGGGCAGCGCGCCAGGTCGCAGCGATCGGGGCACACCGTAGCGGGTCCGGCAGCGGCTGGCACCGAGCGGCCGACCCGGAACAACTGGGCCGAGACGGGAGCCCCGAGCAGCAGCAGCAGCGGCGGGAGGAGCGCGAGGAGCGCGGCGCGCGGGGACTGCATGGCGGCTCCGACGGCGGCAGCGTTGGGCTGGGCGAGGGCCGGGGAGCGGCGCCGGGGAGAGCGCAGGGGGCGGTGCTGCCGCGGGGGCCGGCTCGGAACTCGGAGGGGAGCGGGTGCGAGTGCGCGTGGCCGCGCGGCCCAGCTCATTGGCCTCGCAGCGGTGACGAGCCGCCTGGGACGGGCACGGCGCCCGGGAGGGGGCCGGCCGGATGGCGGGAGGGCGGGCGGTGGCTGGACCCGGGACCGCCTGCAGCGGGGGCAGGGCGGGCGTGCCCGGGCACGGCCCGGCTGGTGGGGGCGGGCGGGGAGCGGGCGAGCCTGTCCTCACTCGGGGCTCAGTTTCCCGGTCGGCGCGCCCCAGTTATCCGCCTTTCACGGGTTTTCTCGCCGTGACTGGCAGCCCAGGAAAGTTCTCGCAGATTATGGAGCTGAGGACTCGCCAGCTGGGGACCGCTGGCCCGGGTCACGCGCTCCGGAGGAGGACAAGCACCTCGCTGGAGATGAGTCTGGCACGCTGTACCGCCACCGCGGGCCCGGTGCAGCCGTACACAGAAGGTGGCACCACGGGGTCGGCAAAAGCCAGCGTCAAGACCCACGGTTAAGTGACAAAGGCCAGGGACAGAAGTATTTAGAATAGACTCACTCGCACCCGATTCTTTTCAAAATTTCTGGGTGGGATGCGTGCTCGTACATGTGCAGAATACTTCCAGAGGAGAGTCAAGAAACTGGAAGCGGGAATTATTGAGGGGTGAGGGGTGTGAAGTGGGAGAAGGGCTTTGTACTGTTTGACTTCTTCACCATGTGCGTGTATTACTTCAAAACCTTTTTGTTACTAAATAAAAGAACCCTCTTTTGATCTCCCGCTTAAGATCTTCAATGCATCCTTTCTACAGACGCGCGTCTGCGCCGCACCAGGAGGTGCCCGGATTCCAGCCAATTGGAAGCAGGCGAGCAAAGCCTGCATCGAGGCCCGGGAGGAGTGTGTGGTGCACGCCCAGCCCCGGCAGAGGCGCCCGAGGGCGGGTGGGCAGAGAGCGCTGACGTTGGAATAGATGCGGGGAGCCATGGGAGGGGGCGTGATGACACAGGGATTTTTCCCTGTTCTGTATTTGGGTCGTTCCCTTGTGCTCTCATTACTTTTCCAACAAAAATAGTTTAAAAGGTAAACTCCAAATGTGTCTGTGCCCATCAACCCTCCCCCCTCAAAGCACCTCCTAAGCATCCACTGCCCAGAGGAGTACCAGGGACCAGGGTGGGAGAAAGGAGACAGAGCCACCTGGGGCAAGAGAAGGACATTGGGGTACCCAGCGTGGCTCCCCAGACTGTGCTGCACTATTTCATAAGGCTGGAACCTCACCCTTGTGGGAGGTGAGGCTGGTGCAGGAGGGTGATGCCTCTGCTGATTAGGAGCTTTCAGTGCGTGGGTAGCTGTGGCTAACAAGAAAGAGGGAAGGGTGGGGATAATTATTTACCATAGTAGATCTGCAAATAAAAGGTCTCTCAAAACATGCTGTGCAGAGGGGAGATGAAATAAAAAAGGCCTGTGGTAGGGAATAAATTGGTGAAAACTGGTTTTTGTCCCAATTCCCTTGTGAATTGTGAAACAGGAGCCGAGAGGGTGAGTGACACCCCCGCCCCCAGCATCATATGTCACACTGTGAGTTCAACATGGTGGAGCCAGGACACCTGCTGAATGGTGTCTCTGCCTGCAAGCCCCCACCCTTCACTCTCCGGCCGTGTGTCCAGGCTACAGCGTGAACTAGCTGAACAAAGAACCAAATGTGGCCAAAGCTTCCCCACTGGTTGTTGGAAGGGGTCTCCAAACTCCTTCCCTGTCAGAGACTGAGCCCATGAGGATTCCCACTGAGTCTCCATCATCCCTCATCTCACCGCACACGTGTGCAAACACCCGCACGCTCTCTGCTTCCTGTGTGCTGAACAACCTGCCTTCTCTGGAACAGACCTGCCTTGGCCCTGTCCCCCTCGTGGTGCCTTGGTCCACAGTGCACCCTCAGAACTGCTGAGGTGATGTCCACAGCCCGGGGCACAGCATTTTTAACAGTGCTGCTCAGTAGGTACAAGCCATGGGAGCCCATGCAGCTATTCCATGCGAGAAGGAAGGTGGCGCTAGCCCACCCCTGGACACAGGCTGGTGGCTTCAGCAGGAAGAAGTCAAGGAAGGGAGGGGTGGAAGGAAGACCGGGCAGTACCCTAGAGGCAGAATTTGCAGTGCCTGTGACTTCAGCAAGACAAGGCCAGCAGAAGCGCTGCACAAGATGATCCCATCCAGGACCATCTCATAGTCCCCCCACTTTCTCAGCAGTGCTTATTAAGGGGCCCCAACAAGCTGCTTCAACTCTTCAGTTCAAGAAACACAAGTCCCACTGGAAGGACGTGGGATCCCTGACCGGTGTTGTGTGTGTGCCTGGGGGCACACCCACATGCAGTGTGGAAGGAAATAGAATAAATCAGTGGAAACAAGGAATTGGGGGTACATTGGGGACCTGTCCTCCATCTGAGCACCCCCATATCTGGAAGTTATGCTTTTGAGCGGAAAGGCTTGCTCTCTTTTTTAGAGTCTTCCTCGTCTGATACCATTTATCAAGACGAGTCTCTTAAAAGATGCATGTTTTTTTATACATCATAAAAACTCATTTCTCATTCGGCAGACTTGGCACAGTCTTAGGGAGGATTTTTCCAGAGAAAGGGGGCAGCTCTGAAGCCGCACAGGCCAGTTCTCTGCCTTCCTCTCAGCAGCCCTAATTTGTAAGATTTAGGCTTTAATTTTGAACAGAGCCTGTTCATGAATAAGGAACAATGAAACACCATGGCTGCCAAAGCCGTACTCAGGAAATGAGGCTTCTAATTGGACTAGAGCGGCCAAGTTTGCGCTGCCCAGCAGGACAAAGGGCTTCCACTTGGGTCTGGAGCCTCCATTGTTCTCCCAAACGTACAAAGGACCCAGTTGGTCGGGGTTCATATGACTTTTCCTAATGCACGGGTCCTACGTTAATAATTTTCACCTCTTACCATTTATCACTTCCCTACCTAGTTTTCAGTGGTTCTCAATCCCAGTAAAATGAAATCTGGGCTTCCCAACCTGGAATCCAAAGCCCTCCCTGATCTGACCTACCCTGTGTCCTCGAGTTCCAGGGCAGCAGACACTGCTCGTCTCCCCTAGCACCCATTCCCACTCTCTCCCATGGGGACAGAGCCCTGGCTGGTACGCACCACCCAGGTAAAAGACTCCTGGCTCCCTGTCCTCTGAGCACCCAGCATACTGCCATCCCCTCCACCACCCTCGTCGGGAAGGCCGCACCTCGCTTCAATGGGGAGCACACCTGCGTGTGCTCTCCTGATGGTAATCCCAGGTCAGTTCAGTGTGGTTTGTTTCCAGGACAATTTCTTGAGGATCTGCTCTCTGTGGGACACTCTGCTGGACCCTGGAGATACAGCGTGGAATAACTGGACTTCTGCCCCAAGGAGCTCAAAGTCTAGAATTTTCTGCAGCGATGGAAATGTTTTCTATCTGTGCTATCCAATAGGGTACCTGCTATTTTTTTTTGTTTTAAATTTGATGAAATTTTAATTTAGTTATAATTAATTTAAATGAAATTTATTTCAATTATAACTTAATTAAATTTAAATGTAAAGGGTCACATGAGTGTACCCCATGAGCCACATGAGACTAGCTGGTACAGGAGAGAGGGAGGTGGTAAGAAAACAAATGCAGGTGGCAGAAGGGAAATCAATGAGGGGCAGGGGGAATTGGGGACCATAAGAGGGGGTGACAAATGAGACACATCTTGGGAGGTCTGGAGGATCTCAACGGTGGAGAGAAACGGGGGAAGCACACAGTTGCGGTTGACATGAGTCCTCGCAGCTGGAGAGACTCCAAGCCGTCCAGTGTGGCTGCAGGCAGGGAAGGGGTCCCGGCGGCAGGGAACGGGTCCCGGCGGCAGGAGAGGCGGCTGGAGGGGGCGAGCGTGGGACACGCCACACAGGGATCCGGGCACCCGACTAAGGAATGCGGCCTTCACAACGCCGCTGATCGGAAGGAGATGTGTCCCATAGAATCATCTTGGCACTGCCAACAACGGACTAAAGAAATGGTCTCAGTAACGTGGATTTTTAAATATAGATACGTTATTATATTTCAGGTTGAGGGACACCTTGAACCAAATTTGAAGAGGCAGTTAGCGTCACCCAGTGATAGTGGCATAAGTAAAAAGATTCCAGTAGCTTTGGAACAATTAACACATTCAGTATGACCTCTTCAACGCAGACCCTTTCTTCAAAAATAGTGTCAGTGGGAGAATGTTTAAAATATGTTTGCAACCTTCTCAACCCCTTTAGAAGTGGTTTATTATTTCTAATAATAAATCACAACATGCTCATATCCATTAATTAAAGAAGCCAATCCAAGGCCTGGCTGCTTCTGTGTTTCCTTTCAAGCCTTCAAATTCTATAAGCTTTAAAGATCTGTAAGTCAGCACTTTCATTAGCTTAGAGTAACTTTTCCCCTAAATCAATTACATAAAACAGACAGTCCATGTTTGCATTAATTATTTCCAACATGTTTTCTTCAGAAAATTAAAAGGGTATGGCATGTGACCCACTTTTTCTTCTCACAAGGACCAAATATCAGACAGACACAATTGCAAAGAGAACCTCAGGCAACAACCAAAGTGCAATGAATGACAACTTGTCAATTTTCCATTTCAGGAGCAGCATGAAAAGTCACGCAAGGCCAGATGTAGAACGTGCTGCCCTTTAGGCAAGATGGCTTGATTTTGAATCAAGAAAAGTTTAAATTTAAATTCTAAAAACTAGAATTTAAAATGTGCTTGTAAAGATAAATTTTACAAAAAAAGATGGGGTTTCAACCTTAGAGTTACCTCATTGCCTAATGAGGTAGGTACTAAACTAAGCACAAAAGGCCAAAGTTCGACAAAAATTAAACAGCATTTTCTCAGTTTATTTGGTTACAGGGTCTCCAACGGGTTTGCATGACAAAGGTTTAAACCAACTTGATCTGGAAGACTCAGTTGCTTTCTGTACCACCTTGCCCTGTTATTTTCTTTTTTGTTCCTAAACTAATGGGTACAGTCTGAAACATATAATTGTACAAATATGAAAGAATGCTATGACTTCCCTAACTTTTCTCAAAACCTAGACCAGCAGCTGAGGTTTTGGCTTCCTTCCCAACAACTCCAAACCCAGCCCACAGCTTGGAGGTATTCTCGGATGGCCTGGTATGGGTTTGGGGCTTCCCCTCACCCAGCCACATTCTCTTTCCTACTGTGTCTTCCTGTTTCCTGTGTCTGGCACATAGTAGGCCCATTGGAAATATCTGTTGGTCTTCTTGACTCGCCAGCTGTAGAGAGCAGGTACCGTGAACCACTTGAAACAACGGAGCCTGAATGCGTCCTGCATCCTGCCGGGCCTCCCCCTCGCCAGAGGGACTAGCCCGGTGGTTCTCAAACTTGAATGCGCATCTGATGCACCTGAGGGGCTGGTTAAAACACAGATGGCAGGCCCCACCCCAGGAGTTTGTGTCTGGGGTGAGGCCTGAGAATTTTCATTTCTAGCAAGTTCCAGGTGATGCTGCTGCTTATTGGGTAGCAAAGCACTAAGTCACACAATCTATGTCCACCTCCTCTTCCTCTGCTTACATGCACATCTCCACAGATACACTCTGGGTGGTGTCAGGGGGTGAAAATCAAGGCTTCTTTTGGGGGAGCAGAAAACCAGCCCCAGAGGTGGCTTCCTGGTGATCCTCCTGCAGGTGGAGACAGATCCCAGAGATGAGTCTGAAAGGCTGAGTGGGAGTTAGGAGCCAATGGGGAGGGGCAGGGGCAGAGCCAAAATGCCACTGCTCCCATTTATTGAAGGTGTAGGAACTTGGGCTCCACCTAGGGATTAGAATTTTAATCGGGAGACAGATGTGGTTAGATTCCTGCATGGTAAGACCACAAGGACCAGGGTGGAGGCTGGGCTGAGGGATGGCACTGGGAAAGGAGAGGAAGTCTAGATGCAGGGTCTAGCAAGAGAGAAGAGGACCTGGCAAATAAGTTCAGCACAGATTTTAGCAGCTAGTATCATGGAATGCAACAAAGTAATGGTTTACCATTCTGGCCTGTGACCAGAGCCTCCCTTCCTCTCCCCACCTCCAAAGTCAAGCGCAGACTCTCCGAGGGTGTAAATAAAGTGTACACATCCCACCAAGCAGATAGACACATACTCCCAGGCCTTCAGGAGCCCCTGCCTTCCTCCTCCACCTCAGGACGGGGAATTCCAGGTGGCACAACACAATGACGAAGGTGCTGGCCCCTTGCCAAGCCAGGTGCCCACTGGGTTCAGCCAGGAGAGCCACTTTTCCCGCAAGGTTGGGGCCCCCTGACAAGTCTGCCCTGAGTTTCTGGCGACCTTGGGGAAGGCACCCTCCACGTGGTCTTCACCCTCCCCATTAACCAGAGGCGACCGAGATTCCGGCATCCATTAGAATTAGGGAGTTTCCTAAAACTGCTGATACCCAGGACGATGGGCAAAGCCTGATTAGATTCAGTAGATTAGACTGCAGTACTGAATCAATGTTGACTTTCTGATTTTGATCATTGTACTGCAGTTGTGTAAGAAAAAGTCCTTCTTTTGAGATAACACACTCTGAACTATTTAGCAGTAAAAAGTCATCATTTCCACAAATTATTCTTAAATCTTTCAGAGAGAGCAAGGATGATAAAGCAAGTATGGTGAGAGTTCACTTTTGGGGAATCTGGGTTAAGGGTAAATGGGAGTTTTGTACTACTTTTGCAACTTTTCTCTAAGCCTAAGAGTACTTCAAAATCAAAAACCTTCTTAAAAGGAAAAAAACAATTTTCCTGGATCCATTGAATCAAAAACTCAGGAATGGGGCTGAGCAGCTGCAATGTCTAGTTTTGCAAGTTCCCCAAGGGGCAACAACATATAGCAGGGCTGAGAAGCCAGACAGGTAATTACCTGAGAAGCCAGGTGATTTCTTTATCGATGCCATGTGAATTCACGTTGAAACCATCAAGTTGTTCTATTGCTGGGGTCATGCCTTTTTAGGCCTGGGAATTTAATTTGCCTAATTCACCACCTTATTTAATCAGCCAATCTAGGTTCAGATGGGCAACCAGATCGGCGCCCCACCCTGCCCCACCCCGCCCTCAGCAGATTGCGAGTTGCCTGGCACAGGAACCCAGGCTCGGCCCTGGTGCCCAGGCACAGCCCGCCTCACAGCAGGCCCTGCTCGTGTGACTGAGTTAGAGAGACAGATGCTTCCAGCAGAAACCAGGCACAGCATTGAAATAACAGAATTTGCCCTCAGTGTTCATTGACCACCTCCCTTGAACTGAGCTCCATTTTCAATGTGACCTTCAGCTTTCAGCTGCCGGCACCCGGGACGGGGCCATGGTGCGGCACCAGCAGTGCATTATCCCCAATGGATGAATCACGGCCGAGGTACTTTTCCACTAGGCTGGCTGCCACCGCACTCCCGGCTTCCCGGAGAGCTCCGGTCACCTGCGTTGTGGAGACGTGAGTGTCTCTCTCCCCCATGGGGCTCCACTTCTTGCGGGCAGGTGCCATCGCTTCTGGATGCCCAAGGGCAAGTCCAGTGCCTGGCACAGTTATTAAATTAACTTTCTCTTCCTTTTAAAAAAGAATAAACCACCACTCCTAGAAACCAGGCTTGAAAGCTGATTCTCTGGCATTTACACCATCCTCTGTCCCACAGTCTTGCAGCTCAAAGGAGAAGTAACCTGATGCTCTAAAAATCAGGAAGATCCAGCCCAGCCACTGTGATCATTCTAAGGAAATTCCAGAAATCCTCACTAATGGCAGAACGTCCCTGGTTGGGGATTAGAAAGGAAGTCAAATAAGGGCCCAGGGTGATACTTATATATTAAGGGAAAAAAGAGTAGGATATAAAACTGCATACTGCTTGTTCCTGATTAAGAAAATAATACTCAGACTCAAACCTGGAAGGAACTAAGCCCCAGAGTTTACAGTGGTTAATTCTGGGTAGAGGAGTGATGGGTGACATTTTTGCTTCTTTATATTTTCTGTACTAACCATTAATACTGGGGTGGGGGTGGGAAGCTGTTAAAAATAAAAGGAAGAAAAGGAAAGAAAGCCAAAACTTTGTCCATCTCCCCCTGGGGAAAAAAAAAATTAAAAACCTGCCAATCATTATTATTTATGGGTGCAGGTTTGGAACTAGTAAATACAACAGAAGCAAATAAATCTGCCATTATATTAAAGAATGAAATAGAAATGAAAGAATGGTAGCATATTAGGACTTGCATTAATAGAATTTATCACCTTGTCTCAAAAAAAATCTCTAAAAGCATCTAATAATATTTAGTATCCATTCCAGAAGGGAAATTCTTCTTTGGGTAAACTAAGAAAACAAGGAACTTCCTTTGTATGATAAATATCTCAACTCAACAGCCAGGATCATATGTAATAATAAACCATCAGAGATGTTTCCTTTAATATCTGGGCTGAAGTGAGTATGCTAGCACTATAAGTTCTGGCCAACTCAGTAAGACAAGAAAGAAATACTAAGAATAAAACTTTGGAAGAATGAGGTAAAAGGATCATTTATTGCAGGCGATATTAGTGTATTACTAAAAACACAAAAAAATCAGCTAAAAACTAATAAAACCAATGATTCAGTAAGGTGGCTAGTTAGAAAAATTAATTTATACAAATTATTAGCTTCCTGATATACCAGCAATAGAACAAAAAATGTAAACTACCTAAAAAATTCCTAAACCAAGAGTACTCAGAAGCTGTCATGAGCAAAATTATTAAAGAACTTAAATAAGGCTTGGCTAAATGCAAAGGTGTATTATAATATCCCTGGATGGGAAAAATATAACTGGAAGTTTCCAACTTAGTCTGTATACACACAAATCTCACCAGCTCTCAGACCCCTGCTTTCTGATTGCAGGTCCTCAAAGTATCCCCAGTTATTTCTGATAATCCCCAGAGAATCTCACGTCACCCAAGCACAAAAGTCCCCTGTTCTTCCTTTCTAGCAACCCAAGGCAGCCGTTGGCAAATCCTTCTGGGGACAGAGCTCACTCACCACCAGCCTTGGTGCCAGGGGTTTATTGGGGAAAACTACCTCCCTCCCGGAGGTGCTGCTCTGCTCCAAATCCCCTCAAACTGTAAAAACCTTGAGGCAGTGGTGTGCTGGTGAATTTTAACAACCAGCTCTCTAGGGAAAAATAAGTTTACTATGATTTTTACTGATATGAGGAATATGTAGCACACAATTTACAAATGACAATAAAATATAAGATATTCTTTAATTCAAATTCTATATAGGTAACTGATTCTCACTGAATGCTTGCCTGACTCTGGACCGGAAACCAGCAAACTATGGCCAAATCCAGTCCATCACCTGTTATTCAACAACTTGCAAATTTTGAACGGCTGAAAAAAGTTCAAGGAATGGTATTTTGTGACACATGAAAATTATATAAAATTCAAATTTCAATATCTATAAGTAAAGTTTTATTGGAACACGGACTGGAACATTTATTTACATATTGTCCATGGCTGCTTTTGCTCTGTTGCAGCAGGGCTGAGTAGCTGAGGCTGAGACTCTATGGCCAGCAGAGCCTAAAATATTTACTATCTGGTCCTTTACAGAAAAAGTTTGCTGATCCCTCTTCTAGACAATCAACAAATCAACAAATCGAGCCCTAAATTGTAGTCTTCGCCAATGTCCAGGGTGTAAATATTCCCTTATGTCCAATGTCCAGATACCAGTGTGATGCCACTGAACACAGAGCTGGGACAAGAGACCACAGCATGCTATGATATAGTATTCCGATCATACAGATACAAGAGATGTCAAGTCAAGAGCAGATAATAGTAAAGAGTGGTAAAATAATTACGAGGTGATAAATTTTGAGTATGTATTATTATGTTTGTTTTAAGTTTCTATCATTTACTTTTTCATAATGGCTGTGTTTAACAGCCAGCTCTCAAAGTCTTGAAAACTTAACAGTTCTCGGCTCTCTTGAGCCTGCTCCAGAATCCCACTGCTTTAGCGTGACCAGTGCCATGGCCAGATATCAGCCCTCGTGCCCTCATCTGCACCAGGCCCCTTCTCTGTGCCCCACTCTGCTGCCACGGCCCTGAAGCAGCACGATCGTGGAAATGAAGACTTCGCTCACGGCCTTTCCTGCGTTCGGGCACTGGCCCAATCTTCCTCTTCCTCGGTGCACACATGCAGACAGCCCCCTGGGGTCCCTGGCCGAAGAACCACCAGTCCACAGGGTGCCAAACGCAGCAAGACTCCCAGCTCCACGTCAGGTTCAACAGGAAGAGCACTCCACCAATACTGTTATCAACTTAATGTACTCCAATTTTTACATTTGTAAACTCCAATTTTTTTTAATGTTTTGGAAACTCCAAAATAAGGATTATGAGTTTCAAAATTAGTGAGAACAGAAAGGCCCTTATATCAGATATTAAAATGTACTATAAATGACAAATGCTGAAACTGTATGAAACTGGTAAAGAAATATTCATATTACTATTATAAAGAGTTCAGAAATGGACTCAATTGTAAGCAATTAGTGTCTGATATAAGTAATATTTGAAATCAGTGGGAGGAAATAGGTTTTTTTAAACAAAAGCATAGACAAAGTTGAATGAATACTTGCGAGGGGTGGGGAGTATGATCTGTATGACACATGCCAAAATTAATTTCCAACGTATTTAACTTTTAGACAAAGTGAAAATAAATGTATTGAGATATTACATAAAATTATGTAACATTCATGTGCTAAAGTACATAACAGCAAAATCCATGAAGAAAATAAAGCATAAATAAAAGCACCATGAATAAAAGACAAATAACAAACAAGAATAATATCTAAGTATAGAACAAAGATTTAATAGTTTATATATAAAGAGTGCTTAGAAATAAATAAAAATTCAAACAGCAATAGAAAAAACAGGTAAGGGCACAAGTGGTCAGTTCACAAAAGGATAAATAGAAATGATCAATGAACATAAAAACACTTATCCTCCAATAGTTTTTCCAAGAAATGTAATAAAAAACCACAATAGGATATCATTTTTCTCCAATCAGATTGCCAAAAATTCAAAGCATTGACAAAGCCCAGTACTGTCAAGGATATGAGGAAATGGGCACTCTTCATGCACTTTTGGTAGGAGCATAAATTAGTACATCCTTCCTAGAAGACCATTTGACAATATCAAGACGTGAAACACACAGACCTTTAAGATCAGCAAACCCACTTCTAGGAATGAGATACTAGTGGAAGCAAGAGACTTCTAAGACTTGCAGTATTGTTAGATGAGTGAAAAACTGGAAACAATCAAAATCTCCAAAAAAAGAATCATTAAGGATTTTTTGGTACACATACACAGAGAATTACCATTTAAACCCTTGCAAATAGTGGTGTCAATACGTATTTATTGATATGGGGAGGTATCCATAATCTATAGCTGCTTGAAAAAAGAATGAAACATACAGAATAGTATGTTCAGCATGGCTTCAAATGTGTAAACTTGCCTATTTCTGTAATCAACCAAAAAGAGACATCCAGACTGACATCAAGCACGGGGATGTCAGGTGGTTTTTACTTTTATTGTTTTGTGGTGTTTTTGTGTGCACGTGCATGATGTTTGGCTTGTTTACCAAGACTATGAAATATCTTGCACAAAAATGAAGCTATTTACTTGTACACATAGAAAGAGATTCAGAAAAATAACCACTGAAATGTTAACCAAGGGTCATTTCTTGGTGATGAGATTACAGGTGAGCTTCATTTCTCTTTCCTTACATGTATGTTCTACAATGATGTGCTCATTTTAAAATCAGAAAAAAAAAAAGGCATGAAAGTCATTCTTTTTTAAACAAATAAAGACCCTTGTCTTGGAAAACTTTTAACTTTGCAAAGAAAATAAATGTAACCCTAATATGGTCCAATAATGACCACAGCGGCTGTGAAGTTCCTGGGAACGTGAACCCCGGGGGGGAGTGCTGGCGCTGGCTGGGAAGAGTCATCAAAGGCTTCCTAGAAGATGTGACCCACAAGCTGAGTCAGGGAAGGCATGCAGGAGTTCACAAAACGGACAGAGAGGGAGGCAAAGGGCATTCAAGCTGACAGGAACTCATTTCCGTCAAATTAGACTAAACAGACTGTTTTGGTTTTAAAGGTGAATATCAACCGTCACCTACAGAGTTCTCCGTCTTCAATAAAAACTGCTCATAAGGACCTTGGTGTCACTTTAGCACAACCCACATGGCAAAAGCTTCTGAAAAGAACCCCAAAAGTTGATATGCTTCCTTCCATCAAACAACAAAGACTCTAACTTGATGCTTTTCTTTTCCATTGCCAGGAAGCTCGGAGTTAGTGTTAATGTGTAGTAGGCATCGGCCCTAGATTCCTGATAAAATTCTGTCTATATAGAAGGCTGTCAGATAAAGAAAAGTTTTTATTCCAACCTTTGCTTTAATTGGCCCGAGACAGCTCCTGCAGGCAGCCTCTGTCAGAGGGTTCCTCAGCTGAGCCACGGGACACAAAGACACACTGATTTGGGTGACTCTCCTCAGTTCTCCTAAGAATGGCCCATGTGCCATTCTAGACGCTTCGAAGTTTCCAGGTGACATTGAAGGTCTAGGGATCTCACCTTGAGAACCACTGCCTTTGGGGTTTAATTCTCTCCCTGAGGCCTTACATGCTGGAAATGAAATGTAAAATTGAGTGTGAAAGTGGCCCATGTTCCCATGTAGTACTTTAATACTGGCCATCACTGCTGGGATCTATTTTGAATCTTGCTTCATATCTTACTGACTTCTCTTTGGGGACAACAAAAAGCTGTATTGGGGCTGTTTCCAACTTCTAATCTCTTCCAAAATCTGAAGTCATTGTCTTTTAAAAGGGACTGTGGATGAGAGAGAAAAGCTATTTAGTCAGCACAGAGTTTAAGGACAAAAAGTAAAATTATTTAAGTTCCAATTAGCTCAGTTGAATGTTGGAATGGGAACAGAGAACGGGATCAGGTATTTTGGGGTCACCATGGCTTGTGCTGTGGGAAAGATGAGAAAGCGATTCCAACAACTCAAGGAGAAAGTTGCATTTTAGTGAGAATTGAAGGATGGGTGGAATTAGCAGGGAAAGATTATCAGGAAAGTGGCATTTCAGGCAGAAGGAACAGCAGGAATAATGGCAACGAGGTGGGAAAACCAGGAAACAAAGAATGGTTGAGCTTAACTGGAGCACAGAGTACACGCAGACACAGGAAAAGGCTGGACACAGAAGGGCCCTGAGTGTAAGCTGGAAAATTTAATCAAGACAGTGATTCTCAGATGGGGAACCTAGATATAATCTCCAGGGAAAAGGCTCTTTATAATAAATTATACATTCTACATTTGAATTTTAATAATTCTTAAACAGACTGATACGTATAAAATAGCCTCCTTATAACTGAGTACTACCACTCTGCTCTGGCCTCTTTGCTTGTGTCTATAGTCACAATGGTGTCAGGCAAAAGCAAAATGATATCACAACTTGCCATATAGATAAAGTCTTCACAGTACATATATTTGGAGTTGAAAACAAAGTGGAGTCTGGAAGAAATGCTTTTTTTTTTTTAAAGGGAGGGGGTCTGTATATTGTGCTCAGCTTCACACAAATACATTTGAAAACTTAGATAAAATGTGTAATTTTCTAAGAATATTATTTACCAAAACTGGCCCTAGAAAAGATAGATAGGCCCTAAGCATCCCAATTTTCATAGAGGAAATGAGGAGATTGTCAGAGGCACACCTCGAATTGTCAGAGGTACCCCCTTGAAGGTGCACCAAATCCAGAGGGTTTCACAGGGAAAGTCCACCAACTCTTTAAACATAATTCCAATTATTTTTAAGCTGTTCCAGAATAGTTTATGTGGTTGTTTGAAACTGTATGTACTCCAGAAAACCATGTTCTTAAACTTAATCCATTAAGTATGACCTTTTGATGAGGCTACTTCAGTTAAGGTGTGGCCCACCTCTATCAGGATGTGTCCTAATCCTATTACAGAAATCCTTTATGAGAAAATGAAATTCAGACAAAGAGAGAGAAAGCCACGGAAGAAAGCAAGAAACTGCAATCCACAAAATCTGGAAGAGAGGGGAGAGACAAGCAGACACCACCATGTGCCTTTTGATGTGGTAGAGGGGTCCAAGATCACCAGCCACGTTTTAGGAGGAAAGTATTGCCTTGATTTGGACATTTTACCAGCCATTGTTTTACCCAACCCATTTCATGGTATTTGCTTTGAGTGGCCTAAGAAACTAAAACAGCTTATTAGGAGGAAACTTCCAAGTTTTGTCTGTGAGGCTTATCACTGACAATAAAACCTACAAAGGCTATACTCACACAGAAGAAAAACACAGACCAGTATTATTTACATCTATGCAAAAATCCTAAATAAAATACCAGCAAACAGAATCAGGCAACATTAAATATTTAAAAAAGAACACATCCTTAACAAATGGGTTTGTTCCAGAAATGTAAGGATAGTGAAATACTAGGAAACAGATTCATATTATTCACCAAATTAATTGATCTAAGGAGAAAAAAAGATTACTTCCATAAATACTGAAGACATTTGACAAAATTCAACCATCATTCATTAAAGAAAAACACAGTAAAACAGAAATAGTTGGGTATTTCTTTAACCTGATAAAATATTTCTATATCAGCCCCCAAACCAGCAGTATGCTAATGGGACATCCACTAGAGGCTTTTTCACTAAAGTCAGGAGCATGACAAAAATAGCCACAATTACCACTGTTCTTTAACACTGGAATTGATGACACAGAGCTCAAGTGGGATACTGCCCAGCAATATCCTCGATGTCCCTAGTCCATTCCTCCTCCTTGCACCCAAACAATTTCACACTTCCACTCTCTCCTCAAACCACCAACACTCCACCCACCCCACACCCCAACCTTACTCACAGTTGAGAATTGTTTCCTGATTGACTGAGATTAGGTCAGACTTTCACACTTACCCTCTCCACACCTACCCATTTAACCAGCGGCTGTACCCACAGCTTGTGGCTTCCTACCACAGATGAACATCTGTGCTCTTGTGTAAAGCCAAGCCCTAGACTTGGGCACAAGATGCCATCTCATCTCACCTGCTTGAGGACATGGTTCCAACAAGTCTCCCCGTCTCCATCATCGGTCTTTCGCTACCGAGTCATTCCATCATCACAAACAAATCTCAACTCCACTTCTGCTACCAGCAACTGTCCCAGTCCTCTGCTCCCCTTTAGCAAAACTTCTCAAAATAGTTGCACTTGCTCCAGTTGCACTTGCTCCACCAAAACCGCTCCGGTCAAGATCACTGGCGATCTCCACATTGCCAAGTTCAGTGTCATTTCTGTCTGCCTCTTACTAGACATATGAGCATCATCGGACACAGCTGATCACCGCCTCCTCGTTTACTTTTTTTCATTTGTTTCCAAGACACCACATACTCTTGATATTCCTTCTACCTCAGTAATCATGCCTTCGCATTCTCCACCATCTCCCCTTTTTCCAGAACTCTTCAAGTAAGAGTGTCCCACGGCTCATTCCTTGGTGCTCTCTTCATCTTCACTGTCTCTTATGGGGCTCTCATCTACTCTCACAGCTTTAAATACCATCTATATATTGAAGACTCCTGAATTTCTATCTCCAATAAAGATTTCTCTCAATTCCAACCTTTTAAATCCAACTGCCTGCCTGACATTTCCACTTGGATGACTGACAGCTATCTCAAATCCACTACTGCAATCCCTTTCTTTTCCCTCAAACCTGCTCCCCTGCAGTCTTTACCATCTCGGTTGATGGCCACTCTACTCTTCAGTTGTTGGGGCAAACACCTGCCTTTACCCTTAGCACCTCATTTTCTCTTACTCACCGTATCTAATCCGTTAGAAAATCTCCCACCTTCAAAATACAGACTGGCAAAAGGAGAGTGAGAAGAAAGGATAGCGGGAGCAAACATGAACCGAGACCATGTGAAGTTCATTGAGGAGCATGTATCACTGGGATCAAAGGCCTTTATTTGGAAATAATAGTAAATAAGTTTCCACGGGGAAGAGGTTAAGTTTTACTATGAGGGTACCAAAGCCAAGTAGAAAAAGTTAAGCTCTGATGTGTAAGTTCCTGAATCATGGAAAATTTCCCACACTTTTCTCCCCTGCTCCACACATTAAGAGGCAGACGGTGGGTGGGGACGGACACAAAACTAGCATAAGTGCCTAAATACTGTGGTTTGGAAAGGAGAAAGAGGCAATGAACTATTAAGAGATCAATTTAAATTTTATGTACCAAATTAGAGCCTCCAGATTCCAAATCAACATTTACAAATTTATTGTCACAAATACCTTTATCTCTTTCTAAAGCCTCCTCCTCCACAGTGCTTCTTTTACCCACTCCACTGCTTGTTTCACCGTCTGTCTCTGGATGTGCCGTTTTCCACCTATTGTAGTTTTCCATGCTAGATTTTTATCACATATTGCATTTTACATTTCTTTCGGCACACTCTTTGTTAGCTAGGAACACGTCATCACCTTCTTTAGGTCTCCTGTGTGTTGCGTGTACATACACTGAAGACATTGCTCTGACCCCGACTTTATCAGGTCAAAAGCTTCTTCACATGGAAAAGAACCTCACTCTTACCTACATGAAGTGATTACATTTACAAGCCAGTTTCTACAACTATTTCCAGTACAAGAATGTGGCACATGAAAACTATTCTAATACAAATATTTCACAATCCTTATTCTGCTAACATTTTAGGTTTATATAATGTCAAATGTCAGGGCTTGAATCTCTCAGGGAGGTTATGGTCAGGAGAGCTAGCTATTACTGACTCTCAAATGTTAACTTAAATTTAAATGTGTGTGTAGAAAAATCTGTTAACTGAAATATTATAGTTCTGGAAAATGTTGAAAATAGTGAATGAAAATTCAACTTATTTAGTAATCTGGATATAATACAAGATAAATAAAGAGCAGTTTTTAAGAATTCTACCGAGACAGGAATGTTATGGTGATTAGAAGCCCAATGTTTGGTTTCAGAAAGATGGTTTTTAAATCTAATGTGACCTTGGGCAAGTGACTAATTCTGTTTCCAAACCTGTAAAATGGGAGTCGGACATTACCTAAAAGGGCCACAATGAGGAATCCTGGTGACGATGGCATTGTCTGTATCTTTACTGTGTCAGTGTTAAAGCCCTGACTGTGATCTTGTACTCTAATGTGTGCAAGGCATTACCACTGGGGAGCCTGGGTAAAAGGGCGCACAAGATCTTTCTGTGTTATTTCTTACAACTACATGTGAAGCTACAACTGTCTCCAAATAAAAAGCTTAACTTAAAAAGTCATTTGTAAATGCTGACTTAAATTTTATGCTAACTTCAAAATGTTCCTAGGCAATTACATGTCTTTTCTAATTTTCTATGATGGGTTAATAAGTGAAATAGACTTCAAATTGTTTTATTTTAAATTTAGCAATGGCAGAAAACCAGAAGGTGGCGCTATTACCACATGCATATACCTCGGCAAGGTACTTGAGTCATAAAATGTCAAATGTATCAGAATAAGGCACTTTATGTCATAAAAATGGAACATTAGGAATTCATCGATTAAAATGGTAAATGCTAACCTTAATTCAGCAATACTTTCAATAAGTGTCTTACACAGGGTTTGAAAAAATACAATTTTCATAAACCATTAAAAGAAGGTATATATTTAATTTTTGCATCTTCACGTCAAAGGTAGCAAGCAGAAAATACAAAACCATCTAAATAAATGTACTTTTCAACATGTCCTATATGGACTGCATCTAGAAGTAAAAGGAAAACTGAGGAAGGGATCTTTTTTGTTTGTTTTTTTGTTCAACCAACAATGTTTAGAACTTATTTTTTCCTTACTTAAAAAAAAAGTTTAAAAAACTTGAGTTGTGCCAGTTAATAATGAAAATTACCAAGACAAACAGTCACAGCATTTTCAAGATATCCTTTATCCAATTCCTTCATTTTACGGAATGTGGAGAATGAAGTCCTAAAACATTCAGAAACTTGCCTAAAGTCAGAGACAGTAGACAAATACATCACAATGTAGGCACCGAAAACTAGGAGGACACACACACTAAGTGTAAGCTGCAATTCCTGGGGCAGACTTTCCCGTCATCTGAAGGAGAAAAAAGACCCGAGGGCCTAAGATAAAGAAAAAACTCGAGAGACAGAACACTAAGGGCCTCTACCTGCATGAAGGAGGCACCCCATAGGAGATTAGGAGGCAACCTCCAAGTCCAGGTGAGGAGCCTCGGGATGCTCTCAAGCTCCTGAGAAACCAGTGGTCCTGGCTTTGTTGCTAACTTGCCCCACAGGCCTGTGCAAGTCTTCCTTCTCTGGGTCTCAATTTCTTTTAGCTAAAACTGACAAGAGGTCCACTTTGACGCCAGCCCTGAGCAATGCCAGAAATAGGGCTGCCCTCAGGCCTTAACACAGTCTAAGTGAGAGGTGACACTGGTTCAAAGTCGTTCTTGGCTGCATTTCCGAGAATAGGGTATGAAGACGTAAGGGCAAACCAAGCAGGATTTGCCAATGGACTGGCCACAAGGGATAAAAGAAGACATCTAAAGTCACTTACGGTTTCTTTGTAGAGAGTATATTCCACAATTTTAAAAGAATGAATTTAGCTCAAGGAAAATAGGGATATGCTTTTCTCTAAGTGTAAAGTCCATACCTTATATATTAATGCCCTGTCCTCACTCATTCAGTAAATATTTGAGCTTTAGCCGTGTACTGACTGGGCCAGGCACTGGCCCCGCATGAGGCCCTGGATATACATTCTTCACCACGGTCGAAGTGGGACATTTATTACTAGCAGCGGGTTTGCAAGAAGCCTCTGACACTTGAAGGGGAGTTTTTTATGCATGCATCTCAACAGCCCCGCTGGGGACTGAAATGCTCTCTGTCCTCTGCCTATCTCACACCTGTCCTGGTCTAACCAATATGCATTGCAAGCAGCCCACATGAGTCAAACTGTGCTCTGAAGCAAACATTTAATTTTGCTTTTAAGAACACATTTTTCAAATTAAGCAAAATAAGCACATACTTCCCTCTCCCTGCCATTCATCTTTCCTTGTATACTTTCACATCAAGCTATGCCTCAAGAATTTACAGATCCGAAGTTTCTTATTCTTTCAGAGTTTATAAATAGTCTCTCCTTAAATGTGTAAACTCAGGTAAGTTAGCCAAACACATTCTGTACTAGTTCCATTTACTTGTTCAAACAAGATCTGAACCAAATCAAATGCGAAATAGCTTAGGATTAATTCTGAGTAGTTTATTCTCATCATTACAGTGTTCAACCAGTTTGACATATAAAGATAACAGACATAAAAGTAAACATTGGGAGGCACACATATACTCCTATTCAGAGAGAAGACATGTTTTATAGATGTAAGTATATATACAGAAAAACTGCAGCAAATAATAAGGTATCCAAGTAATTTTTTGACAGTTCAGATGTGACTTATTTACAAGTATAAGTTTTAAAATAATTAAATAATTTTCATAGAATTATAAAAGTATGAGATAAATATTAGGAGACCCCGACAATCACGAGAATGTTTTCCTATGCTATTGAATATAAGGGTAGTTTTATAAAATTTGCAAAACAGACCTAGTAATGTGTCAACATGAATATGCTAAATACCAAATATACTAAACTGAACATGCAATGTGAGAGCTGTACCAAAACAAAACAAAACAAAACAAAACAAAAACCAGCATTAGGCTCCTGAATATTGCAAAGTGTCTATACAAGATTTCTTAGATGTGATCATGAGAAAAAAACCTTCAAAAAAAAGCCATTATTACTGATTCTATCTACTACTTAAAACCTTCTATCATTTTCAAATGTAGCTGCAAAAGAGAACTTAAATACAACTTTTTAAAAATATTAGCTTATGAATAAAAAAGTTGAGTGGTGCATTCTTTATAAATGGAGGTTTTTTAAACTGATACTATGTAATTGTAGTATAATAGCTATCAACCTCTGGATCCCCCCACTGTCGTAGTAGGAAATTTCTCTCCAGACCCTCATAAAAGAAGTCAACTTAGAAAATGAAAAGGAGAAAGGTCATACATTTGAGTTCAAAACAAAACAGTACTGAAAAAATGGTAAAATATCATAAATAGCAGCATGTGAAATTCAAGACTTTTCTTAACGCAAATGTTTTAAGACTGAACCTACAGAAATGGTACTTGCTCAGACCGATCTATTTATTCAACACCTGAAACTAAGTATGCTTTAGAGGTGCTTAAATTTATGAAACCCCATGATTAAACATATACTCAAATTTGTTTTTTTACATATATATATTGCACAGGAAGTAGAATACCAACATTCTGGTATTTCTAACATAAGATGCGATCTAACACATTCAAATATGCTACTGAAAATCAATTTTATCCCAAAGTTTAATACTAATTATGAGGGCTTAAGAGCACATTTATCTCAAAACAAAGATGAGAAAACACAGGCACTTGAATATAGGTTGTTAGTGACAAAAATCAGGTCACAAGTGAATGACTAAGGGCAGTTATCAATTATGTCTATACATATAAACTTGAGGTCTTTCACTGATCCAAATATAGAAACAAGATCTATTTACAAAACTGTTATAAGAAAATCAGATCTCCCCAAAATTTCATACCAAATAACAATTTTCAGTGAATTAAAAGCCCTGACTGCTACAAGTCCTGATTGAGCTTTTTCAAACAAACATCTAAGATACAGTTGTCTGAATTCTAATTTTCCCTCCTCTCTACTCCAATATCACCCACAACCATAACCAATGGTGTAATAATATCCTCTATGCAAAACTTATCACTCACCTTGAGATCCAGGGCATCAAAAAAGGTTATTTTCAAAACTGACACATGGTAGTATAAATTTTACAGCACCACAGACATCATGAGTTTAGATCCCTTAGTCTGGCAATATTTCATTTGATAATATTACTAAGAATGTGTAAATATTGAACATTTAAAAGGAAGTCATGGTTGCATTTTAAAAATGATCAAAAGAACTAATAAGCATTTTTAATGTTTTAAGTTATTAAAACTGTCAAATTCACTAGGAAAAAAAACCACACATTTTCATCACCCAAATGAGAGCACACAAGGCATCACAGTTGACACTGAGACACATAGGTTTCTGTTTCTTCTTTTTTTTTTTTTTTTAAGAAATTACATTTAGTTTGGCCACTCCCTGGATTCTTGGTTTACCAGCTTATAAAAAGTACATCTAAGAGGCAGTATAACATATGCATTAAAAACCGCTTCACCCTTTATCATCTTTGGCGAGAAGCCTCAGGAAGGGAAACTAAGGGATTTCTGGGGTAGGTCAGTCTCCACACGCTTCCATTTTTAAACATCACTGACTGGAAGGCTTGCGTCATCCAAGTCCACCGGGTTGCAATCGTTTTCCTGAGGGCCATCTTTACGTGGAGGTTTTAGCACAGACTGCTCAGTCACTTTGGAAGCTGGCTCTCTTGGAGAGACAGTCTGGACCTTGAAGTTCCCTGGCTTGACCTTGGCAAGAGATTCGTAAAATCCTCGCTTCTCCATGGTAAAGCTTGAGACCAAAGAGTTGCTGCGAGAGGCTGTGGAATGTGAGGTGGCTGCTGCTGCACTGGCAGGACGGAAAGCACACTTGGCTTCTGAAGCACAGTGGGGGTGCTCCTGTAAAGAGGAGTGGTGGTCAGACATGGGCAATCATTAACGACAAGGTTAGTAACTCAGCGTGAGACTTTATTCTCTGAAAAACAAACAAAACAAGACACACACGCACAAAGCAGAAGCATGAGCCATGGCAGCGTAAATATGCAAGTTCCTTCCCAAAGCAATGCATCTTTAGGGGTGAGTTTAAAGCAATGACAGCCAACAACCATTTCCACTAAGAAACCAGTTCTGTCACCAAAGCCAAATTTGGCAGCTTCTAATACTTTGGAGACTCAGCCAGCCTAAACTGGAATAGTGTTCCAATTGCAACTGAACTTTGTTTAAAAGGAAGCCTACCAGCCTTAGCATTTTATCTTATGGTATACTCCCAACACTAGGAATTATCCTATTTTAGAAAAAAAAAAATGAAAATAAAACAGGTAAAAATGAAAGACCATATTTCTTTAATAAAGTAGGAATCAACATTTTTCAAAAATACTGCTTTGTCTGACAAACTTAGAAGTTATTGCTTCCCTGAATTTCATTGCAACTAATAATAGCATATTTATTCATTTTAAAAATCTGTGGTGAAAGAATTATCAACTGTGAATATTAATTTCAATATGTTTCTAACTAGATCAAATCTGAAGATATCTTTAACTATGACTGTTCTAAATGCTTTGCCATATATTCCTATTATGTTGTATTCATTTACGTAACTAGAGGCTTTGAATGAAAAGTGTCACAAATGACCAAAACAATATAGATTCCCATTAGATGGCTAACTTTCACCTGAAATGTAAAATGTCAAGCAAACTAGTAATGTACAGTTTACCCAATGCATATGCATGATCTGCACAAATTATTAGAACAAAGGTGCATTTCAAGCATTGTATATGAAATACTGCAAAATACATAAAATGTAGAAATTGAAACTCCTGTGGCAATTTAGTAAACTAATTTTTAGAAGATAGCTCAATAACTTATCAGTTTGTAAACTTTTATTTTTCCCATTATTTGTTGTTGTTTTTTAACTACACATATCCAACCGGATGACTGTAGTGAAAAAGTTTGAGTTAGTGTTGACAAAGTCAGTTATGATAACTGCGAAAGGCAGTCTGGTTAACTCAACTTTATCTGATCAGTTGTAAGAAGTGAGTAAGTCCCGGCCCTCTAGTAAGAAGGCACGTTTGCGTGAGAGCCCACATACGTGCCGCATTCACCCGTCCTTGATGTATACCTCTGTATACAAGGATTCGACAGCCTTCTGGCCTGCCGCATCTGGAACACAGTGCAAAGCTAAGGTTAGAGTTAACCTATCCTGGGGAGAGGGAGGAAAAGAGAAAGTTTGCTGACAGTCACAGCTAGACAGAGCCCAATCTGCCCCCACCACAAAGCACAAAACACAAATGCCCTGCTCCAGCTTCTCCTCTTCCCAACAGACATTGTTTTTGCAGAGAGTCTCATAACTTGACTGCTGAAAGGTCACATAAAAACAAAGGCAGTTACAAAATCAACACCTATGAAAGTGACTTCTTAGATATTCCAAAAGGACATAAATAGAATGAGTTAAATAATTAAGAAATAAGAAAAACTGATTTCTATTTACTGATCTAGTATCACAACCAGGACACTATTAAAAGACAAGATTACTACAATATTACTACCAGGAAAAATATTAAAAATGCAGAATAACTAGTATTTAACATAAATCTAGATGATAAGAGATACCATGCTACATTATCAGACCACATTCTTAAATCTTCTATTTTAAGCCACTTAAAAAATTCATTCCCCAGGAGAATTCATATTTTCAGGTAACAGACCAGTGACCCAAATATTCCCAAGCCAAATCTTAGTCCTATGGTTCACCTGAACATAAATTGAAAACATTTTTCCTAGTATTTCTAAGCAGAATGTTTTGTATTTTCAATTTCATTATCATACTAGCACAAAGATAATCATGGTAGTAAGAAGCAGGCTTTTAAATAAACCTACTAGAAAATGACAATGTAAAATCTGACATGGAAAATACCGACTGAGAACATTTAAGGCTCTGACTACTCAATGGTCTTATGGCACCATTAAGTCAAAAAGTTTAACTGAAATTAGAGGAAGCAGAGAATAAATTGAGACATTCACAGACATGTGCACTGCTCTAAGTAAAGGTGAGCTAAACGATTGGACTACGTACCATACTAAGAATCTGTCAAGTTAAACCAAATCTGCTACTGACAAGGAATAATTCCTAAAACAAAGCAAGGAAACATCCATTCCTTAGTTGCTTTGCTTGTGCATTTAAGACAATACAATGCACAGAAAGTTATGTATACATAAAACTACAAGGAAGCATTAAATTAGAAATGCATTATTTTCTGCAAGTCCAATTGATACGAAAGTCAACATGCAAATAAATTTCAATACAGAGAGAAACCAGAAAGATTAGGGGGAGAGGAAGGAAAATAACTTGACAGGATGGGGGGGGCGGGGGCAGGGAGCAGGACACATACAGAAGCAGCTGATCTGCCAGGTCCCCGCTGGGCCACGATAGCGCCAGAGACAGCTTTAATCCAGCTGTGCATCTCCTCGGGGCTATCAGCCTAAAGGAAAGCAAAGAGCTCATTCAGTCCCCTTTTCCTCAAAATCAGCTGCTACTTCTATACATCCAGTGTGTTTATTTTGGTAAGAGAGTCACCAATGAAATCATTCCAAGGCAAATTGTAGAAATCACTTTTTTAAAACAGGTTTTTTTGCTGGGTAAGTCATTTATTACACAGAGATACAAGTTGTACACTTAATATTTTAAGATCAGACACATCAAAATGTGTCAACGGTGAATACTGCTGGAGAGAAAACAAGGCAAGCGGAAGTCACAGGAAGGCGTTCTCATTTTGCTCTATCTCCTGCTGTACAGTCGGAATCTGTTACAAGAATATTTATCTAACTGTGTAATTAAAAAAACGTTTTGACATCATTTTATATATTATTTTTTCTAGAAATAACTTCTGCAGTACCCTAAATTCTACAGAAGGATTGGTAAATCATATTCTAAAGAACTATTATTCTTTGGACAGGACCTGTCTTCTAATGTGAATTAAAAACCTTACTGTAACATTAATCCAATTTTACAAGGCCCTTAGGAGGGAGGCAGAGAGACCGCTCCCTACAAATTTTAAAGATACGAGACTACTTTTTAACCAAAGACATTAACAAGACTTTTTAAAAGGAAAAACTCACAAGCAGGCAAAGGTAAAAAGCATACTTTCATTCACTGCTAATAGGAACATAATTCTAGAAATCAATTTGGAAAAATAGGTTTAAAAAGGTTCGTGCTCTGATAGTTACTCCTGATTTAGAAACATCCTAAAGAAATTAGAAATTCAGACAAATTTTTATACAAAGACATTCATTACCACATACTTATCATAGTAAATATATGAAAACTATATAAATGAATGTTCAACAAAAGAGTAATAAAGAAAGTTTAATTGTGGAACATTCATACAATGGACTATGGTGCAGTTCTAAAAAGGGTTTCCAAGAATTTTTAATGTCATGGAAAAAATGACCACACTATATGAAACAAATAGGATATAACACTATACTTAGTATGATCCCTCTCCGCTATTATAAAAAGATTTGTCTTAAGAAAGGCAGCAAAACAATAAGGGTGGTTGCCTGAATGTGGGATTATGGGTGCTTTATAAGTCACCTTTTCCTCATATTTTTCTATATTTTCCAAATTTTCTGCAATAAGCATATGCAACTTTTACCAAAAAAAAAAAAAAAAAAAAAAAAAAAATGCTCTTTTAAAAAACTTCCAATCTAAATAATTCAATGTAGTAATCCAAAGGTACATTTTAAACTTAAGTACAAGATGCCTACCATGGTGAGACTATACAACTGACTGCCTACTATAATTGTGGTATTTGAGCTCCTCTTTTTAATAAAATTGCCCAAAAATGACAATAGAAAATCAAAATTCTAAAATTTGTGCAAAAATAATCCAACTTGAAGGCACATACTTCGCATCTAAGTTAAAATAGCATTTCCCTTCTTCTAAATACTACTTAGATCTATTTCATGAATTTATAGCAAATAATACCCATTTAGTGAACATATGACCTACCAATAACTCTATACATAGTGTCTTTTTATTAAGTTGGTGAATTTTTATTATTAGTCACTTTTTTTAACCTCATAAAAGCAACAAGATTTGTGTTTTATTTCACCTCTAAAATTATGAATTTCTTAGGAAGATCTATAATCTCCAAATTAGTATCTTACCTGCACGTAGAAAGTTCGAGATGTTGTTACAATTTCAAAGAGGTTGTCCCTCATCATTATGTCACTGTTAACAAAAAATTACCCAACAATTCATAAGTAACAGCTGACTGATGGTTTTTCTATTACTTATTTACCCAGTACCAAGTATGCGTCAATAAGAAAATAATCAGTTTGCGCAAATAAGCACTGGTATAGATAACACATTTTCTTGCAAAGCTCTATTTTGTAGCAACCTTGAAATACTAAAATTAAATTGCATCAATCTGTCAAAGTTACAGTATAATTATAAAATATTCTTATTACATTTTCCTTTGCATCAATAAGCGTAAGGATTCTGTTTCCTATTATTCAACTTTCAAATAAACAAACAAAAATTTCAATCCTTTAACAGAGGGTTTTGAAAATTTTACCGTATCTTACCTATAAAGAGCTAAGGTAACAAAAGAACAAATATCGGCACATGCCAGGCATCAAGTCAGAGTTGTTCCTTACCTTTGTTTACATTCCTGGACTTTATGAACCTCTTTAAGTGGTATTAATCGGAGAGGTTCCTTTTCCTGCAAAAAAAAGCAAACAGACAGAACCTAAGATGGCGGCTAGGCGAGACAGGGCAAAAAAAACACCTTCGTGAAAAATACTAGATAAAAACCAGAAAGTGACCTAGAACACCAGTTGCAGCGTAGCACCAGCCAGACAAGGTCTGCTGAATCCACAGGGACTGTGCATTTGGTGAAACCAGGAGTCTGCATTCTGAAATGAGTGAGTGAGCTCGCTGAAAGTCTGGCGGCCGCGCTGCGGTGTGGGAAACAGTGGGCTGGCGTTTGGAGACAGACTAGTTCTTTAAAAAAAAAAAAAAAAAAAGCCTGGGAGCGGCTGCAGATATGACAGGCAGAGCCATGCAGTGAAGCATGGCGGGAGTGGGCTGAGCTAACGCCTTGGTGTCTGGCATGGAGGATACCCCTTCCCACACCCGCTGCTGATTTCAAGACCAGGGGAGCAGAAGGGAGCCAAAAGGAGAAAAAAACCACACCCCTTGCAGCCATCTCCCCAGAGGGCTGGGGACACTCCTGCCTGTGGCCAGACCCACAGTCCAGAGCCGCGCCAAGAAACCCAGTGTGACGGGGAGTCTTTCCCACAGCACCGCACACACACCACAATATCAGTGGCCTTTAATGCACCCACAGCTGACTGTCCCGGAGCTGGGAGGGCGGAGCTGTGCAAAAAGTTAACACGTCCCATTCAACCATCTTTGAAGCAGGCTGGGAGTGCCCCTGCACAGCTCAGCGACCCAGGGCTTCCCTGGCGGGCCGGAGCGCACCTGTGACGTGGTGTGGCCCTCGCTCAGCAGAGGTCCTGGAAGAGCACAGCTGGGAAGTGGGACCCACTCGGAAATCCCAGGGACCCTACACAAAAACCAATGACTTGTGGGTCAGCAGCAGACACAATCTGTGGCAAGAATGAAATGAAGGCTTAGACTCTTGCAACAGCCTTAAATCTCCGGGAACACCTGGGAAGTTTGATTACTAAAGCTGCCCTGCCTCCCTAACCACCCAGACACACGCCCCACATTCAGGGAGGACAGCACCAACAACACACCCAAATTTAGTGCACCAATTGAACCCCACAAGAATCAGATCCCCACACATGACAAAGACAAAGTTGGGGAGAACTGACTTGAGGGGAATAGGTTACTCACGGATGCCAACTGCTGGTTAGTTAGAGAAAGTGTATGCCACCAAGCTGCAGTTCTGACAAATTAGAGATCAAGTAAAGCAAATGCCAAGAGGCTGAAAACAACAGAAAATCCTAAAGCATATGATAAAACCAGATGATATGGAGAACCCAAACCCAAACACCCAAATCAAAAGATCAGAAGACACACAGTATCTGGCACAATTAATCAAAGAACTACAGACAGGCAATGAGAGTATGGCACAGGATATAAAGGACATAAAGAAGACCCTAGAAGAGCATAAAGAAGAAATCGCAAGAGTAAATTAAAAAATAGAAGATCTTATGGAAATAAAAGAAACTGTAGGCCAAATTAAAAAAACTCTGAATACTCATAATACAAGATTAGAAGAAGTTGAACAACATCTCAGCCTCCTCGAGGACCACAGAACAGACAATGAAAGAACAAAAGAAAGAATGGGGAAAAAAATCGAAAAAATCAAAATGGATCTCAGGGATATGATAGATAAAATAAAACATCCAAATTTAAGATTCATTGGTGTCCCAGAGGGGAAGAGAAGGGTAAAGGTCTAGAAAGAGTATTCAAAGAAATTGTTGGGGAAAACTTCCTAAACCTTCTACACAATATAAATACACAAAGCATAAATGCCCAGCAAACTCCAAATAGAATAAATCCAAATAAACTCACTCCAAGACATACTCTGATCAGACTGACAAATACTGAAGAGAAGGAGCAAGTTCTGAAAGCAGCAAGAGAAAAGCAATTCACCACATACAAAGGAAACAACAGAAGACTAAGTAGTGACTGCTCAGAGGCCACCATGGAGGCGAGAAGGCAGTGGCATGACATATTTAAAATTCTGAGAGAGAAAAATTTCCAACCAAGAATACTTTATCCAGCAAAACTCTCCTTCAAATTTGAGGGAGAGCTTAAATTTTTCACAGACAAACAAATGCTGAGAGATTTTGCTAATAAAAGACCTGCCCTACTTCAGATACTAAAGGGAGCCCTACTGACAGAGAAACAAAGAAAGGGGAGAGAGAGAGACAGAGAATTTTAACAGACATATACAGAATATTATATCCCATGTCACCGGGACACACATTCTTCTCTAGTGATCATGGATCTTTCTCCAGAATGGACCGTATGCTGGGACATAAAAACAAGCCTCAATAAATTAAAAAAAAAAAAAATTAATTTGTTCAAAGCACATTCTCTGACCACAATGGAATACAAATAGAAGTCAATCACCATCACAGACTTGGAGAATTCACAAACACCTGGAGGGTAAAAATGAGGGGCAGATGAAAACATTCCTGGATAATCAAAAGCTGAGGGACTTCACCACCAGTAGACCTGTCCTATAAGAAATGCTAAAGGGAGTTGAGCAGGCTGAAAGGAAGGGACACTAAACAATTGACTGAAACCACATGGAGAAATAAAGATTTCCAGTAAAGATCGCATGGTAAATATAAATACCAATACTACTGTATTTTTGATTTGTAACTCCACTGTTTACTTCCTACAGGATCTAAAATACATAAACTGTAATGATAAATCAGTGGTTTTGGACTCAACGTAAAATACTAATTTTTGACAAGAACTACATAAAGGTGGGGGAATGAGGGAGTATAGGAACATAGTTTATGTGTCATATTGAAGTTAAGTTGGTATCAAAGAAAAACAAGATTGTTATAGATTTAAGATGTTAAATTTAAGCCCCATGGTAAACACAAAGACAGTATCAGAGAATATGACCATAGAGATGAAAAGTAGAGTAGGGGTTCCAAGAAATGGGGGAAGGAGCAATGGGGAGTTAAGAAATGAGAGTAGGGTTTCTGTTTGGGGTGAAGGGAAACTTCTAGAAATGGATGGAGGGAAGTTGATAGCATTGCAACATTCTAAATGTGATTAATCCCACTAATGGAATGCTAGGGAGGGGGTGGAATGGGAAGATTTAGGCTGTATATGTTTCCACAATTGAAAAAAAAAGACAGTCTAAATAGATGACAATTAAATGCCAAGGATGATCCTGGATGGGATCTGAGGATGGAGGAGAGGAGGCTCAAAGGGACACAGATGGGACATAAGAAAAAAAAAAGGAAATATAGACTGTAAGCTTTGTATCAATGTTGAATTTCTTGAACTTCTTAGCTGTGCTTAATGGGATAGCATAAAACAATGTTCTTGTCCGTGAGAAAGGTATATGTGAATTATATTGTTTGTTCAAAGACATGTGCAGCTTGCTCTCACATGTTCAGAGGACAGAGCAATAGATGATGGATGATAGGGAGGGAGGGAGGGAAAGAAAGAAACGGTGGTGTGACAGGATGTTAAAGGTGGTGGATCAGAGTATCGGAGGAGGGGGTTCGGGGTATGCTGGAGTTTTATGTATGGGGTTTGTACTGTTTTTGCAACTGTTCCTGTAAGTTTGAACTTATTTCAAAATAAAATTTATTTAAAAAAAAAAAAGCAAACAAACAGATGCATGGTGTTTATTCTTAAAATCCTTTTAAGGGTTACCTGCTTTATATGGAGAATTATGTGGAAATGATGCTTCTTTCTTGAAGCACTTCCAAAACAAAAATTACCTTTTGAAACCATCCATCACCAGAATAGCTCAGATGCTATAAACTTTATACACTTTTGTCTGAAACAAGGAAACTGGCATATAACCCATATTTATGTAATTTCTGGCCTTCTGAGTGTCAGTGTAGGTTATTAAAAGCCATTAACACGTGCATGCGGTAAGTGGATACTTCCTCTTCTGGAATGTTACTCTGATATACAAGGCAACAAGACTGGTGAACATCCAGCCTCTTTAACTTCAATTTGTCATTTTAAGAATATCATTTTTGTATGTATACAGCAATTATTTTAACAAGCACCATTTAGAGAACACTTACTAAGTGTCAGGACATCTGCTAAGTTTTCAATGTGCTATCTCATTTGAACTTCCCATAACCCCACAATACACGTACCTGAAGCAACTGAGGATTAGAAAGACATGTTGAGTCCCTCACCTAAGGTTACAAAACCAGAAATGATACAAACATAATAGATAACTAGTTCCTAATAATATATTATATTGTACTTTCCATGAACTACTATAAACTATATTCCACTGAATATATGACACCATGAGATTAAGACTTATCTGTATTTTATGTAGCACTAAGAAAAAATTAAATCATGACAGATGCTTCTCTTAAAATCACTTAAACATTTTTTCAAAGTTTTTATTTAAAAAGTTTCTTTTTGGTTAACTGTAGGATTTCTTTATATATTCTGGGTATTAAACTTTTATCAGATATGTAGTTTCCAAATATTTTCTCCCATTGTGTAGACTGTCATTTTATTTTCAAGATAAAGTCCTTTGAGGTAGAAAGTTTAATTTTTATGAGGTCCCATTTATCCATTTTTATTGTTGTTGCTTGTGCTTTGGATGTAAAGCCTAAGAAACCATTGCCTAACACAAGGTACAAAAGATGCTTCCCTTTATTTTCTTCCAGAAGTTTGACAGCTCTGGTTCTTATATGTAAGTGTTTGATCCATTTTGGATTGATTTTTGTATATGGTGTAAAACACAAACAGTGAACCCTAAGGTAAACCATGAACTACAGGTAACACTACAATTATAAAAATATGCTTTCATCAATTGTAACAAACGTACCATACTAAAGCAAAGTATTAATAATAGGGTGGTATATTGAAAACCTGTGTTTTATGCATGATTTTTCTGTAAATTCTTTAATAAAAATAATCTATTTTCTTTAATAAAAAATACATTTTTAAAAAATACAGTGTAAGATAAACTAAGGAGAAACAATAAGTACTCAATTTTCCATCAAGTCAATAAATGCTTGACACTGTAAATTGCATAAAAGAAAGGACCATATCTATCCCCTTAACCTTTGGATACCCAGTGCTTTTCCCTCTTGACAAATGTTGGTTTAATAAATGCATAACTAATCTATCATGCATTAAGTTGTGTGGGATATCAGCAAAAACAGCCTCTTAGAAACATGTAAAATATCCATTACATGAGATAAGGTATAATAAAGTTGATGTAGAATAGGAAAAAAAAGTTTTATTTTGAAATAAAATAAGACTATATTAGAGTTACAAAAATAATACAATGGATCCTGTATATCCTGCACCCTATTCTCCAAATACTGATATTTACATTTGCTTTATCATATATGTGAATATGCATGTGTGCATATATGTTTCTGAAATGTTCGAAGGGAAGTTGTAGACATGCTGCATCTTTACCAATAAATACTTCAGTGTGTATTTCCTAAAATACAGTAGAATATTACCACAGTACAACTAGGAAAATCAGAAAATCAACATGATGCAGTATTATTATCTAATCTATAGACCATATTCAGCTTTCATTAATTATCCCACCGGTAAACTTTATAACAAAGGAAATTAAAATTATTTTCTGATCCAGGACCACACCCTGTATTTAGTCATCACAACTCTGCCTCCTTTACTCTGGGACAGTGCCTCAGTCTTTCTCTTCAATAACCTTGGAGATTTCAAGAATCCAGGCCAGTTATTTTGTAGGTATGTCCCTCAAATTGGGCTTGTCTGGTGTTTATTCGTGATTGGATTCAGGTTATGCACTTTGGCAGGAAACCACAGTTGTGACGTAGTGTTCTTTTCAGCGTGTCATTATCATCCATAATTCCTACCTGAGATGACTGTTGCTACGATGGCTGCCAAATGATAATTCCATCATTATGTCTAAGTTTACTAGCTGGACTTTTACTCTAAGGAAAAGGCTTTCCTTCTCCCTTTATTTACTCGTGACTTCTTAAATTCTTTAGGTTAAAATCCATTGGTAGCATTATTTCTGTTCTCAAACTGTCCCAGTGATGAACACAGGGAGCCCCTTCAAGCTGGCCTCTTTGTCCTGACATGTCCCCATCATCCTCAGAGCCACTTCCTTACTTTCTGGTACAACTAATGTTCCAAGCTGGTTGTACTTCATCTGCTCTAGCTCTGAATTCAGCCACTTCTATAAGGAGTCCTGGTTCTTTTTATGAGAAAATGGCAGTCTGAGTTGCTCCTGAAGGAAAGTATTTGCCAATCTCTGCACTGGGCCTCCCCAGAAGCCCAGCCTCTCTTCAGTCCTTTTACAGCTGCAGGAGACTCCACTGTGCAGAAGGCCCCAGTTCACCTGACCATTCTTCTGTATATGGGCATTTGGTTATTTCCACTTACAAACAATGTGCAATGGACAACTGTGTGCATAGATACTCTCTTTTTGTTGATGTATCTTTCAGATATATTCATAGAAGTGGGATTGATGGGTCAAAGATAAACACATATGTAGCTTTTTTAGACATTGTCAAACACCCCTCCAAAAAGTTTCAGTCAGCCTGTATTCCCACCAGAAATATATGGGAGTACCTATTTCCCAACAGACTCTGCATCAGAATGTGCTGTCATATTCTGATTAAATTTTGCCCAATGTGACAGATAAGAAGTACTATTTCGGTGCAGTTTTAATGCATTTCTGTACTTATGTGTGATGAATATTTTTAATGTCGAGTCCTGTTTATTTCTTTTTAAACAAATTATCTACTCATGTCTTTTGCTCATTTTCCCACAGGATATTTTCCCTTCAATTCTCCCTCTCTCTTTTTTTAAACTTTGAAACAATCAACAACTTAACACAAAAGTTGAAAATACAGTAAAAAGAACTGATTTTCCTGAATCATGGTCAGATTGTATCGTTGACCCATACCTTATTACCCCCAAGTACATTAGTATGTATTCCCTACAAAGACCTTCTCTCATATAGTCACAGTACAATCATCAAAATCAATAAACTGTCCCCAAAATGTCTTTTATTAAAGCAGAAGGGTTCAGTTCAGAATCACAGACTGGTCATGTATCTTTTCTTCCCTTCAGTCTGGAACAGTTCCTCATTCTTCTCTTGACTTTCATAGTCCTGACGCTTTTGAAGGTCACAGGCTGGTTATTTGGACAGTTCCTCACTGTGAATGTGTCTAATGCTTTCTCATGACTGGATTCAGAGGATGCACTTTTGGCAGGAGGAGCACAGCAGTGATGCTGCCATCTTCTCACTCTATCCTGTAAATGGCAAATGGCTAATTCACCTCCTCATGGATGACGTTCACTCTAATCATTTGGTCACCTCATTAAAGTGGCAACTATGAGGATTCTTCATGAAGAGTTACTCTTCTCCCCTTTATAATTAGCATGTATGTTGTGGATAGAATTAGATTATGTAAATATCCTATTCCTCAAACATACATACATACATAACATACATTTATTTATATCTGCATAGGCTCATGGATTCCTATTTTATTCAATAGGTAATAATCTGTTATCATCATTAACTATTTTGATGCTCAAACGGTCCCCAAACTGGGCCAGAGGGAATGCTTTCACACTGGCTTCTGGTCCTTCTGACATGTCCCTATCATTCTGTGGACACTTCCCCACTTTCTGGTATAAGACATTCCAGCTCATATTATACTTCTGTAACAGCTCTGGAATTGGACATTCTCTCAGGAAGTCCAGGTTTTTTCTCAGTGGAAAGATCTATGGCGCATATGATACACATATAGATATATTATATAAACACATAAACACATAGACTTTTACAACTATATATTTATTTCTACATCTATCTATATATATAGAACAAGTTCACATCAATGCATTCAATTCCAATTGAATACCAACTTTTTTCCTTTTCCATGTTTGCTACTCCATTCTTTGACAGCAAGAAAGCTAGCTTTTTTAATCCTTAATATAGTTCCTTAGCTCATCAATAAGCATGTAGGTAATGGTTCTCCCGTCTCTGTCTCCACCCTCTCCCTGATGTGGATGCCCTCCCCGCCCCCGTCTTCCTCCTCCATGCTGGGCAGACTCCCCCGAGGACCAGGGGGCAGCCTCCTCTCACCCAGGTTGGCTCCGGGCCCCACCCAGGCTTCCCTGGTTCCTTCTGCCCTCCCCACCCCCACATTCCCTGGGACCCCACCACCGCTTTGCCTTTCCTAATGATTTTAGGTCTGAATGGCTTGCGACTGATGGGGGGTGAGGGGACAGAAGAGGGCAAAGAGAATAAGGAAGAATCCCCTCAAATTTTAAGAGTCTTTATATATTAGGGATATTAACGCTTTATCTCTGACACTTTCTCCAGTTTTTCAGTTGTGCACATACATTTTTAAAATTATTGAAAAACACTTTTAAGCCATTATCTTTTAGAGATACACAATGAAATATGTCAACATGAAATGAAGAGATGTCTAAGATTGGCTTCAAAACACAAGGGTGAGCTGGGGAATTCCTGATATTCTCGCAAGCATTGGGGACCACCAGCTTAGTAGGCCGAGATCTCAATCTCAGGGCTTGCCCTTTTGAAGTTTGTTACTGCAAAGAAGAGGCTAAGCCCACTTATAATTGGGCCTAAGAGTCACCCCCAGAGGGCCACTTTTGTTGCTCAGATGTGGCCTCTCTCTCTAAGCCAACTCAGCAGGTAAACTCAGAGCCCTCCCCTCTACGTGGGACATAACTCAGGAGTATAAATTTCCCTGGCAACAAGGGTTGTCCTCCCAGGGATGAGCCTGGACCCTGCATCATGTGATGAAGAAAGCCTTCTGGACCAACAGGGGGAAGAGAAATGAAACAAAATAAAGCTTCAGTGGCTGAGAGATTTCAAATGGAGTCAAGAGGTCATTCTGGAGGTAACTCTTATGTGTTATATAGATATCCCTTTTAGTTTTTAATGTGTTAGAATAGCTAGAAGAAAATATCTGAAACTATTGAACTGCAATCCAGTATCCTTGATTCTTGAAGGTGAGCGTATAACTATACAACTTATATGGTGTGACCATGTGATTATGAAAATCTATAATCATTTGCCCATTGTATGGACAAATGAGTAGAAAAATGGGGACAAAAAAGTAAATGACTAATATGGGGGAGGAAGGATATGGGATGTTTTGAGTGTACTTTTTACTTTTATTTTAATTCTTATTTTTTGGAGTAATGAAAATGTTCAAAAAATGATTGTGTAGATGAATGCACAGCTATATGATGAGATTGTGAACAACTGTTTTACACTTTGGATGACGGTATGGTATGTGAATATATTTCAACAATAAAAAAAAAAAAACCCCACAAGGGTGGAAGTGGGTGATGGTACAGATGAAACAAAATGAGCCATGTGTTGATAATTATGAAAGCTAGGTGATGGATATATGGAGGTTCAGTATACTATTGTCTACTTACTTTATGTTTAAAATGTTCCATAATAAAAATGTTGTATAAAAGAGCCCTTTTATACATATATCACTCTTGTGCATATATAAAAAAGAAATACATAAACAAAATAAACTGGCTAAAGTCTTTTTTAAAACTTCATATTCAGATTCCAACCCTCCTGAATCATTTTTTGACTTGGAGCCATCAATGTCAATGTTTTTCATTCCGTACCATTCTCTGTGCCAAAAGAGCATCGATGATGCAGCACTTCCTAAGAATGTTCCACTGTGTCACCAAGATTTTCTTCCAAGCTAGCACACCCTATTCTGCAGGATTGGAGGCTGTTTTCTTGTTGCTGTGCAGACACTAGCAAATACAACGATGGCACAACTGCCAGCTGACCACCACCGCGTCTTCCTCAACCCCAACACACACCCCTAAGACTTAGTTAAAATGCTAAAATGTGAGGGAAGTATGTATCTTAGGCATTGGTAGAGATCATTAACTATAAATATACTTAAAAGTTTTCTACTTTATTTATTTTCTAAAGACTTATATTCCTAAATACACATAGCATAATTTCCCTACCGCCTGATAATTATTCTTTCTTCTCAGATGTCAAAGCACAGTGTCAAGTATGCAGTTTTAAATACTTAGAAAATATTTCTCTAATAGTTCTTATCTCACTATATTAAAATTATTAGGGGGAGGGAGTAGGGGACATGTCAACTGCCCTGGCATAACTAAACTTCTGCAGGTCTGAGACCATCTCTGACTGCTGTCTTTATTTCCAGATCACAGAACAGTATATCAGGACCATACAGAGCTCAATAAACATACGTTATGTGCACGACTCTTTCCAAGAGTGCTGGCGTTAATTAAAATCATTGACTCAACCCACCACCAAAGCATGAGTGTAGCCTTCTGTGATACTGATGCTGGTACTTTTTATCCCCCCTGTTTTTCAGGGCCTGTGTCCACCTTCTTCAGTGCCCTGTCTTCCCAGTTCTTAGATGATCACTTGGCCCACAGTAAGCCCTCAGTGGTTGGGAACTGAAGTAACATACACACACCTCTCTACCTCCCCCAAACACCCACACACCATGCTCTACTTTCCACATTCCATCACACACCACACATACCTCTCACTGAACACAAACGCATACACTTTGGGCTCTTCCCCAGAATATGGCTGGTACTTTCTGAACCAAGTAATGACTACTTCCAGTTCAGGCTCTTTGAATTTGAAGTCTGAGAAAGGCCCCATGCTAAAATGGCTATTCCTGTTCTGCTAGGACACTTTTCATTCACTCAAAATTATCTATTGGTTATCTACCAACTGACAGGCCCTGTGTTCACAAAGGAACTTAAGAAGCTCCCTTAGTTTAGTTGTGAAAACAAGCATGTGTACAATTGTGGAGCACAGTGGGAAGTACTCTGATAGGAGCGTGCACAGGGTACCCTGGGCAAAGACATAGCACCTACCCCAGAGTCCAAACGTATCCCAGAAGAACGGAGGCCTGAGGTGAGTCTTAAAATAGCCCCTTTCTATTCTCTAGTGTTCTACTGTGCCTTATAGTAGCCACTAACTATGTATTGCTATTTAAACTAAAACTAAATAAAATTAGTTTTACTTTTAAAATGAAATCAAATCAGTTCCTCAGCCCCACTATTCACGCTGCAGCGCTTATGCAGCACAGACACAGAACATTTCCATCACTGCAGAATGGTCTACTGGGCAGTGCCATTCCGGTGCCGTCATTCCAATAAGGGACATGGTTCCCCTCTCAAAGCTCCCACAAAACAAGACAAAGTAGGACAGACGTTTAAAGTACAGAATTGCATTTCATTTACCCAACAGTCTACTGCAGGATTCAGGTCACCTCACAACAATATTTTAAATAAGGCTATAACTCAAACAATTCAAAGAGGGACTTTCAATCTTTGATTCCATTTTCAGATATGGTAAAAATATCTTAAATGAAAAACTAGTCAGAGTCAATTTGAAATAAGAAAAGAAAATGTCAAGAGAAGGCAGAAATACAGACAGGTAAAGGTTGACTTCGGGAGACTTAACCCTTTCCACCAGTTCTTCTACTGCTCTTTTAGGGAAATTTATATACTGGAAGGTCCTGATATTTTAAAATGTTTCAAGGTGGAGTGCCTCTTTGAAGACGTATTTATTTAAGATGAATTTAACAAAAATACCATTAACCAAAAGCATAACAACAAAAACAACAAAACCGAATTCTCTGTACCTAACAAAACCAGAATTTAATTATTTAAAAAGAGAGGACAAAAATGTATACATGTAATCACCAAAATGCAACATTTTTAAAGCAACATTTATGACAGAGAAACATACCAGTTCAGACTTGAAGTAGCCTATTGTGTTTTCGTCCAATTGAAAATATCTTCTCTTCCAGTTTTTCATCTACCAGAGATGAACACGGACATAAGACTCTTGTTTCTAAGAATTTAGGTCAAATCTTATCATCACCTAATTAGTCTGATACGAACCCCACAATCGGAAATGCCAAGCACTGCAAAACCTCACTGCCCTCCCTTAGCGAGAAGATCCACACCTCTCCCCAGATACTCAGACCTTGAATTACTAATACAACTTTACTGGCTGGCTTTCAGCTTTTATTATATGAATTTATAGTATGATTTCAGGAATCTGGAGTACATTTTTAATGCTCTTAAGGTTTGTTTTTTTTAAAGTGCTTCCTCTTCATCCCCACAAAGCACTGTTATCAATAGTCCAAGCGCAAGTACAGGACATGTTATTTAACCACTTTAAAATGCATGACTCCTTCTACTAGTCTTTTTCACACAGAAGTAAAGTGAAAATATTTAATAAATTGAGCCTATTTTGTGTAAATATTTTTTATTAACAAAATACAGTTTTGGTGAAAGCACTTAAGTATCTTTAGGCCACTGATATTTTGGACTTAAGAGTAAAACGAAAAGAAAAGACTATCTCCTAAAAAGCTCTCATTAACACACAACAGAGTCTCACAGCCTGAAGGGAATCCTGACCTCACCTGTAGACTTTCTACAGTGAAGAACCTCTAGCTCTCACTTTCATTTCCCTTGGCCTAAAAAAGGGTCAAAAATCTAGGGATGTGAGAACTTACCCTTGGCCGGCCTAAATGAACTAGAGTTGCCAGAAAGTGATGGCAAGTCAAACAGAGCTGTCAATAGTGTTTTTAAGTATTTCTTTACTTTTTAAACTTTATTTTCCCATGAAATTCTAGAGAATATGCATAGTTCACACAAAAAGAGTAGCTTAAATTTTAAAAGATACTGCAGAACTTTAGATTTCCTGAAACTCTCCATCATGGATCTGGTGTGTGCGGTACCTGGGCTAATAATAGCTCCAATGCCATACCAGGTGTCACGCTAGGCGCTAGGCCTCTGTGATTTACACCTTTAAAAATCTCCAAACGGCAGGTTTTATAATGATTTGCCTTAAAAAGAAACTGAGCACCTGAGAGGTTAACTAAGTAGCCCAAAGTCACAGAGCTCTCGACTGTGGTCAGTCCAACACCAAATGGAGTAGTTAGGTCTCCACAGGTGCTGCTGAAAGGGACTCCTCCATATCCCAGGGCCCCTCGCCTTGCACAGGCCGACCCCTCCCTCCCAGCGCTCTCCCACCCCCTCCCTCCCAGCGCGCTCTCTCCTACCCCTCCCTCCCGGCGCTCTCCCACCCCCTCCCTCCCAGCGCTCTCTCTCCTACCCCTCCCTCCCGGCGCTCTCCCACCCCCTCCCTCCCAGCGCTCTCTCTCCTACCCCTCCCTCCCAGCGCTCTCCCACCCCCTCCCTCCCGGCGCTCTCTCTCCTACCCCTCCCTCCCAGCGCTCTCCTAGCCCTCCCTACTAGTGTTCTCTTTCCCCAACCTACTCCCAAGGGGGAAAACCAACAGAAAAACTTTATGGAATAAATTTAAACTGTTAGGAATGCTCACTTAAACTGATGGTCAGCGGTAAGAGGCATCAACTTACTCAGCTGCCCACAGCCCAAAGAAATAATAGCATGGGATTCTGAACAGAGAATAATCCCTGTTCTATCTCCTGACTGGCCTCCTTGGCATGCTTGTCTCTCACTTTAGGTCTTTCATAAAACAAAGCAATCTGTATGTTAATTTGAAAGTTTGTTAATACATCCTCATTTTCATTATTTCATATATTTTGTTAAGCTACTTACCACTGCTCCTTGTTTTACACAATATCCAGCTTTGATAATTGCACTATCTGGAGGTGGTTTAGGACTAAAGTAAGGAAGATGGCTTTGGGACCGTTTCAAATTATTTCTGTCAATACTTTCACCACATTCATTTACTTCTTCTTTCTAAAATGAAGCAAAATAAATACATGAATATTCTTCCTTATTTAAATCCAACGCATAATTTTATTTCATGTTGTTATCCAGGTAGAAAATCTTAAATTCTATTTTAATTCAGTTAGGAACACAGATTTTCAAGTGGAGAGTTTCCTAATTAAGCTAAGATACTTAATCATAACTTTCATGTCACTGATTAAACCACCAATTTCCATTTCTTCTATTTTGCAAAAGTCCTGCCACCATTGCTTTTTCTGGTGGGGGTGGGGGAGCTAACTTTGTGTTTTGAAATTATTATATACATTCATGGGAAGTTGCAAAAAAAAAAAAAAATTTACAAGGGGGTCCCATGTATTCTTCAACCATTTCCTGCAGTAGGAAACTGCATAATAATAGCACAATATCAAAATCAGGACACTGATACTGGTACAATCCAAACCTTATTCGGATTTCATCAGTTTTACATACACTTACTCGTTTGTGTGTGTGTGTGTGTGTGTGTGTAGTTCTATGCAGTTTTATCACATAGGTAGATCACATAGATAGGTAGATCACCACCACCACAATCAAGAACTATTCCATCCCCACAAGGCTCCCTTAGGCTACCTTTTATGGGTCCCATCCCTAACCCCTGACGGCCACTAATTTACTCTCCATCTCTATAATTGATATTTTGAAAATGTAATATAACTGGAATCATAAAGTAGGAAACCTTTTGAGATTGACTTTTCTCACTCATAATTCTCTGGAGATTCAGCCAGGTTTTTGCTTTTACCAATAGTTCACTCCTGTTTACTTCTGCGTAGTATTTCACAGTATGGATGGACTACAGGCTGTTTAATTATTCAACCGTTGAAGGACATTTGAGTTTTTTCCAGTTTCTGGCTATTAGGAATAAAGCTTCTACGAACATTCATGTATAGATTTTATGTGAACATAATTTTTCATTTCTCTGCATCATATGGGAATTGCATGTTTAATTTTACAAGAAACTGACAAAACTAATTTTGAGAGTGGCTACACTATTTTACGTTCTCACCAGCAACATAAGAATTATCTAGTTTCTCCTTATCCCTGCCAACGTTTGTGTCATCATTAATTTTTTTTTAGCCATTGTGGTCGGTGTATAGTAATATCTCACTGTGCTTTTAATTTGCATTTCCCTAATGGTAACAATACTGAACATCATTTCACATGCTTATTTGCCATCTGTATAGCCTTCACAGTGAAATGTCTAATTCATGTCTTTTGCCCATTTTCTAACGACTTGTTTTCTATTGAGTTTTGAGAGTTTTTAATATTGTCTAGAGAGACCTTTGTCGGATATGTGGTTTGCAAATATTTTACTTCAGTCTGAAGACTTCCCTTCTATCATCCTAACAGGGTCTTTGACAGAGCAAACACTTTCAGTTTTGATAAGGTCCAATTTATCTTTTTTTTTTTTCCTTTTTAGGATGGGGCTTTAGATGTCAAGTTTAAAAACTCTTCTTCTAGTCCTAGGTTCTGAAGATTTGTCTCCTATGTTTTTCTTTAAGTTTTGTAGTTTTATGTTTTAAGTGTAAAGGCCAGTCCCTTTAAAAAAATTACTCAACTATACCTAAGTCTTAATATCCCCCAAAGCATTGGCTTCCTGTTTCTTTATAACATACAACACATCTGATGATCTAAAATTCCACAAATAAGTCCAAGGTGTATTTTCAAGAACTTCAAAATTTTAAGAGAAGAACTACATACTTGAGCCATATCTTGAGGAATTTCCAACATGTTCTAAATTTAGACAGGTCAACAGCACTAATTATGTACCTAGTTTTGTAATCCTAGCACCTGACTGCTTACCCAATATTTACTGAGTAAATTAATGATGCAGATGAGATTACTAAAATTTTCTTTATAGTATACTGTCTAATTTTTTGATACCCCTTTAAATGTCACCAGGTATAGAATCCTAGAACCTAATGAACATTTTTTATAAAATTAAAATGCAACAAAATTTTAATTCTATGTAAAATGCAAACAATCTCAATACAATTTGGCACTTTATAAACCTTTTAGATCAAATTGTTTTATATACTGTATTTTTCAGGTCTTTTGCCAGGGGAGGGTGATTAACAGAAAGAGAATTCTTACAGCAGTCATTAATTCAAAAGGTATCTTTCGAGTGCTTTCTTCATGGTAAACAAAAGAGAAAACTGTAAAAATCCCTGCTTTTGTGAGAGCTTGCATTTTTTACCAAAGTTGGATTAAAAGAATAAGCTAAGATTGTTGTGTGTGTTGTTTTTCCACAAGTAATGACTTCAACATCTTAAAGTTCTAGCTAATATGTAGTATACTAAGCTTTTTAGACTTTTATTGTTTCTTGCTTTGACATAACAGCAAGACTATTTGTCTTTAGTATTGCCAGTGTTGGGCAATACTAATTAATTACTTTAAAATTCTTGTTTTTCCAACTGCTAGTCATTTAATTTCATTACAAAACCATTCTTTCTATAACAACACCAGTGATTTCAGCTTACATAAAAGTTTTAATTTTATCAAAAATTGTTTATAAATTTAAACTGTTCATAATACCTCATAAGACTTAAGTTAGCATATCAATACTTTGGGGATAGAATTAAGCAAAAATCTTCCAGTCTTCTGTTCAGCTCACCTAAGCCAGACTGTAGAAAAACAAGCTTTAAAACTTATCCATATTACAAACTCTTTGATGTAGCGATTCTATTTCTAAATGTCCCTAAAATTTAAGCTACAAGAATGTTTGTCATAGCATTATTAAAAAGAAAAAAAAAAAAGGAAAGAAAAGAAAAGAAAAGAAAAGGGAAAAAGAACATTATTTGTCTAACAACAGGGGATTTGTCAATTTTGGTAAATCCATGGTACAACTGCTATGTAGTCATCAAAAATGATGCAAGATGAAGTTGTGGAACTGTGACCCATGACATTCTTTGAGTTTTTCTCTCTAACTACTTGTGAAATCGTACATTGAAAGTTATCACTGTTATATATACATGTTAAAATTCACAATAAAAAATGGGAAAAAATGATGCAGAATAATTTTTGATGACTTGGAAAATATTTGTGATTTAAGTGAAAAAAGGTGTTTACAAAGTCTCATGTGTAATTCATATCTCCATTTCTGGAAGGAAAAAGTACACCAAAGGGGGCTCAGTGAAAACATGAGAAGTGTTAGATGTTGTTAACCTGTGATTTCCAAATTTTTTACCATAAACACATTCTTCTGAAATAAGAAACAAAAATAAAAGTTTTTTTAATACCAGATAATCTGCAGTGAATTAACACCTTAAAATATTTAGTAATATTGTATTAATTCAGTAAAGATGCATTGTTTTAGTTTTAATAACAATACAAAATATGAGAAAACAGTAATTAAACCATTACAGGACAGACTACTAATTTATTACCTGAGTTGGTGTAATGATGGGTACACCACCCACAATATCAGTTCTGTAAGACACCTGCTTCTTCCCACATGGATGTTCACCTTGGCGACTCAGGCTTTCAGAAGGAGGCTGGGAGTCTGACGGCTTTGGTACCTGAGATAGTAAGTCAAAGTGAATCACTTTGTAGGCAGTATCACGTATGTGACCATGTTAGATCATAGATGTTGCAACTAATTGTCCATTTATATATAACTGACAAATATGTATATACATGTTATTTAAATGTATGTGTATATGACTCCTTTAAATTCTCACACTATTTTTTCTATATTACAGTAATACTTTATAATATAGCCATCATTTACTGAATGGTTACTTGACTGAAAACTGTTTTATGTATTTTTTTCCATTTAATCCTCCTCTTAACAACCATATGGCACAGGAACCATTTTAAAGGTAAGGAAACAGGTGCAGAGGCATCAGGAAACATGTTTAGATGCTAGTTGTACCACTTCCTAGCTAAATTTGTGTAACCCTCTTCCAAACTCAACTACTACACTACATTCCCTATTTTCAGAGAACTTAAGATTGTATTACAGCTCTTTGTTGTTCTCTTGCCCTTTCCTCCATTCCTACCTGTGATTCTGTAAGGGCCAAGGACTGGATCATGGCTTATTCATCTTCACCAGCCCAAGAACAGAATTTACTACCAAAAACATAGTTCAGCCATTCAATAAATGTTGAAAGACTGACCAATGGATGAATCCAAAGATCATTAGGGAAAAATAATAAAATATTTAACATAAATCAAAAGTCAAAATGCTCAAAATACCTTAAACTTCTTGTCAGGAATTTAAAAAGGAATCCCAATACTGATATCAGTGATAAATCACTCGCTCTTTAGGATAAACAATGACCACGGAAGCAAAAGACTCTGATATATTAACACCTAACTAAAATGGAATTCAAGAATCAGAAGTATCACAAACTTTTTAGTCGTCCTTATATGGCCTAATCAGGGAATAAGGTATTTCATAATCAATTTGTCTATAGACTGTTAACTTTATAGTTTCTATTTGGAATACAAATTTTTAAGGTTTTGAATAAAATGTAATGAACTGTACTCAGAACCAGCTTTGGTGCTGAACACAATTTAATCACTCCCCAGTGATTTTGAAAGACAATTTGAGAATCTTGTAGTCTCTAAGAAACATTATGACAAACATTACTAACAAACAGAAAAGTACAGTTATAAAAAAATTTAATTTTAAATTAAATAATTTGTATATAACCTGGCAAACCCTGTCAAAAGGTACTGGCACAGCTACCGGGACACTGTTCACATTGTATACAAATGTATTCATGTGTGATTCCAAAGCAGTGGCTTCTCAAGCTTTCCTATGCATAAGGAATCAGCCAGGGTCACTATTAGAAATTTCAGATTCCCAGGGTCCACACCCAGAAATTCCAAGTCAATAAACCCATGGCCCACAACCCCTCACTTCCAGCAGGAACACCAGATGTTTGTGAGGTGATGCTTCATAGAGCCCACTCTGAGAAACACCACTCCAAAGCCCGTGCACTCTTCACAGGATGCCACGCCTACCAGGTTTATGGAAAAGCAGGTATACAATGGTCCTTGCAGACCAGGCTTTACACAGAAGCTTTTTGCAAAGTATCAGGTAAACATGGTCTAAACATGTATCAGAGGACCTGTGGTAGATCCCAATCCAAAACATAAACATAATTTCTGGATACAAAAGACGAATCACTTGGTTGCCTTCTCAAACGCCTCTACTCCTTCCATTCCCTTCGGCCCCTTGAGAGGCCTCCCTCACAGCTTTCTCCCCGGGCTTGGTCAAGCTCGACCCAAGCCGTCCTGTCCATGTTAACCCTCCAGCAGAAGCAAAGGAGAAAGAAACAGGAGTGGAAGAGAGGAAACCTGAAGAAGAATACCTCTAGGTTCTTCTACGAGTTTTTTCTAGAAGGTTGCACATTTTGGAGGGCTTTGTGAAGACAACAGAATAATGGACAGAATTTTACTTGACATGATTCACATAAATACAATCAATTCTCATTATTCATGGATTCTGCATTTGCAAATTTTCCTACTCTCTTAAAATTTATTTGTAACCTCAAAACCAATACCTGCAGCACACTTTTGTGGTCTTTCACAGGTATGTGCAGAGTGGCGAACAATTTGAATTGCCCAATGCACACATTCCCAGTTGAGGTCAAACAAGGCAACCCTCTGCCTTCCTGTTTCAACACTTGTAAACAAGTGTTGTTTTTGTGGTATATTTATGTTATTTTTGTTTGTTTGTTTTTGTTTTTTTTGCATTTTGGAGCTTTTTCTTAGTGATTTCCCTGTTTAAAACTGCCCCAAGCACAGCGCTGAAGTGCTGTCTAGTGTTCCCAATCCCAAGAAGGCTGCAATACGCCTTATGGAAAAAATACATTGTTAGATAAGCTTTGTTCTAGGCCTGCTGGATGTGAGTTCGATGTTAATGAATCAACAACATGTATTAAACAAGTTGTCTTTAAAAATAAACATACACAAAATAAGGTTATGTATTGATCAGTTGATGAAAACACTGTGATCACAGGCTCTCAGGTACCTAACCATGTATTTCCCTTAAGGGCAATGATGTTAGCATTTGTTAATTCAGTATTCCCAGCAACTTTATAGAACACAGATAAGGAGAATCGACTCTACAGAAGAATGAAAGGGTTTCAAAGGATACCATACAATTCACTGAGGAAGCCAATAGTATTTTCTAATGAATAGCGTCATGTATTCCAATTATTTTGACAGGGAAAAGATGGTAAAGTTACTCCATTAAGAACAGAAAACAGCATTAAGAGAACTTGAAAACAGAAAGAAAATGATTTAGTCAATCATATTAGATTAAATCTGCTGCTAAGAAGTGACACATAAGAAGTAGGTATTCCTCTTTTGAGAAGCTGTGATTTTAAACATACAGGAGAATTTCCTAAGTAACCTCTAATATATATATATCTCACCCTAAAATATACTGAAATTTCTATTTTTTCCATTTTTCTTCCAGAAATGACAATACACTAAAATTCTTGCCTATACTGTTAAGCCCACTGCGTACAATTTCTCCCTACTAAAAAACCAATGCCAAATATGGTATAATTCCAATGGTAAAGCCAAATAAATACATAACTCAGAATTGCATTTTGTTATAAAAATTATCTAAATTATAATATGCCTTCCTATTCCCTAAGAATAAGAAAAATAAAAGCAAAATACTCATGATTGCAGGTATTCTCTTGAAAATTCTGAATGAAAACTTAGTCTAAATTCAGCCATAAATAAACATATTTTCAGAACCAAAAAGAAAAGTGATCTCACTGGAGACAATAAAGGTCAAAGAAATTGAATATGCTCCAATTTCAATACTGTTTTTTTTTTCCTTCCTTTCCCTTCCTTTTTACCCTTTTCTTATGTGACTGTGTTTTTTTTGTCAGACATCTGGATGTAAAATTTGGCAGGTATTTATCTGCACATGATCCCTTCAGGTGTCACCTGCCTAACAGTAAGAAAATAAAAGGGGGGAAAATGGTAAAAACATAAAAGAAAATCTATAGAAAGAAGACACAAACAAAACAGATTTAAGTAGTTACGTGTGTAATAAATGAAATGTTGCAGGTTTCTCAGAAGTTATACAGAAGGTTGATGTTCATTTCACCAGGAATAATGACAGGGCTTGAGATGGAAACCTAAAACATTCAAAAACAAATTCCTGGGTCTTGCGATCTTTCTGGGGGCTTTATGCATGACCTGCTGGTATAAAATACTAGTAAAAGGTGAAAAGCCTAACACTTTGGAGCCCATACATTTTGTTAGGATTGAGATCCTGTATTTTAGCTTTTTCTACCTGTTTTCTCTTGCCAATTAAAAACAAACAAGCAAAACAAACTTGTGGATTTCTGCCATACCTTCAAATGACCAACTTTTAGATTTAAACCTAATATTGATTTTTAAATTAAAATCTAGGGTAGAAAAAGACATTTCTGATTTAATAAAAAAAAAAGTGAGTTTCTGTTTTTGAATAAATTATACACATTATGGACATTCCTTAATAATCAATAAAGGACCAGAGCACACTACAGTTATACTGGTATTAATATAAACAAATGGTTAGTTGAGAGCATACTTTAAAATTTGATATTCCAAATTCTAGTCACTGATACTCCTTTCATGGCTGATTCCTCCACTATTATTCTTTCTTTTTTTAAATTAGGGAGGAAATGTAAAATGCTGGCCATCAACTAACATTTGCTAGACCTAATGAAAGTAATCGAAGAAAGCCACAGACCAGATGGCAAGATACCATACTTAAGAAATGTAATAATCACTATTCTTTCACTACCCTCTGACCACCTCTATCCTTAGATCACCCAGTTCCAAAACCTAGTTTTGGATTCCCAAAAATGTTAGCTTGTACTATACACCACTGAAGTACACAGTTAACCAAAATGCCATTTGGAATGATTCCATAGAGAGGTAAACTGCAAATATATTAAAATGTTAACTTCAATTCTCCAAACAAACTACATATAAATAAATAAGCAGCAATTTCCATAGGAAAGTATGACAAATTAGAGATTCCATAGTCTAATACACTTTAATGTTTAAATATAAAATTAAAACTGGTACAAATTTTTAAAGAATAAAAATTAACATAAAATAAATCTTTTTTAAAACTTGGGAATTTCTTTCATTGTTATTCTAAGTTAAATTTGTTCTCTATATAAAATTGATTTTTAGTAAGTGCTATAAATTCTAAATTCATTTTGATAGTTATAATCATTTTGTTGACAAGCTAAGCATTTCTGTATCTTAATAAATTTACATTTTCTAAATGTGAATTATAAAAACATGGAAATCACTTACCAACAAATTTATCTTAAAAACTATAAAAGTTTTCAACATGTAAAATAAAGCTGCAAGACCACAAAAACTATTTAAAAGTCCCCAAATTTTAAAATATTTATCTAATCCGTAATCTGTTTCTCTATTATGCTAAAAAACTCAACAGTGACATTTGTACAACTACTTCATACCATTAATAAATTAGAACAATTCCAGAGCCCTCAGTGTTAAAAAGCCTGAGACCACTCACTACTTTTCTCTTAAGGCACTAAGAAAAGTGCTACTTATCACTTCAAACTGTAAAAAAATGAACTAATACAGCAGTTACTAGAATTTCTCTTTCTAAAGAATAATATTAAATAATATTAAAAGAGTTAAAAATAATCAGTTAAAATCTTTTAAGAATACATACTTCTGAATCAGTTAAAAAAATTGTTTTCCTGAAACTGCACAAACTTAAAATAACTTCTGCTTCATGCACAGATCAGATGCAGTGCGTGGGTGTTCTGTCATGTGGTAAAAAGCTGTTTTGGTGCAAGACAAAAAAATCTGATTTAACTCTGAGAACAGCCTTAGTTATATTAACTCTTTATTTTGTTGTGATATCAATATGGAATTCTTCATTTTAGATGGGAACTAATAAGTGACTAACATATGTCAACTTTCAGAACATACGTTTTTGAGAATGAGTCATTTAGGGTCCGTAATTAACTGCACTTCAGTAAAAACACACTTCAATTTATATATAAGCCTCACACAAAAACTCCTTCCTGACCCTTTCTATGTGAGTATTATTTTTCTCTACAAGCATGTAAGGAGGATAAAGAAAAAGCACGAGGGGGTATAATCAGGAACTAGGACCCTTTTTATTATCTGTTACTCATCATCAGTAGTAAATTCTCTCAGAAAGTTTGTTTTTGGCTTTAGGAACAGGAGAGACAGGAAAAGGCTCTTTTCTAAGAAGCAGAGACGCAGCGGCTCAGAGCTCAGAGCTCAGGCTCCGGAGTCAAACAGACTGGGCCTGGCTCACAGCTCCGCATACTACCAGCTACGTTCTGACACCTGTGAAAGTTACGCCATCTTTCTAAGCCTCACGTTTCCAGATAATTTAGTAAAATCTTTAGTGCGAGGCACAGCACATCATAGATAATCATAAATATTAATGTCCTTCAGAAAACTAAAAAGAGGAGGAACCAGGTTGGATGTAGAAAGTTGCAGCACTGCAAAGGAGTACAAGGGTATCCAGCCATAGAACTCAAGAAAAAAAGATGAGAAAAGCAGTTTGGAACCTAAGACAAACTTCCCAAGAGCCAGTGGACAGGATCCCCTGGCCACCACAGCTCCTCAGATCCCATCCTTACCCCTACACCTCATTTCCAAACCTTCCCCTCCCCTTGTCCTGCTACTATCATCAACTCCTGCCCTGTATAAGTCCAGGCCCAGTCATGGCTTTGAAGCTGGGAGTGCCTCCTCCAACTGCCTGGGTGGGTGGCAGGAAACTACTTTGGAAGAAAACATCCTCCTCAAGGTAGAACTCAAAATGCTTTTTCCCCTAGCAACACTGCAAGCAGTGGTTAGGATCCACAGCACTATATCTCATTATTAAGGCACATAATTGGTTAAGCAAGCATTTATGGGCAGATTTAAGCACAGTCACCATGTACAGGAAAGTGTGTTCACATTCTAAGCACCTGTCTTTTAAACAAGCTGTGAGTGTACAACTTGTTGGTAAGCTGGGGACAATGGGTAAGTTTACTTTCAAAATGTAAAGATGACTTCTAGACATTATAAACTAGTCAAAAAAATAAAAATACTTACTGTAATTTTTATAGCTTTGTTCAGCACATTTATCCATTCTACAAGGTCCTGCTGATCATTGGCTTGTAAGAAGTATTTCCTCATCCCTGCATTCATAACTGTTGAGAGAAAAAATAAACTACAAAACATGAACTTTTGTACATGTTACCTGCAAATTTATGTTCACAGCAGTTAAAAAACTCTGCTAGGTTTCAATATTGTGATTCTCTTGGATTTGACTAAATATTTTAGGTCATACCATAAATACTGCTTTTATCACTGGATAACATAGGTAAAACTTATTTTTAATGGCCACATGGTTTTTCATTAAGTGGATATACTGCATTATAGTTGGCCAATCTCCTAATAGACATTTAGGTTATTTCAATTTTTTACATCAAAATGGCACAATGAAGCATCATTGTGATGATGAAATACATATATATATATACATATACACACACACATATATACATATAAATATATTTACATATAATAAATTTATTTCTCCATACCTGGGGTAGTCTTTCTGTAACTAAATTGCTTAACACAGACCTTTGACCCAAGGTCAAAGGGAACTCACATTTAAAATTGCATAGATATTAGCAACTGCCTACCCAAAGGTGAATCCATTTATATTCCTATCAACAGTGGATACAAAGGCCTATTTCATCTACTATCCCTCACCAGTCCTGGTGTTTAGCACTTATTCTGGTTACAGACTTAATATTCTCTGTGGCATTGGGGATGGGAGCCTGCAAATCATATTTCCTGGACTTCATTGCCAGCTCCAGTCATGTTCTGCCAATGGGAGGTACTGCTGGGAGCCTGGAAGGTGGGGAGAGGGGAAAAAGGGACCCTCTTCCTAATTCCTGATTTTGTTGGCCTCCCTCCAGTAGCACCACACAGCTAGCTATGGCTCCAGAGTTTTTGCACACTCCCAACGCCAGTCTTGCGGAGTCCCTTCAGATGCCAAGCCCTACCTCCATAGTGGCTTCTCCTCCAAACATTCTGGTAACACCACCTCTTCTCTTTTGCCTCTCTGGTCATATGGGTGGTAGATACTGATATCAGGGTTACTTCAGCATTCTTATTGTGCTCTTTCAGCCCTCTAACACTTGGGTAACTAATTTTCCTATAGCAAATCCCTTGTGTTCAAAATACTTAGCATAGTGTGTTTTCCTGACTAGATCTTGACTCATACAGGACTCCTGGAAAACCTAACTGGTAAATAATTATACCATGCTTAAATGTGAATTTCTCTGATTACTGACACAAATTAGTTTTGTATGTTTACTGGCCATTTGTCTTTCTACTACGAATTTTGTTTATTTAACTTACCCATGTTTCTCCTGAGTTGTCAATTTATTTTTTATTAATTTATAGAAGCCTTTGTTATTAACCCTTTCTGTCTCATTACATGCATTTTTCCCAGTCTCTCATTTGTCTTTCTACTTTGTTCATGGTATCTCTGACCAAACACAAATATTCTGTTTATCCATCTTTTCTTTCATGCCTCTAGATTTCATATTATATTTAGAGAATCTCCCTTAAGATTATAAAAATATACACCTGTATTTTTCTAGCCCCTAAAAATTTTTCTTTGTATTTAAAATTTAAAGACATTTGGAACTTTAGATACAATTTAATTTATATACTACCTCATTAGACAATTTACTTGTATAAAGCAAAGCACACCCGCATGTGTATTTGTCTATTAACTACCAGAGCTATTTCTTGAATTAAAACTTATTGACAAACATTTAATTTTAAAAATATAAACATTATTGTAGGAGCTAAGGCACCTGAATAATTATGCTGATACAAATGAAATATAAAAATAACTTCTAAAAGTCTTCATCAAAGTTTTAAATAACATACTAGCATCTAGTTGAATATGACTGGGGAAATGGCTAAATGAAAACCCTCAAGGAAAAAAAATATCTTTTTCAAACACAGAAGATTTAGAAATTGTAATTAAGACCAAGACTCTCTAGACCAGAGCTTCCTTGGATTGACAAGGGGATCTTAGAAAGGAAGTCAAAGCATGTTTTGTTAAGTGCTACAAAACAACTGGTCTGGAAACTAAAAAAAAACTTAACACACCATAAATCCGTCCTTGTATATCCTTCTAGAGACTCTGGAGAGCTTATAAATGCCATACAATAAAAATTAAGATACAATAAAAACCACTGAATTATATATTTTTTAAGGGTGAACTGTGTGATATGTGAATTATAACTCAGGAAAGCAGTTAAATATATATAAACTAATAATGAGGGCGTTATATGTCAACAAATAACTTTGGTTTTTGATTTCTAGCAATCCATAAAGTCTCCCTGTATGATCTTTTTCCAGCTTAGGCTGAAGCTGAGCTCTTCTCTTAGTGGCTTCTTCCCCTCAATGTCCTTTCAGACATCTGCCTAGAATATTGGACGAGTTCTTAAAAAGCTAAGCACTTAATACCCAACACCCTATACAAAGTAAGTGTTTAATATATATATATATTTGAATGAATATTTATGTAAGGACCTCTTTTAAGGAAGGGAAGAGAGGCATATATATATATATATATATATATATATATATATATATATATATATATATATCTTTAAAAAGACTCAGCACACTTTGCACTCTGAATAAAGACTCACATGTGCGTTACACATTTATTTCATGGCAATAGGCACTGTGAAAATATCAGAGCCTGGAGCCAATCAGACCCCACTAGCTCATGCGCTCATTAGCAACAACATCTTGTAAAAATGATTTAATCTCTCTGAGCCCCACTTTCCTCATTTATGAAATGGGAATGCCACACATCCCCCTTCCTTGAGGGGTGGAGATGACATATGTAAACAAACTAACACACTGCTTGGGACAATGTAGATCCTCTTGAACGTCTGGAGGTTTCCAAGAAGTAAGGGTGCATTGCAAAAAATGTAGAGCAAATGACTGAAAAGTGGCATGTTAGCAATACTGATGGAAAAAATAAACAGGAAAAGGAAGGGAAAAAAAAAACTTTGACTAAAAAAAAAAGTGTATGAAACCTTTAAGTTGACGTGCTTTTAAAATAAGGGTTTCATTTTGAATAATGAATACATTCCCAGTCCTGTGCTCTTGGTACCTTTTTACTTTAGTACTTCATTTTACTTTAAATCTTTACCATCAGAGTGAATATACAAGTGACAAGTGAATAAACCCTGAAGTAAAAACATTAGCTTAATTGCAAACAAAAATCATCTCACAACCTAGTATCAATTGGTAACTTTTTACGATAAGGAATGACTGAGGTTTTACTTAAATCAAATGCAGGAACTTAGTACATTGTGATTTAAAACTGTTCTAAGTAAAACAGCATAATGGCAAAATATATGTATATTTTTTAATCTATGAATCTACTCAATTTCTCAGTTTTGTGCTTTGATTTGTTTTACATAACACACCAAGAATAAATATGAATATTTATATTTCAGTATTATATGCTGAAATATAAATACCAAGTCATTGGTTTTATAATCACTTGGTTATAAAGAAACATAGCTTTCCATGCCAAGTTACCGCCCCGTCAGTGCTTTAGCTTATTTCTGGTAATCACAGTTACAGCAACCAGGGACCACAATCCAAACAGTATTGTGCTCAGACTTATAGTTCCATTTCATTTTAATATATTTTTAAATCATATCAAGTCATTCACAGTTCTTTAAAGAAATTGAATAGTGCCAAAAGACTTGAAACCAAAATGGAAAAAAAAAAAGAGTAGCCATATACCACATTCATTCCCATAAACACTATCCTTTTAGTGCTTTCTTCTAAATTTCTATGGAAATGTAGAAATCTCCTTCCATATTTCTAAATAATGTGCATACAGTACTCTTTTGATATGCTGATTTTACATATTCTTCAACGATTTTCCTATTATGGCAGATAAAAATTTTCAGTGTCTCCTTTTGCCAAGAAATAATGCCTACCTCTTCATCCTCCCAAGGTAATTTTTTTGAAATCCATATCAGTATACAGCATTATAAGTATATAAATATTTTCCATGGCTGAACCAAGTCATGTATAAAATCAAAATGTCTTTCTTATGTAACATGTTTTTCCACCAAAGGTAATACTACTTTGTTTCTTTTTTTCCCAATTGCTTAATTTTCCTTGCATATCTGGCTAAGTCAACCTATACCCTCCAACAACCCTGCAACATACATCTCAATATAATTTTTTCCACATGACCAAAGGTGTCAGATAACCTACAAGTATTAATTTTTCCCTGTAGATATCCCTCCTGGAGCCCTCCAGTCTCCTCATTGGACTGATTCTTCCTTGGACCTGCTACATAGAAACCATCCTGAAGCTATCCCTAGCTAGCATCCTAATAATTGTCTTCACCTGCCTGTTCTGTGGATCCTGTTTCCAGGATCCCATGTCTTCCTCTTTCTTGAGTTTTCTTCCATATTCTTTAGTAACTTTTTGAGAAATGTGAGCAAATGATAATCGTTTCAGACTTTGATGTCTGACGTCCTTCCTCAGACTTCATGGTTTGGTTCGGTATAGGACTCTGATTGGAAATTACATTTCCTCAGAATTTTGAAAGCACTGTTCTGTTGTCTTTTTGCATCCAGAGTTGCTACTGAGAAGTGCAATGCCATTTTGATACCTGATCCTTTGTCTGTAATCCCATTTTCCCTTCTGGAAACTGTCAGGATAGTCTCTATATGGCTTACATTCTAAAATTTTATGATGATATGCCTTGACTGGCCCTAGCTGGAACTTTAAATTTGGAGAACATGCCTTGTAGTTATGAGGAACTTTATCATATGTCCTTGTTAACTTTCTACCCTATTTTTTCCCTTCTCTCTATTCTTCCTCTCCTTTATTCAGTCAGATGTTGGACTTCCTTGGTGGAACTTCTAATTTCATTATTTATTTCTTTGCACTTTCTATGTTTAGACATATCCTCCAAACTCATTACCGAAATTTTTATTTCAGCTATCATGTATGTAATTTCCAAGAACTTTCTCTTTATCTCAGAATGCTTCTTTTTTTTAGAAGCATCTTGTTCCAGTTTCATGGATGCAATAACTTAACTGCATATTTTAATTACAGTTTCTGAAATTTTCTTCAGAGTTCTGCACTGTCTTCCATTCCTTTTCCTATCTGATAGTTCCCACTCCTCAAATGTCACAGAATCCTTGGCTTTCTATTCTTGTTTCAAAACGCACTAAAACAGTGACCAGAAACTCTCTGAGTCACATGGAGGATTGTCAACTAGTGGACTTCACTGTAGGGCAAACTTTTAAAGTACAGATCCCCAAGTGTCAGTACCCATAGGTCTTTTCTCTGAGGTATTCATATTTTCAATTATCCCCTAAACCCCCAACCTAAACCTGGCTGCCCAGTGCTCTGGTGCTGGACGTAGGGAAAGGTTTGCATTTGGTGTGCAGATTTTCATTTACTTCTCCTATTTTCAGGAAGAAAATTCAGAAGGAATTTTTGTTCCTTCTCTTCTCTGGGACTAGTGTCCCCAAGTATAGAACCTCACTGATTCTATTTCTGGAGTCATTACACCTCCCATTTCCTGCAGGGATGGGGGAAGGGTGGTTGCCTGACAAAGCCAGATCCAGGCAGGGATTAGAGATTGTTTCTTTATAGACATACAAAGTCCGTGCTTTCGGTGCCTCCTCACTACTGCTTCTCCAGAAAGTATATCTCTAGTTCCTAAGACTCCCAAGAGTTGGCATGGGGACAGGGCACTGAAATAGCTTTTCACTGCTCTTTTCCTCTACTCTGCTAAGCTGTTTACCATTTTCCTACATTTACTCTCCATCTTCATGCATTGCACTTCTGGGTTACTGACACCTGCCAGTTTCATCAAAGACAGTTTGTGTTTCTTCTTCTCCCTGTTCTTAGGCAATTTGAAAGGAGATAGGGAGGAAAAGTTACACATAGGCAGAGGAAGAAGGTTATGACTGGGATGGAACAGAGGAAAGAGGCTTAGGAGTGGGAGATGTGGAAGGATTGAGTATTATTTCTTCCCTGGATGGTGGTTACAGGATTTCTACCTCAGAATATTCATTAAGTTATACATTTGTGTGGTTTCTTGTGATTTTCTGTATTATTTTTCAAAACATTTTTAATTATCTGAAATCCCAGCTCCCAGAAATCAACTGCCTTGACATTCAGATGATCTTCCTTTCATACCTCTCTCAATGCACACGAATGAGAACAGGATTATTCTGTGGGCCCCAGAACTGAAGTCTTTGGTAGCCTGGCATTGCCCCTCTTTTGGGAAGTGATGGCCCTGCAGTCTGAGTTCCCTGCCTTTCCCCCACCATCCCACAGCCACCTGGCTAGAATTCCAACATGGGGCCTACCACACTACACAGTAATCCGTTCTCTCATCTGACTACGCCAGGAGCCTAGAAGCTCCCTAAAAGCAGAGACTATCACCTCTGTATCCACAGAATCACTACCCCGCCTGACACAGAGAAGGTACTCAGTGAATGTTTGATGAATAAATAAATTAATTAAAGCTCTTTCCACATCTGGCTCCAACCTACATTTCCAAACTCATCTCTATTTCCCAACTTGAAAATACTGGCCCTTCCAGATCATCATTTCAGTTTTACCCACTGTAGTATGGGCTCCAAGACACACAGAGATAGCCATGAAAACTAAGTCAAATCATTTCCAAGGTGTCATTCAAACTCTCCAACTTCTCTAATGAATAGACAATAAAATAAAATTAAAAGTAAAAAACCACACACACACACAAACATGAAATAAATTATATACAAATAACAAAATAAATATGCAAATGCCTAAATTTCAATAATTAAAGACCAAAATTATGCACAATCTCATGGGAAAAAATTCTCTTCTAAAATAATTTAAGCAGAAGATTTCAAATTCTAAAACTCTAACTGGAAATGGAAAATATGAGACTTAACTGATAATATATGAAGATAATCACGGTTGGAAAGGACCTTAAGGTTTAAGTATTACAATCACTCACCTTCAGCTTGAACCCACTCTATGAAACACAAGGGGCAGGTCAATACCTGTTTGACTACTTCTAGCGATAAGGAACTCACTAAGGAAACATCATGGAAAGGTGGAAGGAAGAGGTTCAAATGCTATCCCTGACCTTCAGTTTTCCATACCACAGGAATCCTTTTAAAAATTTCTATGAGAGTCATATTATTTTTCTTTATACCTCTCTTCTAATAGAAATTTGACTGATAAGCAATTGAGGCAGAGAATGGGAGAATTGATAATTCGGTTTGGAGCATTGCTTTCTTATAATCATGGTTTTAATAGGTTTGTACATGCAAAATGCTTCTTTGTAAAACTTTGATTAAAAGATAATTTCCCCAAATCTTATGAAAACCATTACACATATTATGGTGAACATACAGTGAAGATATTTTAGTTGCATGTGAAGCTGCTCTTGATTTCTTTTCCTTTTTCCTCATGTTATCAAAAGCTGGTCACTAAAGGCACTCACGGCATGGCAGACCAAATGGATTACTTCCAGAAGTCACCCACTCTACAAATGCTAGCAAACTATCATTTTTGTACTATTATTGCACCTAAGAATTAGCATATCAGCTAAGCCCTCATTTGTGGCTTATCAAGTTTCCTCAACAAATAAAAGGCAAAAGAATACAAGAAAGCAAATAATAAAAAATTATTGTATTTAATGTTTTAAAAACATAAACTCTCCATCATCAGTTGGTGGGGGAGGAATAAGATCATTTGACACACACACACACGCAACTATCAGAATCGTAAGTAAATTATGCGATCCATACTACAAGAACTATAGAACAATTTTCTTATCCACAAATTGCAGTCATGAGGCCTTTTATCGTAGCAGTTAACCCCAAGGGAAAATATTTCTAACAGGATTTATTCACTGGTGACCAGTTATTTGAAATCAAATCTTAAAATAAAGCAATGCAAGAAAATACAGCAGAGGAGCTAAGATGGTGGCATAGAGAGGAGTGGAAGACTGTTAGTCCCCCACTGGAACAATTCATAAATAACCAAAAAACTAGTAAACCTGGAATATCTGTGGGGAGACAAACGTGACTGTCCACTCATCATCCACCAACCTGAATTGGGAGGAATGCCAGAGATCGCAGCATAAAATCTATAAGTAAAACTGCAGACCCACTCTGAGAGCCGAGAGCCAAGAGCCCCTCCCTCATGGGCAGCACTCTCTCAGCCCAGCTCCAGCTGGGGTTTTAATGTTAACTGCTCAATACACACAGCGAATCGAATCCTCAACAAGCAGACAGAGGCTTTTGGTGACAACTGACCTTGGGAGAGTTGGGGGACATATCTGTCTCAGGACGGGGAGCCCAGAGGATCAGGTGCTACCTCTGGCTAAGGGGTGAACCTGGGAGTTTTCTGTCCCTTTCTCTCTCTGTGGAGAAAACCTCAGCCGTTTTCAGCCCACAGCACTTTGCAGTAAAGACAGCCTCAGCCATTTTAAAATTAAAACACTTTGATCAGCAGAGTCAGAGAAACAAAGAACTTATTGATATGCAGATAACCTTTCTGGAGGGGGCATAGCTTCCCAAGAGGAAAGGGAGGGGCCCAGCTCTACTGCCCACCTTTCTGGAACCAGATCCCAAAGCCTAGGGGAGGAGAGCCACAGGCCACACCCTCTTACACAGGCAGTGACACACTGACAGGTGCACCTCACAGGCAGAAAAGCACAGGGTGTGTCAGTCCTCTAAGAAAACCATCAGGGAAACCAGATACTGAATATTTCCTCCTGTGACCTGAGCCTGTTCTCGTCTGGGAAAACCTGATTGGGGTGGCCTAGGAGGTCAGACGCCTAGACAACAGAAAACTACAACCTACACTAAGAAAAACGAAGCTACAGCCCAGTCAAAAGAACAAACGTACACTTCAACTGAGATACAGGAATTCAAACAACTAATGCTAAATCAGTTCAAAAAGTTTAGAGAATATTTTGCAAAAGAGATAGAGGCTGTAAAGAAAACACTGGGCATACATAAGGCAGAAATCCAGAGTTCAAAAAAGCAACTAGTAGAATCTATGGAAATGAAAGGCACAACACAAGAGATGAAAGACACAATGGAAACATACAACAGCAGATCTCAAAAGGCAGAAGAAAACACTCAAGAACTGGAGAACAAAACACCTGAAAGCCTACACACAAAGGAGCAGATGGAGAAAAGAATGAAAAAATATGAGCAACATCTCCGGGAACTTAAAGATGAAACAAAGAACAAGAATGTACATATCATTGGTGTCCCAGAAGGAGAAGAGAAGGGAAAAGGGGCAGAGGCAATACTAGAGGAAATACTCAATGAAAATTTCCCATCTCTTATGAAAGACATAAAATTACAGATCCAAGAAGTGCAGCGTACTCCAAACAGAATAGATCTGAATAGGCCTACGCCATGACACTTAATAATCAGATTATCAAATGTCAAAGACAAAGAGAGAATCCTGAAAGCAGCAAGAGAGAAGCAATCCATCACATCCAAAGGAAGCTTAATAAGGTATATATGGATCTCTCAGCAGAAACCATGGAGGCAAGAAGGAAGTGGTGTGATATATTTAAGATACTGAAAGAGAAAAACTGCCAACCAAGAATCCTATATCCAGCAAAGCTGTCCTTCAAATATGAGGGAGAGCTCAAAATATTTTCCGACAGACAATGAGAGACTTTGTGAACAAGACACCTGCCCTACAGGAAATACTAAAGAGAGCACTACAGAGTGATAGGAGAAGACAGGAGTGCATGGTTTGCAACACAATTTTGGGAGATGGTAGCACAGCAATGTAAGTACACTGAACAATTAACTATGAATACGGTTGAGAGAGGAAGGTTGGGAGCATGTGGGACACCAGAAGAAAGGAGGAAAAGATAAAGAATGGGACTGTGTAACTTGGTGAAATTGACAGTTTTCAACAATTGTGATAAAATGTACAAATATGTTCTTTTACGAGGCAGAACAAGCAAATGTCAACCTTGCAAGGTGTTAAAAATGGGGAGGCATTGGGGGAGGGATACAATCAACGTAAACTAGAGACTGTAACTAACAGAATCATTGTATTATGCTTCCTTTAATGTAACAAAGGCGATATGCCAAGGTAAATGCAGATAAGAGGGGGGATAGGGGAGGCATGTTAGATACTTGACATTGGTGGTGTTATCTGACTCTTTACTCTACTTTGATTTAAGGTTACTTTTCCTTTTGCTACTTCCTAGCTGTCATTTTTTTTCCTCTTTCTTTTGCCTCTTTACCTTCTTTGACTCTCCCTCCTGCCTTGTAGAAGAAATGCAGATGCCCTTATATAGACAGTGGTGAAGGTGATGAACACATAAATATGTGACCATACAGAGAACCATCGATTGTTTACTTAGTATGGAATGTATGGTGTGTGAACAAAACCATCTTAAAAAAAAATGGATTGATGACAAAACCTCAAGGGCAATATACTGAGTGAAATAAGCCAGACACATAAGGACAAATATTGCAGGGTCTCACTGATAAGAACTAATTATAATATGTAAACTCATAGACATGAAATATAAGGTACCAAAATATAGGACGAGGCTTAAGAATGGGGAGTGGTTGCTTAGTATGAGCAGAATGTTCAACTAGGATGAACTTAAATGTTTGGAAATGAACAGAGGTGTCAGTAGCAAGATGTGAGAATAACTAACAGTGCCAAATGGTGCGTGAATGAGGTGGAAAGGGGAAGCTCAGAGTCATATGTGTCACCAGAAGGAAAGATGGAGGTCAAAAGATGGGAATGTATAAAACTGAATCCTATGGTGGGCAATGTCCATGATTAACTATACAAATATTAGAAAACTCTTCTAATATTCTTGAACCAGAACAAGTGTATGACAATACAACTAGAAGTTAATAATAGAGGGGCATATAGGGAAGAAATATATTCCTATTGCAAACTATATACTACAGTTAGTAGTATTTCAACATTCTTTCATAAACAGTAACAAACATCTATACCAACACTACGAGTCAACAACTGAGCGGGGTTGGTTAGGGATCTGGGAGGATTTGAGTTTCCTTTTCTTTTTTTTTCTTTTTACATCTTTCACTTTATTTCTTGTCTGGAGTAATGAAAAGTTTCTAAAAATTGAACAAAAATTAAGCGCGGTGATGGATGCACAGCTGTATGAGGGTACCAAGGGCAACTGATTGTACACTTTGGATCTCTGGATAATTGTATGGCATCTGAACAATCCCAATAAAAATTAAAAAAAAAAAAAAAAGAAAATACAGCAAAGGAAACCCAATGTCTCAAATGGTGGTGGCCCCCTTATTTACGAGTCTGAAACAAGAAGTGAGGTTCCTTGGAAAATACATGGTGTCGGGGACTGAATCAAGCCCCCCACAAAAGGCATATTCAGTTCCCAATTCCAGGTCCCATGGGTAGGACCCATTGTAAACAGAGGATGACGTACTTCAGTTAAGGTGTGGTCTAAGTGAGTCAGGTTGGGCTTTAAACCATATCACTGGAGTCCTTATAAACAGGACTCAAAATGAAATTTAGACAGGGAGAGAGAAGCCAGGGGAAGCAACCAGAAGCTGGATGTCAAAGGAATGTGGAAGAAAGAAGATACCACCATGTGCATTACCATGTGTTAGAAAAGTCAAGGAAGCCCAAAGACTGCGGGTCAGCAGAAGACACTGATCCCAGGAGGAAGCAAGCCTTCCTTCTAACTTCTGAAATTCCTGTTGTTAAGCCAACCCATTATATGGTATTTGTTTTAGCAGCCAAGAAACTGAAATACCTGGTATATTTGTTAGTATTTAAATTTCTAAACTTAAATTCAACCTAACTTGCCAAGGTGATCGACATTTCTGAGCTCTCACTATGCATATTTAAATGGGAGTTATAAAGTAAATGAAATACAGGGGCCACTGGAATTTTATCAAGTAACAGTGGAATATACATCAGATACAAATAAAATTCATGAACATAAAGAACAGCTATTAAGAGCAAACACTATTGTGCCAGTTTGAATGTACTGTGTCCCCCAAATGCCATTATCTTTGATGTAATCTTGTGTGGGCAGACTTATCAGTTTTGATTAGATTTCTTTGAATGTTTCTTTGGAGATGTGCCCCACCCAGCTGTGGGTGATGACTCTGATTGGATATTTCCATGGGGAATGGCCCCACCCATTTAGGGTGGGCCTTGATCAGTGGAGCCATATAAATGAGCTGACGGGCAGAGGGCACTCAGTGCAGCTGTGAGTGACATTTTGAAGAAGAGTTACAGCCAAGAGGGATGCTTTGAAGAAAGCACAGGAACTGCAGATGAGAGAGAGTTTGAAGACGGCTGCTAAAAGCAGACTCTTGCTCCGGAGAAGCTGAGAGAGGACAAATACCCCAAGTGCAACTAAGAGTGACATTTTTGAGGAACTGCAGCCTAGAGAGGAATGTCCTAGGAGAAAGCCATTTTGAAACCAGAACTTTGGAGCAGATGCCAGCCACATGCCTTCCCAGCTAACAGAGGTTTTCCAGACACCATTGGCCATCCTCCAGTGAAGGTACCCGATTGCTGATGTGTTACCTTGGACACTTTATGGCCTTAAGACTGTATCTGTGTAACCAAATAAACCCACTTTTATAAAAGCCAATCCATTACTGGTGTTTTGCATTCTGGCAGCACTAGCAAACTAGAACAACTATGATGTAATTATACCAGTATAACTTAAAATTACTAAACTAACATAAGAAATATGGTTACTTACCAAAACAGAACTCTGCCTTTGGCCTTAGCTTAGTTGCATCGCTAACCTAATAAGAAAAAGAGATTAGTTGCTCACTATGACAGCCACTTATTTGTGTAAACTTCCACACGTATAATTTCCCAATAATAATACACATTTGCCATATAGATTTAAAGTTAAACTTTAAAGGCTATTGAGAAAGGACTACAAATTAAATATTGGATCCAAATCTTCACTGTAAGATGTTTAAAACAAATGATGCCTCCATGTTTCTTTGGACAAATTTGTTGTTGTTTTTTTTTCCCCAAAGGAAATGGGAAGGAGAAGCCTTTGTATATCACACATACACATATTTTTAGTTAAACATAATTTTAAAAATATCCTCAATGAATATTCTACAGACACCTATGAATTTTTCTCAAAGTGCGTATTTCTAAATTGTGACCTATAGAAGACTGAGAGAAGGGGAGACTGTGTATTTAAGGTCTAAAAGTCCAGAAGGCATTTTCTGCCATGAGGAAATCTGAATGGCATCCTGATCCCCTCCTGTAATAATACCCCAGAATAATAAGGTCACTTTGTTAAATGTAGCACCTGGTTCATTTTCAAAGCTGAAGCAACTACCTGCACCTGCTTGCTGCTATCCCTTTAAAGAAAGTAGCTCTCTCAGAAGCCCACTCAAGACTATGGCCATGCTGCTGCCCAGTGTTCAAATTCCTAATTGTAGCATCTATGTTTTACCTTAAACAAGAAATTCTAAGTCTAGGGTTCTGAGTCACACTGAAGTTTGTTCAGGAGCAAATTCCAGGAAAAAAAGTGGCATGTCTAAAGTATCATACAAATGTAAAACTCACACTTCAGTAAGCTGTAGGACAGAGATAAAAGTTAAGAGAACCTCATTCAGAGAAGAGGTTATATATATATTTAAAGGGGAGTATGGAAGAGGGGAAAGCAGCTGGCCAGTCAGCCTCTCTGCTTTACTGAGCTAACACTTTATTTTAAGAAGGAAATCCCCATTTTTTAAAAAGACCAGGCAAAGAGCAATTCATAAAAAGATACAGGTAGATGGGCCCTGTCCCTCATTGCCTATTTGAATAAAATAGGCCTTTCCACATCATTTCATTGAGAGTTTAAAATGCTTGGCAAAATATTTACATACAAGATACAAGAAAACTGAGAGTCTAAAATTTATTTTACAGTGAAATTCTATGTTTCCTGATAATAGTCCCTAGAGAAGTTAAGCTGCAAGGTACTCTGAAGTGTTTTTAAATGCTTTGATTTACAGGAATACCTGAAGTATACTTAATACTTATTTTCTGAAAATTTATGTAATATGTCCTTAACAGAAAATGTTTCCCTTTAAATATGTAATCCTTCTTGTCCAAGGCCTACTTCTTTTTGTCAGTGATAATCAATAACTACATATTAAGACACTGATAAAGTATTTTATTTATAAAAATGTGTGTCTTTTAAACAGAGGCACACTTGTAAATTGGTCTATTGAAGTGATCTACCTTTGCGACATTTAATCTACACCAATATAGGTCAAACCCAATATATGAATAACAGTATGCACATGCATACTATTATTATTATAGTATTATTTACATCTCATATTTTAATTCATCCACAAACTTTTACTGCTTTTGTGTAAAACACACAAAAAATCGACAGGAAAAAAAAATGTTCAGTATCTCTGTCTCAGTTCCCAAAACCCTTATGGAAGAAAATAAGGAAAAAGCTCCCTTACCAACATCAAACCTAAGGTTTTGAAAATCATAATAGTACTGCAAAAATAACAGAAAAACAGATCAACAAACAAGAAAACAAAGGAAAAAGAAAAAATAAAAAAAGGGGAAAATCATCCTTTTCAACATGAAGACAGTTCATATTTTCCTCAAAATAAACCATAAACAAAATATCAATGATAATAAGATTTAAAAATTGGAAAGAGACTTCAATAACTCTTCTCCACACTACCCCAAGGTAGAACCTAGGTGTTAACTGATTCCTCCCTTTCTGATATTCATGTACCCAGCCATAAAAGTTCATATTAATTTTTGGAATTTGCTACTCCTGTAAATTGTCCTCATAGTCTTTCTAATTTTACCAGTTTAAAGAACTTCCTCAACATGGTAAATCAGGTGCTATTTTCAGCATGATATGAAACCTGAACATTATCATTAAATGACATAAATAGGAAATTGCTCTTTCTACTCACACTCCTAGTCTGAGGAATTTTAATTCATGCATGAATATAAGACAATATATAAAGAATACCTTTGAAATGTAGGTAAGTTTAATGGCTCCAACACGTGATGATCCAGAAGGTAGGTTCTGGAAACAAATTATTAATAGTTAATATCCAACATTATGAATTTGTTTTATATTATAATGTTCAACAGACACTAAAAATGTTAAGAAATTAGGTTTTTTAATATCACATTTTACAAATCAACACTTGCAGTTTCTCAAACATTTACTGGGTCTGTAATAGTAGACTATTTACTAGGTCTGACAGCAACCAAGATGACAACTCGGAAAAAAACTGAACCCTACTCTGTTCCACCATAGTGCACTCTACAATTAAAAGGCTATTTTTATCATTATGGCTAAACTATTTTTTTCCTTTTAAAGAACTTAAAAAGCCATAAACAAGATCAGACTGAGTTCCTGAAAGCAACGGGAAAAAAATATTTAGAGACACATATGATAAATACAATTTTAAGAAATTTCAAGACTATAGTCATAATTATTCTGCTGCATTTTAATTTTTTGTATTAGAATTTTACTTCATCAAATATGCCTTAAAATATGGGTTGGATTTTCTCCATTTAAATGGTCTAGTATTTATTATGTCATTTTTAATCTATATAGATTTTTCTTTTCCAAAAAAAATACTGATACCCTTTAGATCATATGCAGGGAACACACCGGGCACTTTCATTAAAAAATATTTTTATTCTCCTTCCCTTAAGTAATTTGGGATGTGATTTGTGTCATAAATGGGCTAAGGGTAAAGAATTCAGAAAAGGGGAATCATTTCTGGCTAATCATTTCTGTAGAGGAACAAATTTAAACTGGACCTTTATTAGCAAAATTTTGAAACACACCTTTATTGGCAGAATTTTGAAACACAAAGATTGGAAGAGAAATATTCCAGCCAGAAAAAAAAAGACACACTAAGGAAAGCAGATGAAGACACCCAGAAGATCTGTACTGGAATAGGAACGTTGATGTGTTGGGCTGTAATAAAGGATACATATAGGGTTGTAGTAAAAAACAGTGGGTTAAGAAATCAAACTGGGAATATAATCACAGAGGACCTAAATTACAAAATAAAGTAGCATGGAGTTTATACTGTCAAGAATTTGAAACCACTGAAGAAAGTGTTTAAGCAGAAAACCTGTAAACAAAATTGTGCCTTCATTAATAGACTTGGTAATATAATAAATTGGATGAATTATAGAGGGGGAAGATAGAGGCAAAAAAATCAGATAAAAGAATCTGGGGGAAAGTAATAAAGATTATAAATGAAAAGATGGAGAAGAGTTCAGAAGTAAAACTGAAGCAACTTTGGCTTTGAAAATTACCTCAGCTGGAGATATTAAATAGGCTCAACTTTTAACTGACTTTATAATAATGTATCTTTTTAAAAACTGATGAGCTTGTTCTCATGAATGATTTGGAGGTACCTTTCTCAGACCTCTATAAGCTCTCAGGAAACAGTTAATTTTATGGACGCCTAGATTCCCTAGATTCCCAAACATGAATTGGTTATTTTTGACAGTGAAAGAGCTTTTCAAAACTTTCATTCCCATGTAGAGTAAAACTGAATTTTATTGTCTAACTATATACAATGTACAACCTTCCCAACAGAAATTATAAATAAATACGTACATAAAATTATGTAAAATAAAATTATAATTAGTTGTGTTCTTATACAAAATGTTTGTTTCCAGGTCTCCTTTCTTTTCTTTTTTTTAATTTGGGGCTCTTTTCCTATTAAGTAAATGAACTGATGAACTGTGAAAACATCTTCACCATCCTGTAACAATCAAAGCGATTTTTTCAAACACTACTACGCTTCTATCCAAGATTGTTTTTTTCTTTTAAATCTTCCATAAATCTATTATTTTAACTAACTAAATAGAGCTCTAAGCCTTTGTGGGTGAAGAGAAAGTAGACGCCAAAGCATGATATGAAGGATCACAGATTAAATAATGGCACCGTGCAGGGAAATTTAAGTGGCTGGGAGATAAAGAATTGATCAAAAGACCTAGTTTCTAAGGACCGGTATGACTGTTGCCAAGTTCAACTGGAAAAATCTAAATTTCAAAATTTTGTTACTTTGACAACGAACAAGAAATAATAAACTAATATGGCATTAAAGATAAAAAGGGAAATAAGCCATTTGTTACTTATGAGTTCCTACACTCATTCTGCCAAATACTTTTTCAAGTCTCTTCAAAGTCACTTCCTTTTACAGCTACTTAATTATTTAATTCCCCACCATTAACCTCCCTCCCTTCCCCCCACCCCACCCCCGAAGCAAATCACAGGAAGCCCCAAAATCATCCCCAGCAATACACTAGAATGCATTTTTAAATCAATGGTTAGAGGAAGAAGTGGCTCCCTATGAACAGGTGACCCAAACTAATTTTCTTTGGTTATCAGGGTAATTATAATCAGTATAACCATGTTACAGCGCTTTGATTTGACATAAGCACCGTGACTGAAGCATATGAACCATTGTTTGGTATATCAGAATGGTTGAATATCAGCATTTCACATGGTTCAACTTAATATAATAATCTTAGCAAGACATTTTACTAAAGTTTTTATGTTTGTCTCATGAGAAATGTTTTTAAATGAGCTAAATGATTTATAGCTGATTGAACACTTACACTCAACTTGGAGGAGGTCTCAGATTGAAGAGGTGTGCTACGGAATTCTAAACCTAGTCCTGCCTGGCCAACACTCTTGTTATGTCTTAAATGAAGATACAGAAGTCTTGATTATTACTTTTAAAACTGGCTTAAAGCTAGTATTGATGGTAATATGCTGCTAGGTAGAATCAAGATTTTAAAAGATTCTCATAGGTTGAAATGAGACAAAATTATTAAGAACAAAATGATTAAAACAGATGTAAAATTCTGCACTTACGTTCAGAAAAGCCAATGTGCTAATTACAACACAGAACTTCAAAACAGTTCATGTGGAAAAGACCTAGCTGAGTGGAAACCTTAGCATATACCCTTCTCCCGCTAGAGCCAAAGTGAACTATTCTCCAAATATGCCCCAGGCTTTTTTGACTTGATTTCTTTGCTCATGCTATTCTTTTGAGCACTGGAATACCTCCAACTTCTCCACCTCTTGGTCAAAATACTCTCCATCCTTAGGTCAATTTCAAATACTACCACCTTCATGATGACTTCAACTCCTTTTGCTAGCTATAATCACACTGCTCCTTTGAATTCCAAGTTTATGTTTCATTCAGGGAGATTAACATACTTTATTTTGCACTTACCTTCTTTTAGTTCTATTAAGGAGAAAGTACTGATAAAAGGAGGAATTCTGAGGAAGAGAATCTTATTATGTATGAAGACAGGAAGAGCAATCAAGAAGCTTTAAGTAAAATTCAGCAGAAACCATATGTAAGTCAACAGACCTTGTGGAGAGAGAGACAAATAGGCAAATAGAAAAAACAGGCAAAATTGTGGAATGGCTTGTATTCTTACAACCAGAAGATTGAGGAAAACCAGGAACTAGAATCTAATAAATAGTAATCACAGGGATTCAAGAGGGACCTAAGTTAGCTTCTAGCTTGGGAAGAGGAGTTTGGGAAAGGATTGTATCACAATAAAGAGAAGGAGTCATTAAAAAGAAGAATCTGACACGTGAAAAAGGTAACTTCGAGTTTTTGATTTCTGCTGACTTGCTGCTTCTTCCACTGCCTCTGGTCAAGTCAATAAAAGTGATAATCATTGAGGGTGCAGAGCCAGGTTACTACCACCCAGAAGGGTGGTTACACCCAGAGAGAAGGGAATAGACCAGCACAGCAACACATTCTACAAGGATAGGGAGAAGGAACAGATAGTTCCTAGCAAAAAAAAAAAAGTCTCGTACAAAGTCAGCAAATACACAAGGAACTAGATTTTAGATCATTGAAAAAAAATAACAACTAAAGCTGCCTCAAATGTAATCAGTGCTTTTTAGTAATGTGTAGTTCAAAAGATAATTAAGATGAGGATCAGGGAAAGACGTTTTTCTTGCATTGAGGAGGAAGCTGAATTAATATGAAGTTCCCTTACAGCTCAAATTCTACATAAACAAATGCATTCACATACATGCATTTTATCTAATCTAAAATCAGTATAAGGTAGTGAAGAATATTAGACTAGTTATCAGAGGATTTAGCTCCTGCTCTGTGAAAGAAAATGGAATCTACTACAAGTCCCTGCTCTTCTCCGGCAAGATTCTTCACCTGCAGAAGCAGCCCACTAATTGGACTAGATCAGTGATTTTCAAGGTGGGCTTAGAAGTTCCCAAGGGATTCATCCCTTGCTTTGCACATCCTTTCTCAACATACAACTCCATTTTTAACTCTTTTATAACAGCTTTTATTTTAAGATAAAGAGTTCCATAGATAAAATTTAAATCTACTGAACAGATGATCTCTAATGTCACTTCTCTCAATAGATCTTAAAACTGAAATCCTACTTTTAATTTATGATATTTACTCCAGTGATTTGCAAGGCAACAATAAAATCAAATTGCATTTCAGTTCATGAATGGCATTACAGCAGTGACTGACACACAATCTAATACACAGACTCCACCCCCCCAACGTGAAACCCGCCTCTGAATATGCCCCGCACATCCCACAGCCCATCCCTGCTCTAATGAGCCTGGCTGCCCGCAGAGCTGTAATCAAAGGACTACATATGCACACAATTATCAAGCAGAGAAGGTAGTTTATTTATTAAAAAATGGTAATCCCTAGTATCTTAAACCTAAGAGATAGTACCTTAAATCTAAAGGATTTAAGAATTTTCTACCAGAGAAAGTGTTTCTCTCCCAAGAAGGGAAAAACATATACATAGAAACATTTTCATCAAATGAACTTACTTTCATCCTCTGAAATTCAGATAGTGGGTGTTGGAGTTCAGGGTGGGGCAAGTGTAACCAATGGAAATAAATCCAAATATATACTGTTTAGGAAGATAAATCCTAAAAACTATAAAGTATGTCAAATACTTTAATAAATAAAACTTGTGTACGCTTTTAAAAGATAGCCCTTTGGATTTTACAAACCTGTGGATTATCCATGTACCATACAAAACTATCTTCTCTGGTATCCAGTATGAAGTACCGTCGAAGAAATTTCCCACTGTTTTCATTTTCTTCAATGTCTAGAAAACCACAAATGCGATTCTGACGATCCACATAAGGCATTTCTGAGCTTGAACATTACACTGAAAAAAAAAACATTAACAGTAAGCTTCCTAGGAAAAAGAAAAGTATTTCTCAGTGGACTTCAAGACAAAATATGCTACAAAACACTTTATTCAACAAAGAACCTACTTTCCAACATTAGGTAGGGCCAGGTAACATGAATATATACAAACAGCTGAAGCATGCGCAAAAGTCACTTTTGGAATTAAGGTTATTACCAAAGCTTATTAACCAAAGTTACCAAATTCAGCAGTTTGCACTGAGTGCTATGCCACTCAGTTAAATTATTTATTTACTTTTGTTTTCTAAACAAACTCAAGTGAGTCAAAAAAGTAGCTATTAATTTCCTCATTTATGAATCTAGACAATCTACCTTTCAGATTGTTTTAGAATATTTCTAAATTCACAAAATAATGACAACAATAACTAAGTTTATTGACTACTGACTATGTGCTAGGCTCTGTGGTAGGTTCTTTTCCATGCATTATCTCATTTTTTCCTCAAAACAACCCTATGAACTAGACATCATCATCCCTATTTCACAGATAAGGAACCTAACAGAGATGCAGTGACTTTCCCAGGTTACAAAATGAATCAAAACCTGAATCCAGATTCTTAGGCTCTAAAGCTCAGATTGTAACCTCTGTACCATCTAGTTTCTAGAAAACCCTTTAAACTGTTAAAATTAAAATTAATTAAAATAAATGAGCCAGCATTACAGAAAGAGTTTAGTAAGTATTATGAGTAGTCATAAAACAACAACAAAATGCTTTAACCTGAATCTGATCAAGTCTCTAGATCCCCCTATGCCCAAATACCAATTTACACTAAATACAGAATACAGAGGAAGATATTAAACTGCACCACAGGGATGTGATCAGCAAAAGCCAGAATGTGGGAGACAAAAGCACAAACAACTCAGTTTCTTCAGCAAATAAATTACTACAAGAAAAAAGAGAGGTTAGAGATTAAAAGAATCTTAAAAGGCATATCATATTCTGATTCTAAAGTGCCGAAACTTTTGTAGTACTGGTTAAAGTTAGAACATACGACCTGTGGTAAAAAAGCAGTGCTTCCAACCACCCTTTTCTAAGAACTATAGATATGTGATTCCTTTCTAAATCTGTAGCTGTTCATATTCTGGTACTTCTCCTACAGCCAGTGCTACTACATCTAGGCTGAATTTATGTTAACTAACCCTTCATTTAAAGGCTCAAGACAAGTTTAAATCATAGTGAAAATTCAATTACAATACACCCTGGTATGGTGCATGTCTATCTATATCACTATTTTTTTCTGCAGCCAGAGAAATGCTGAAAAATATAAAAAAGGTTTAAACAAAACTATTCAAAGATTTTTGTGAGTGTATTGTTATGAATCTGGCATTTAGAGGAAATTAATAATTTCTTTAATGAACTTATCAAAAGTTTAAAAAATTCTAAAATATAATAAAAATGTGAAAAATTAATACATTATAATGTATACTATAGGTAAAAAAAAATCAACTGTAATGTTTTAATGTTACTTACTAGGCAGTTTCTACAATGACTGTCCCAATGCACTTACCTTACTTCTTACTTTTAACAAGTAGACTAGATAAAAGTCTCTACTTTAAAAAAAACTCAGCCTCTTAGAATGCTCACTCTGGTAGATGAGAGAAAATAAAACACCAATATTAGGAATTAAAGAGCGGTAATCACTCCACATCCTACAGATATGACATGGATAATAAGAGAAAATTATGAACAAGTTTATGAGAACAAATTTGACCTCTTAGAGGAAATGGACAAATTCACTGAAGAATACAACTTCGACAAAAATGATTCAAAGATGTAAAAGAGAATCTGAATTGCCCTGTATGTATTAAAGCAAATGAATTCATTACTAAAACCCTTCCAAAAAGAAAATTCCAAGCCCAGAAGGTTTTACCTATGAATTCTATTCATCACTTAAGGAAGAAATAATACCAATCTTTAAACAAATTCTTTCAGTATGCAGGAGGAGAAAACAGTTTCTAACTTGTTCTATGAGACCAACATCACCCTAAAACCAAAATCTAATAAAGATATGACAAAAAAGAAAATGACCGACTAATGTCTCTCATGAACACAAATTCACAAATTCCTAACAAAATAGTGGCAAAGCAAAACCAACTATCGATAAAAAGGATAGTATATCATGATTAAGTAGATTCATCCCAGGAACATAAGATTAGCTTAACATTTTAGAAAAACAACTAATGTACTCAGCACATTAACTATTAACAGAAATTAAAATAAAAACATATGATCATCTCAATATATTAGGAAAAGCCTTTACAAAAGTCAGCATTTGTCATGACAAACACTCTCAGCAAATGGGGATTAGAAGGGAACTTAATCCAATAAATAGCGTATGTGAAAATCCCAAGGCTATCATCATTCTTAATGGTGAAAGGCTGCATTGCTTCCCCTAGATCAGGAAAGGTAAGGATAGCTAATCGCATCACATCTCTTCAACATTTAATGGGTGCTGACTATTGCAAAAAGGCAATAAAAATATAGAGATAAAGATAAGAGAGGAAGGAGTACAACGGCCTATATTTGCAGATGACATGTAGAAAATGCAGGAAATCCTACAGAATCTACAAACTATTAGAAGTAATAAATGAATACAGGAAGGTCACAGGATACAAGGTTAATATACAAAAACCAAGTGTATTTTTATATAATAGCAGCAAACAATTGGAAAATGAAATTTCAAAAATTTCATTTAGAATAACACCACAAAGTAAAAAATAGATAGGAAGAAATATAACAAAAGATACTGACAACTACAAAACACTGTAGACAGAAATTAAAAGAAAACCAAAGTATACTTTTACCCAATATATGGGTAGATGAGCAATAAAATAATGACAAAAATATATAAACAATAGGTGGGGATAAAGGGTATGGGTGTTCTTTTTTATTTCTTTTTTTAATATTTTTAATATTTAAAAAAATTTTCTTCTTTACTTTGAAGTAATGAAAATGTCTGAGAATTGTGTTGATGAATGCACGACTATATGATGATACTGTGAGAAACTGATTATAAACTTTGGATGGATTATATGATGTGTGAGTATATCTCAATAAAACTGCATTAAAAAAAAAGAAAACCAAAATAAATGGAGAGCTATATAATGTTCATGGAATGAAACACTCAAACATAAATCTAAAAATCAAAATTGTAAGAATTAAATTAAAATGTTGATTCTCCTCAGATTGATCAATGGATTCAATACAATCCCAATAAAAATTCCAGCAGGATTTTTTGCAAAAATTGACAAGATCACTACATTATATAGATTGAAATACAAATGGCCTGTGAAAGCTGTTATCTATTTACCAAAGAACAAAGTAGGATGACTTAAACTACTATTTCAAGACCTAAGATAAAATTACAGCAATAAAGGAAGTGTAGGATTGATAAAAAGATAGACATTAAGTCAATGGAACAGAATTAGGTCTAGAAACAGACCTCTGACAAAGATGCCAAGGTAATTCCATAGGGAAAAAATATAGTCTTTTTAGCAAATGGAGTTAGAACAATTGTCTATTCATGTGAAAAACAAGTAACTTGAAACAAATCATAGAAATAATGTAAAAAGCAAAATGATAAAGCTTCTAGAAGAAAGTATAGGAGAAAATCTTCAAGATCTTGGGATAGGTAAAGATATCTTAAACAAGACTCAAAAAACTTCAAACATAAAATAAAATATTGATATTTTGGACTTACCGAAATCTACAGAATTGATCCAGATGGACCTACCCAAAATACTTATTAATCTGATTTTCAAATGTCAAAGACCAAGAGATAATTCAGAAAGCATCAGGAGAAAATCAATCCATCACACACAAGGGAAGCTCGATGAGACTAAGTGCGGATGTCTCAGCAAAAACATCAGAGGCAAGAAGGCAGTGGTATGATACATTTAAGATACTGAAAGAGAAAAACTGCCAACCAAGAAACCTATATGTGGCAAAACTGTCCTTCAACAATGAGGGAGAGTTTAAAATATTTACAAACAGACACTGACAGAGTTCGTTAACAGGAGACCTCCTTTACAAGAAATACTTAAGCGAGTGCTACAGACAGATAGGAAAAGACAGGAGAGAGAGGTTTAGAAAAGAGTGTAGAAATAAAGGTATCAGGAGACAGAAAGAGGGTAGAGATCAGGCATTTGATGCTGAAGGAGTACAGAATGTTCAAGAGGACTGATTGTACAGATCTAGAAATGGATAGCACAATACTGTGTGGTGGCAGCACAATATTGTAAGTACACTAAACAAACATGCCTGTGAGCATGGTTGAAAGAAAAAGCTTAGGGGTAGGTATGACCCCAGAAGGAAAGACAGAAGATAAAGACTGGAACTATATAACTTAGTGAAACCTAGAGTGGTCAATGATGGTGATTAAATATACAAATATAAAAACATTTCTACATGAGGGAGAACAAATGAATGTCAATTTTGCAAGGTGTTGAAAATGGGATGGTATTGGGGAAAAAATATGATCAATGTAAACCAAAGACTATGGTTAACAGTAACATTGCAATACCCTTCCATTATTTGTAACAAAGGCAATATACCAAAGCTAAATGTCTTTAAGAGGGGGATGTAAGGGAGAGGTCTGGAACTCTTGGTGTTGGTGGTGTAGACTGAACTGACTTTAGTTTATATATATATATATATATTTTTTTTTTTTTTCTTTTTTCTCCTCATCCTCTTTTTTTGTGGAAGAAATTGAAATGTCCTCATATATATCGTGGTGGTGAATGCATAACTATGTGATTATACTGGGAATGGTGTTTTAATACTTCAACTTCTGTGTGAGACCAAAGGATGGGATGTTTATTTGGTGCAAAATCTGTATTTTCTGTAGCACACTATATAATTGAACATGCATGGTCAGTTCATTCAAATACCATAATTAATAATTATATAATTACATGGAACTTTGAATAGGGAGTGAGATCAGGTAGGCTTGCACAGGTTAGTGTGAAGCCCCAATACATCCCAGAGTAATCTGGGCAGAGGATAAAAATGTATTTGCAAAGCCCCCTTGAGGGACTGGGAAAATGTGGAAATATTAAACTTCCCCACCTGGCGAATTACGGATATCCTCACAAGCATTGGGGACCACCATTGTTGTAGGCCAATCCCTTGATCTTGGGGCTTGCCCTTATGAAGCTTGTTACTGCTTATAATTATGCCTAAGAGTCACCCCCAGAGAACCTCTTTTTTTGCTCAAATGTGGCCTCTCTCTCCCTAAATCAACTCTACAGATGAACTCACTGCCCTCCCCCGGACCTGGAACATGACTTCCAGCAGTGTAAGTCTCCCTGGCAACACAGGACATGACTTCCAGGGATGAACCTGGACCCAGTATTGAGGGATTGAGAAAGCCTTCTTAACCAAAAAGGGGGAAGAGAAATGAAACAAAATAAAGTTTCAGTGGCTGATAGATTTCAAACGGAGTGAGAGGACATTCTGGAAGTTATTCTTATGCTTTATATAGCTATCCCTTTTTAGTTTTTAGTGTATTGGCATAGCTAGAAGGAAATACCTGAAACCGTTGAACTGCAACCTAGTAGGCTTGATTCTTGAAGATGACTGTATAACTATATCGCTTACACTGTGTGACAGTGTGACTGTGAAAATCTTGTGGCTCACATCCCCTTCATCTAGTGTATGGACAGACAAGTAGAAAAACGGGGACAAGAAGTAAATGAATAATAGGGAGGGATGGGGGGGGATGGGATGTTTTGGGTCTTCTTTTCTACTTTAATTTTTATTCTTTTTTTTTTGCGTTAATGAAAATGTTCAAAAATTGATTGTGGTGATGAATGCACAACTATATAAGGGTACTGTGAACAACTGATTGTACCCTTTGGATGACTGTATGGTATGTGAATATGTCTCAATAAAACTGAATTTAAAAAAAAGAATCACAGCACGTTGATAAGTGTTAAAGCAGAGCAAGAGAAGCATGGTATTTGAAATACTATTCTTTCTCCTTTGTGTTTGTTGGGAAAAAACTATTTAAGAGAGGATTATGGAGAGGCAGGGCAAGATGGCAGACTGGTGAGCTGTATGTTTTAGTTACTCCTCCAGGAAAGTAGGTAGAAAGCCAGGAACTGCGTGGACTGGACACCACAGAGCAATCTGACTTTGGGCATACTTCATACAACACTCATGAAAACGTGGAACTGCTGAGATCAGCGAAATCTGTAAGTTTTTGCGGCCAGGGGACCCGCGCCCCTCCCTGCCAGGCTCAGTCCCGTGGGAGGAGGGGCTGTCAGCTCCGGGAAGGAGAAGGGAGAACTGCAGTGGCAGCCCTTATCAGAAACACATTCTACTGATCCAAACCCTAACCAAACCATAGATAGACTGAGACCAGACACCAGAGAATCTGAGAGCAGCCAGCCCAGCAGAGAGGAGACAGGCATAGAAAAAAAACAACACGAAAAACTCCAAAATAAAAGCGGAGGATTTTTGGAGTTCTGGTGAACAGAGAAAGGGGAAGGGCCCTGAGGCGCATGTGCAAATCCTGAAGAAAAGCTGATCTCTCTGCCCTGTGGACCTTTCCTTAATGGCCCTGGTTGCTTTGTCTCTTAGCATTTCAATAACCCATTAGATCTCTGAGGAGGGCCCGTTTTTTTTTTGTTTTTTTTTTTTTTAAATCCTTTTTTCTTTTTCTAAAACAATTACTCTAAGAAGCCCAATACAGAAAGCTTCAAAGACTTGCTATTTGGGCAGGTCAAGTCAAGAGCAGAACTAGGAGAGCTCTGAGACAAAACACAATAATCCAGTGGCTGAGAAAATTCACTAAACACCACAACTTCCCAAGAAAAGGGGGGTGTCCGCTCACAGCCATCATCCTGGTGGACAGGAAACACTCCTGCCCATCGCCAGCACCATAGCCCAGAACTGCCCCAGACAACCCAGTGTGACGGAAGTGCTTCAAATAACAGGCACACACCACAAAACTGGGCGTGGACATTAGCCTTCCCTGCAACCTCAGCTGAATGTCCCAGAGCTGGGAAGGCGGAGCAGTGTGAATTAACAAAGCCCCATTCAGCCATCATTTCAGCAGACTGGGAGCCTCCCTACACAGCCCAGCAGCCCAGAACTGCCCTGGGGGGACGGCACTCACCTGTGACATAGCACAGTCATCCCTCAACAGAGGACCCGGGGTGCACGGCCTGGAAGAGGGGCCCACTTGCAAGTCTCAGGAGCCATACGCCAATACCAAGGACTTGTGGGTCAGTGGCAGAGACAAACTGTGGTAGGACTGAACTGAAGGATTAGACTATTGCAGCAGCTTTAAAACTCTAGAATCACCAGGGAGATTTGATTGTTAGAGCCACCCCCCCTCCCTGACTGCCCAGAAACACGCCCCATATACAGGGCAGGCAACACCAACTACACACGCAAGCTTGGTACACCAATTGGACCCCACGACTCACTCCCCCACTCACCAAAAAGGCTAAGCAGGGGAGAACTGGCTTGTGGAGAACAGGTGGCTCGTGGACGCCACCTGCTGGTTAGTTAGAGAAAGTGTACTCCACGAAGCTGTAGATCTGATAAATTAGAGATAAGGACTTCAATTGGTCTACAAATCCTAAAAGAACCCTATCAAGTTCAGCAAATGCCACGAGGCCAAAAACAACAGAAAATTATAAAGCATATGAAAAAACCAGACGATATGGATAACCCAAGCCCAAGCACCCAAATCAAAATACCAGAAGAGACACAGCACCTAGAGCAGCTACTCAAAGAACTAAAGATGAACAATGAGACCATAGTACGGGAGATAAAGGAAATCAAGAAGACCCTAGAAGAGCATAAAGAAGACATTGCAAGACTAAATAAAAAAATGGATGATCTTATGGAAATTAAAGAAATTGTTGACCAAATTAAAAAGATTCTGGACACTCATAGTACAAGACTAGAGGAAGTTGAACAACGAATCAGTGACCTCGAAGATGACAGAATGGAAAATGAAAGCATAAAAGAAAAGAATGGGGAAAAAAATTGAAAAAATCGAAATGGACCTCAGGGATATGATAGATAATATGAAACGTCCAAATATAAGACTCATTGGTGTCCCAGAAGGGGAAGAAAAGGGTAAAGGTCTAGGAAGAATATTCAAAGAAATTGTTGGGGAAAACTTCCCAAATCTTCTAAACAACATAAATACACAAATCATAAATGCTCAGCGAACTCCAAATAGAATAAATCCAAATAAACCCACTCCGAGACATATACTGATCACACTATCAAACACAGAAGAGAAGGAGCAAGTTCTGAAAGCAGCAAGAGAAAAGCAATTCACCACATACAAAGGAAACAGCATAAGACTAAGTAGTGACTACTCAGCAGCCACCATGGAGGCCAGAAGGCAGTGGCAAGATATATTTAAAATTCTGAGTGAGAAAAATTTCCAGCCAAGAATACTTTATCCAGCAAAGCTCTCCTTCAAATTTGAGGGAGAGCTTAAATTTTTCACAGACAAACAAATGCTGAGAGAATTTGCTAACAAGAGACCTGCCCTACTGGAAATACTCAAGGGAGCCCTACAGACAGAGAAACAAAGAAAGGACAGAGAGACTTGGAGAAAGGTTCAGTACTAAAGAGATTCAGTATGGGTACAATAAAGGATATTAATAGACAGAGGGGAAAAATATGACAAACATAAACCAAAGGATAAGATGGCTGATTCAAGAAATGCCTTCACGGTTATAACGTTGAATGCAAATGGATTAAACTCCCCAATTAAAAGATATAGATTCGCAGAATGGATCAAAAAAAATGAACCATCAATATGTTGCATACAAAAGACTCATCTTAGACACAGGGACACAAAGAAACTGAAAGTGAAAGGATGGAAAAAAATATTTCATGCAAGCTACAGCCAAAAGAAAGCAGGTGTAGCAATATTAATCTCAGATAAAATAGACTTCAAATGCAGGGAGGTTTTGAGAGACAAAGAAGGCCACTACGTACTAATAAAAGGGGCAATTCAGCAAGAAGAAATAACAATCGTAAATGTCTATGCACCCAACCAAGGTGCCACAAAATACATGAGAGAAACACTGGCAAAACTAAAGGAAGCAATTGATGTTTCCACAATAATTGTGGGAGACTTCAACACATCACTCTCTCCTATAGATAGATCAACCAGACAGAAGACCAATAAGGAAATTGAAAACCTAAACAATCTGATAAATGAATTAGATTTAACAGACATATACAGGACATTACATCCCAAAGCACCAGGATACACATACTTTTCTAGTGCTCATGGAACTTTCTCCAGAATAGATCATATGCTGGGACATAAAACAAGCCTCAATAAATTTAAAAAGATTGAAATTATTCAAAGCACATTCTCTGACCACAATGGAATACAATTAGAAGTCAATAACCATCAGAGACTTAGAAAATTCACAAATACCTGGAAGTTAAACAACACACTCCTAAACAATCAGTGGGTTAAAGAAGAAATAGCAAGAGAAATTGCTAAATATATAGAGACGAATGAAAACGAGAACACAACATACCAAAACCTATGGGATGCAGCAAAAGCAGTGCTAAGGGGGAAATTTATAGCACTAAACGCATATATTAAAAAGGAAGAAAGAGCCAAAATCAAAGAACTAATGGATCAACTGAAGAAGCTAGAAAATGAACAGCAAACCAATCCTAAACCAAGTAGAAGAAAAGAAATAACAAGGATTAAAGCAGAAATAAATGACATAGAGAACAAAAAAACAATAGAGAGGATAAATATCACCAAAAGTTGGTTCTTTGAGAAGATCAACAAGATTGACAAGCCCCTAGCTAGACTGACAAAATCAAAAAGACAGAAGACCCATATAAACAAAATAATGAATGAAAAAGGTGACATAACTGCAGATCCTGAAGAAATTAAAAAAATTATAAGAGGATACTATGAACAATTGTATGGCAACAAACTGGATAATGTAGAGGAAATGGACAATTTCCTGGAAACATATGAACAACCTAGACTGACCAGAGAAGAAATAGAAGACCTCAACCAACCCATCACAAGCAAAGAGATCCAATCAGTCATCAAAAATCTTCCCACAAATAAATGCCCGGGGCCAGATGGCTTCACAGGGGAATTCTACCAAACTTTCCAGAAAGAACTGACACCAATCTTACTCAAACTCTTTCAAAACATTGAAGAAAATGGAACACTACCTAACTCATTTTATGAAGCGAACATCAATCTAATACCAAAACCAGGCAAAGATGCTACAAAAAAGGAAAATTACCGGCCAATCTCCCTAATGAATATAGATGCAAAAATCCTCAACAAAATACTTGCAAATTGAATCCAAAGACACATTAAAAAAATCATACACCATGACCAAGTGGGGTTCATTCCAGGCATGCAAGGATGGTTCAACGTAAGAAAATCAATCAATGTATTACAACACATTAACAAGTCAAAAGGGAAAAATCAATTGATCATCTCAATAGATGCTGAAAAAGCATTTGACAAAATCCAACATCCCTTTTTGATAAAAACACTTCAAAAGGTAGGAATTGAAGGAAACTTCCTCAACATGATAAAGAGCATATATGAAAAACCCACAGCCAGCATAGTACTCAATGGTGAGAGACTGAAAGCCTTCCCTCTAAGATCAGGAACAAGACAAGGATGCCCGCTGTCACCACTGTTACTCAACATTGTGCTGGAAGTGCTAGCCAGGGCAATCCGGCAAGACAAAGAAATAAAAGGCATCCAAATTGGAAAAGAAGAAGTAAAACTGTCATTGTTTGCAGACGATATGATCTTATATCTAGAAAACCCTGAGAAATCGACGATACAGCTACTAGAGCTAATAAACAAATTTAGCAAAGTAGCGGGATACAAGGTTAATGCACATAAGTCAGTAATGTTTCTATATGCTAGAAATGAACAAACTAAAGAGACACTCAAGAAAAAGATACCATTTTCAATAGCAACTAAAAAAATCAAGTACCTAGGAATCAACTTAACCAAAGATGTAAAAGACCTATACAAAGAAAACTACATAACTCTACTAAAAGAAATAGAAGGGGACCTTAAAAGATGGAAAAATATTCCATGTTCATGGATAGGAAGGCTAAATGTCATTAAGATGTCAATTCTACCCAAACTCATCTACAGATTCAATGCAATCCCAATCAAAATTCCAACAACCTACTTTGCAGACTTGGAAAAGCTAGTTATCAGATTTATTTGGAAAGGGAAGATGCCTCGAATTGCTAAAGACACTCTAAAAAAGAAAAACAAAGTGGGAGGACTTACACTCCCTGACTTTGAAGCTTATTATAAAGCCACAGTTGCCAAAACAGCATGGTACTGGCACAAAGATAGACATATAGATCAATGGAATCGAATTGAGAATTCGGAGATAGACCCTCAGATCTATGGCTGACTGATCTTTGATAAGGCCCCCAAAGTCACTGAACTGAGTCATAATGGTCTTTTCAACAAATGGGGCTGGGAGAGTTGGATATCCATATCCAAAAGAATGAAAGAGGACCCCTACCTCACCCCCTACACAAAAATTAACTCAAAATGGACCAAAGATCTCAATATAAAAGAAAGTACCATAAAACTCCTAGAAGATAATGTAGGAAAACATCTTCAAGACCTTGTATTAGGCGGCCACTTCCTAGACTTTACACCCAAAGCACAAGTAACAAAAGAGAAAATAGATAAATGGGAACTCCTCAAGCTTAGAAGTTTCTGCACCTCAAAGGAATTTCTCAAAAAGGTAAAGAGGCAGCCAACTCAATGGGAAAAAATTTTTGGAAACCATGTATCTGACAAAAGACTGATATCTTGCATATATAAAGAAATCCTACAACTCAATGACAATAGTACAGACGGCCCAATTATAAAATGGGCAAAAGATATGAAAAGACAGTTCTCTGAAGAAGAAATACAAATGGCCAAGAAACACATGAAAAAATGTTCAGCTTCACTATCTATTAGAGAGATGCAAATTAAGACCACAATGAGATACCATCTAACACCGGTTAGAATGGCTGCCATTAAACAAACAGGAAACTACAAATGCTGGAGGGGATGTGGAGAAATTGGGACTCTTATTCACTGTTGGTGGGACTGTATAATGGTTCAGCCACTCTGGAAGTCAGTCTGGCAGTTCCTTAGAAAACTAGATATAGAGTTACCATTCGATCCAGCGATTGCACTTCTCGGTATATACCCGGAAGATCGGAAAGCAGTGACACAAACAGATATCTGCACGCCAATGTTCATAGCAGCATTATTCACAATTGCCAAAAGATGGAAACAACCCAAATGTCCTTCAACAGATGAGTGGATAAATAAAATGTGGTATATACACACGATGGAATACTACGCGGCAGTAAGAAGGAACGATCTCGTGAAACATATGACAACATGGATGAACCTTGAAGACATAATGCTAAGCGAAATAAGCCAGGCACAAAAAGAGAAATATTATATGCTACCACTTATGTGAACTTTGAAAAATGTAAAACAAATGGTTTATAATGTAGAATGTAGGGGAACTAGCAATAGAGAGCAATTAAGGATGGGGGGAACAATAATCCAAGAAGAACAGATAAGCTATTTAACGTTCTGGGGATGCCCAGGAATGACTATGGTCTGTGAATTTCTGATGGATATAGTAGGAGCAAGTTCACAGAAATGTTGCTATATTAGGTAACTTTCTTGGGGTAAAGTAGGAACATGTTGGAAGTTAAGCAGTTATCTTAGGTTAGTTGTCTTTTTCTTACTCCCTTGTTATGGTCTCTTTGAAATGTTCTTTTATTGTATGTTTGTTTTCTTTTTAACTTTTTTTTCATACAGTTGATTTAAAAAAGAAGGGAAAGTTAAAAAAAAAAAAAAGAAAGAAAAACAAGGAAAAAAAAAAAAGATGTAGTGCCCCCTTGAGGAGCCTGTGGAGAATGCAGGGGTATTCGCCTACCCCACCTCCATGGTTGCTAACATGACCACAGACATAGGGGACTGGTGGTTTGATGGGTTGAGCCCTCTACCACAGGTTTACCCTTGGGAAGACGGTTGCTGCAAAGGAGAGGCTAGGCCTCCCTATGGTTGTGCCTAAGAGCCTCCTCCCGAATGCCTCTTTGTTGCTCAGATGTGGCCCTGTCTCTCTAGCTAAGCCAACTTGAAAGGTGAAATCACTGCCCTCCCCCCTACGTGGGATCAGACACCCAGGGGAGTGAATCTCCCTGGCAACGTGGAATATGACTCCCGGGGAGGAATGTAGACCTGGCATCGTGGGACGGAGAACATCTTCTTGACCAAAAGGGGGATGTGAAAGGAAATGAAATAAGCTTCAGTGGCAGAGAGAATCCAAAAGGAGCCGAGAGGTCACTCTGGTGGGCACTCTTACGCACACTGTAGACAACCCTTTTTAGGTTCTAAAGAATTGGGGTAGCTGGTGGTGGATACCTGAAACTATCAAACTACAACCCAGAACCCATGAATCTCGAAGACAGTTGTATAAAAAGGTAGCTTATGAGGGGTGACAAAGGGATTGGGAAAGCCATAAGGACCACACTCCACTTTGTCTAGTTTATGGATGGATGAGTAGAAAAATAGGGGAAGGAAACAAACAGACAAAGGTACCCAGTGTTCTTTTTTACTTCAATTGCTCTTTTTCACTCTAATTATTATTCTAGTTATTCTTGTGTGTGTGCTAATGAAGGTGTCAGGGATTGATTTGGGTGATGAATGTACAACTATGTAATGGTACTGTGAACAATCGAAAGTACGATTTGTTTTGTATGACTGCGTGGTATATGAATATATCTCAATAAAATGAAGATTAAAAAAAAAAAAAAGAAAGGATTATGGGAAGATGGCAGAATAAGAAGCTCCAGGAATCAGTCCCCCCATCAGAATACCTATTAAACAGGTAGGAATTGTCTGAATTAACAATTTTGAAACGCCAGAGTTTAGTAGAACATTGTACAGCACCCAGGGAAGAGAGGGAGGAAGAAGCTGAGTGCTGCAGTTACCATCGTCCATTTCCCACTCTTGCAGCAGGCAGCGGTGGGGTCCAGCCCCCGGCATAGCTTGCTGGTGCCAGAAAGAGACAGAAAAATCCAATTCCCCGAGACTCGTGGTGAGCATGGACCAATCGCTACTTTAGATCACTGAGGGCAGCCACTGTTCCAACCCATCCTGGACAAAGGTAGCAGAGATGCCTTAAAGATGATATGCTTCCTCAGAGCTGTGGAGAACAGCTGAAGGGCTGCATTTGCTGGGAAGGTCAAGAAAGCACAGCTTGCGGAAACAGTGGAGGCAGCGCCAGGTGCTCTTCCTAGCCCCTCCCTTATCCCCTCTCCAGGGAAGTTTGGAGTCAGCTGTTGCTCCCATTGTGCATTCCTGCCTTGTTCTGGCTGGGAAAAACTGACTTGGGAAACTCCTCTCTGGAGTGCCCTCCCCTCCTAGAATCAGCCCTCCAGGCAAAAGTTAAATTTTAACCCCCATGGTAATCACAAGGAAAATAGACGAAAAATTTATCTAAACAGAAATGAGAAAGGACTCAATATGGTACAATACCAAAAAAATAAACATAAATATGAAAGTAGGCATTAACAGAAAGAATTCAGGAACAAAAAGTTATAGGACTTACAAAGACTAAATAGCAAAATGGCAGAAGAAGTCCTGCATTATTGATATTGACTTTAAATGTAGGTAGATTAAACTTCCAGAAAAAGGCAGAGATTGATAGGATGGATAAAAAAGCATGATCCAATTATATGCTGCCTACAAGAGACTCACCTTAAATTCAAAGACCTAAGTAGAAAGACCTAAGAAAGTGAAATGGAAAAAAAAAAATACACTGGGCAAGTAGTAACCAAAAGAGAGCTGGGGTAGTTATACTAATATCAGATAAAACAGACTTCAAATTAAAACAGCTATGAGGGACAAAGACAGTGATTGTATACTGATAAAGGAGTCAAAAGAACAAGAAAATGTAACAATTATAAAAATATGTCACATAATAGCAAAGCCCCAAAATATATGAAGCAAATACTGACAGATTTGAAGGGAGAAACTGACAGCTCTACATTAATTTAGGAGATTTTAATACATCATTTTCAATAGAGAACTGAACACCCAGACAGATGATCAATAAGGAAATACAGGACTTGAATGAAATTCTCTAAACTAACTAGATCTAACAGACAAATATAGAACATATCACCCAACAACAACAGAATACACATGGATAATTCTCCAGGACAGACCATATCTCAGGTCAGAAAACAAGTCTCAATAAATTAAAAAAATATTGAAATCAGTGGGTTTGGGGGCCTTATCAAAGATCAGTCAACTGTAGACCTGGGGGTCTATCTCTGAATTCTCAATTCGATTCCATTGATCAATAGTCTATCTTTGTGCCAGTACCATGCTATTTTGACTACTGTGGCTTTATAACAAGCTTCAAAGTCAGGGAGTATAAGTCCTCCCACATCATTTTTCTTTTTCAGAATGTTTTTAGCAATTCGAGACATCTTTCTCTTCCAAATAAATTTGATAACTAGCTTTTCCAAGTCTGCCAAGCAGGTTGCTGGAATTTTGATTGGAATTGCATTGAATCTGTACATGAATTTGGGTAGAAATAACATCTTAATGACATTTAGCCTTTCTTGTAGGTCCCCTTCTACTTCTTTTAGTAAAGTCATGTCGTTTTCTATGTATAGGTCTTTTACATCCTTGGTTAAGTTTATTTCCAGGTATTTGATTTTTTTAGTTGCTATTGAGAATGGAATCTTTTTCTTGAGTGTCTCTTCAGCTAGGTCATTTCTGGTGTATAGGAACGTTACTGACTCATGTGCATTAAACTTGTATCCCGCTACTTTGCTAAATTTGGTTATTAGCTCAAGTAGCTGTGTCATCGATTTCTCAGTGTTTTCTAAATATAAGATCAAATCATCTGCAAATAATGACAGTTTTACTTCTTCCTTTCCAATCTGGATGCCTTTTATTTCTTTGTCTTGCCGGATTGCCCTGGCTAGCACTTCTAGCACAGTGTTGAATAACAGTGGTGACAGTGGGCATCATTGTCTCATTCCTGATCTTAGAGGGGAGGCTTTCAGTCTCTCACCATTGAGTACTATGCTGGCTATGGGTTTTTCATATATGCCCTTTATCATATTGAGGAAGTTTCCTTCAATTCCTACCTTTTGAAGTGTTTTTATCAAAAAAGGATGCTGGATTTTGTCAAAAGCTTTTTCAGCTTCTATTGAGATGATCATTTGATTTTTTCCTTTTGATTTGTTAATGTGTTGTATTACACTGACTGATTTTCTTACGTTGAACCATCCTTGCATGCCTGGGATGAACCCCACTTGGTCATGGTGTATGATTTTTTTAATGTGTCTCTGGATTCAATTTGCAAGTATTTTGAGAATTTTTGCATCTATATTCATTAGGGAGATTGGCTTGCAGTTTTCCTTTCTTGTAGCATCTTTACCTGGTTTTGGTATTAGAGTGATGTTAGCTTCATAAAATGAGTTAGGTAGTGTTCCATTTCCTTCAATGTTTTGAAAGAGTTTAAGTAAGATTGGTGTCAGTTTTTTTTTTTTTGGAAAGTTTGGAAAAATTCCCCTGTGAAGCTATCTGGCCCTGGGCATTATTTGTGGGAAGCTTTTTGACGACTGATTGGATTTCTTTGCTTGTGATTGGTTTGTCAAGGTCTTCTATTTCTTCTCTGGTCAGTCTAGGTTGTTCATGTGTTTCCAGGAAATTGTCCATTTCCTCTACATTATCTAGTTTGTGGGTGCACAGCTGTTTATAGTATCCTCTTATAATTTTTAAAATTTCTTTCGGATCTGCAGCAATGTTGCCGCTGTCATTTATTTTTTTGTTTATTTGGGTCTTCTCTCTTTTTGATTTTGCCAGTCTAGCTAGGGGCTTGTCAATCTTGAGCTTCTCAGAGAACCAACTTTTGGTTTTATTTATTCTCTCAAATTTTGTTGTTGTTGTTGTTCTCTATGTCATTTATTTCTGCTTTAATCCTTGTTATTTCTTTACTTCTACTTGGTTTAGGATTAGTTCGCTGTTCGTTTTCTAGCTTCTTCAGTTGCTCCATTAGTTCTTTGATTTTAGCTCTTTCTTCCTTTTTAATGTATGCATTCAGAGCTATAAATTCCCCCCTCAATACTGCCTTCGCTGTATCCCATAAGTTTTGATATGTTGTGCTCTCATTTTCATTTGTCTTTAGATATTTAGCAATTTCTCTTGCTATTTCTTCTTTAACCCACCGATTGTTTAGGAGTGCATTGTTCAACCTCCAGATATTTGTGAATGTTCTAAATCTCTGATGGTTATTGACTTCTAATTGTACTCCCTTGTGATCAGAGAATGTGCTTTGGATAATTTCAATCTTTTTAAATTTATTGAGGCTTCTTTTATGGCCTAGCATACAATCTATTCTGGAGAAAGTTCCGTGAACACTAGAGAAGAATGTGTATCCTGGTGACTTGGGATGTAATGTTCTATATATGTCTGTTAAGTCAAATTCAGAGCTCAGAAATTAACCCTTTCATTTACAGCCAAGTGATTTTTGACAAGGGGGCAAAGATCCCTCAAGTGGGAAAGAACAGTCTCTTAAATAAATGGTGCTGGGAAAACTGGATCTCCATTTGCAAAAGAATGAAGATGGACCCCTGCCCCACATCAAATATAAAAATTAACTCAATATGGATCAAAGACCTAAATAGAAGAGCCAGAATTGTCAAACTCCTAGAAGAAAACATAGAGAAGCATCTTCAGGACCTTGTATTAGGCAGAAACAACAAAAGAAAAAAATAGACAAATGGGCCCTCAACAACATTAAAACCTTTTGTGCCTCAAAAGACTTTATCATGAAAGTAAAACAACCTATAAAATAGGAGAAAATATTTGGAAACCACATATCCAATAAGGATTTAATATCCAGAACAGCTAAGAAAATCCTTCAACTGAAAAACAAAAAGACAAACAACCAATTTAATAATGGGTAAAAGACTGGAATAGATATTTCTCCAAAAATACACAGATGGCCAAAAAAAAACAACACATAAATAGATGCACAATTTCATTAGCCATTAGGGAAATGCAAATCAAAATCACAAGATACCATTTCACACCTACTAGAAAGGCTACTATTTAAAAAAAAAAAAAAACAGAAAAATTACAAGTGTTGGAGAGGATGTGGAAAGACAGGAACACTCATTCATTGCTGGGAATGTAAAAGGATGTAGACACTGTGGAAGACAGTTTGGCAGTTCCTCAGAAAGTTAAGTGTAGAATTGCCATATGACCCAGCAATCCCACTTCTAGGTATATACTGAAAGCAGGGACTCAAATAGCTATTTATACATCAATGTTCATAGCAGCATTATTCACAATTGCCAAAAGATGGAAACAACCCAAGTGTCCGTCAACTGAAGAATGGATAAACAAAATGTGACACACACACAACAGAAATTTTTTCAGCTGTTAAAAGGAATGAAGTTCTGCTACATGTAACAACATGGATGAACCTTGAAGCCATCATGCTGAGTGAAATAAGCCAGAAACAGAAGGACAAATATTGTGCAACCTCACTTATATGAAATAATTAGAATAAGCATAGTCATGGAGTCAGAATCTAGAATATAGGTTACCAGGGGATGACGGGGTTGGGGTAGGGAAGAGGAAGTTAAAATGCTTAAAAGGTACAGAGATTCTATTTCAGACAATGGAAAAGTTTTGATAATGGATGGTGGTCATGGCAGCACAACATTGTGAACCTAATTAACAGCACTGAATTATATATTTGAATATTGTTAAAAGGGGACATTTTAGGCTGTACATATGTTACTAGAATAACAATTTTTTAAAAAACCCATGGAATTACACAACACAAACAGCAAACTCTAAGCTAAACCATGGATTATAGTTAATACCACAGTTATAAAAATGTTTTCATCAATTGTAACAAAGGTACCACATCAATGCAAGTGGTAATAGGGTGGTGATACATGGAAACCCTTTATTTTATGCTTGATTGATCTGTAAACTCACTTCTCTAATAAAAATATAAAAGTAAAAATTCAGGCTCAAAAAAAAACTGTACCCTAACATCCTTCCACAGTGCATTCAGCGTTCACTGATGGTCCTTGCTTATCAATGATTACACTGGGATTGCGAGGTGGTGATTTTCTGTCACTATCATATTTTCAAAGATCACAAGTTCATAGTATTCCTAATTCAGATTCAACATTGTACTTTTATTTCCATAAGAGAAAAGTTAAAAAAAAAAAAAAAAAAAAAACCGTATACAACACAGAGATAACATTTCTCACCTACCAGAATGGCAAAAATTCAAAAACTTGATACCACAGTAAATTCGTGAGGATGTAAGAAAATATGAACTCTTATAAAATCTGGTGAGAATGCACAATGATTCAATTCTATGGAGGTGAATTTGGCACTAACAATCTAACAATATCTTACATAGCATTTACCCTGTGATCCAGCAGCCCCCATTTGGTATTGTAGTTTTGAAACCATTTTAAGTGTATGACAGGATTTTAAAACAAATTCGTGTTATTGATTATATTTAATTACTGAAACATAAATAAAGACTTGTTTACTTGAAATTAGGGACCAATATTCTCATGTTAAGAGAAAAGGAAGCACAAATACAAACCAAGAGAGAAAACAGATCAGTGGTTGCCAGGGGTATGGAGAGAAATGGGGAGCGGCCATGTAAGGCTATGGGACTTCTTCTTGGGGTGATGAAAATATTCTAAAATTGACTGCTGTGATGGCTGCACAATTCTGTGAAGATACTAAAAACCACTGAGTTGTACACTTTAAATAAGTGAATTGTATGGTATGTTAACTATATTTCAATAAAGCTGTTTTTAAACAGAAATAATTACTATTGTTTTTCATTCTAGAGCACATTAGAAAACCCTATGTTTTCTACCCTATGAAAATTCAGAACTTTCTAAGTGGTAAGTGTGACCAGTAGGACAAAGGAAGACAATTAAGATTCACATACACTTGGCTTATTTATGCTGATCATCAAAAGAAGAAATATTAGTTATTACAAGAGAATTTTCACTAGCTCCCACCACATCCACTCAGCTGTCTGCAACTATGCCCAGACAGTCTGCTTCTGCATATCACTGTCCATTAATCACCATCCTGTAACCCAAGGCCCGTCTCCCTATTTATGTATATATGCCATCTACTTCTGCCTACGCTGCTCCGGCAATTCTTCCCTCTCTCCCGAATAACCAATTTTTCCCTCTCTACTGGATCATTCTCACCAGCAAACAAATGTTACTTCTCCCATCTTAGGAGAGGAAAGAACAAACCCTCTTCTTGAGCACATTTGCGCATCCAATTACCACCCCACTTCTCCCCTTCTCTCTCCAGCAAAACTCCTTAAGAAGAGTTGTCTACAGTCACTGATTTTTCTCTTCAACTTAACTCTAATCAGGCTTTTGCCCTCATCGTGCCAGTGAAACTGTTCTTACTAATATCACTAATGACCTCCACATCGCTAAATCCAATGATCAAGTCTCAGACCTTATCATACTTGACTTGGCAGCAGGTGCATTCAACAGTCAGTCATTCTTTTCTCCTTGGAGCATTCTTCCCTAGCTTCACTACACCCTCTTGGTTCTCCTCCTGCCTCTCCAGCCACTCTTTCAGTCTCCTTTGCTGATTCCTCACCTCCCAGACATTTAAATGCTGTGTGTCTCAGACATCAGTCCCTGGACCTCTTCTCTATACTCAAGTCTCCTGGCATGCTCGTTCTCATAAATACTAATGACTCTCATATTTATATCTCCAGGCCAGAACACTCCACTGAACTCCAGACTCTCATATCCAACTGCCTACTCTAAGATCTATTTACTTATCTAAGAGAAGTCTCAAACTTAACATGTTTGAAACTGGACTCCAGATATTCCCCTCAGAAATCTGTGCCTCTCTGTAATTCCCTTCTCAGTAAATGGTGACTCCTTTTTTCAGCTGTCCTGGCAAAATACCATAGAGTGACCATTAGTTGATTCTTCTTTCTCTCTCACCTCAAGTCCAATCCATCAATCACATCATATTGGCTCTGTGTTAAAAACAGATCCAGAATGCACTCCTCTCACTACCTGCATCATTGGCACTCTTGTTCAAGCCACCATTATCTATCACCCGGATTACTGCAAGGGCTTTCTTGCTTCTGCACTCTCCCCACTTCAATCTATTCTCAACATAGCAGTGATGCCATAAAAACATGTAATTTATTCAGCAAAGACATAAGCAGTGTTACTACTTGCCAAGCATTGTTTTAAGTACTCTACAAACATTAACTTATTCCCAGATTCTAGGAATGGGCCTGACCCTAGCATCAAGGGATTGAGAATGCCTTTTTGACCAAAAGGGGGAAAAGAGAGGCAACAAAATAAGGTTTCAGTAGCTAGGAAAATTCAAATAGAGTCAAGAGGCTGTCCTGGAGGTTACTACTATGTAAACTTCACCTAGATATGCCAAATGACCACAATATGTAAGCCCAAGTAAACAGGAATCCTGAAAACCTTAAAGAATACCCGGATCCCTATCTGAGACTCTATAAAAGTTTCACTCACTAAGTTTATTCTTCAGAAACATAAATCCTTCAGGGAACTCCTTTGCCAGCTAAGTCCCAAAACCCAGAGGCAACAGCCTCTTCAAGAACATAAACCAGATGTGTCCCCTTTTCTCATAAAGCCAACACCCCTTTTCAACAAGAACAAGTTAAGGTGGTCACTGCCTAGACATCCCTGAAGATTGGGAAAGTGATTAAACTAGAGGAAGTGGTAGCAATAGACAAGATGGAACTGAACAGATTATAAATATGAATCTCTATATAATTTTCTTTTTCTTAGTTGCTAGGGCATTAGAATAGCTAGAAGGAAAGAAATAAGATGGTGGAACTCTAATCCATAGCATCCTTTGATATCTGTTCTATAGCTACTTGTTAAACTGTAATTTGAAAGCTATCACCTTTTTGTATATATATTTCACAATAAGGGAGTAACTGAAACCATGGTAGTGTAACTTATAAAAACTTTGGAAATTTCCTATATAACTACTTTTTAAATCATACTTTGAAAGATATCATCTTTTTGTATATATGTTATATTTCACAATAAGGAAATAACTGAAAATGTGGAACTGTAACCCATAATATTCTTTAAAATTTGCTAACTACTTGTTAAATTGCATTTAGAAAGTTAAAAAAAATAAATAAAAAGTAAATTACATACTCTTGATTTACTAACAAAATGTTAGTTCTTAAACTACATTCTTACATTTCTGTTAAAATCCCTTTTAAAACTATGAACTTGGATATTGAATGTTTCTTTTTTTAAATTTAGAAGTCTTTAATAAAAGGATAAACCTTGTGGTGGTGTTTGTTTATTTACAAGGCTTATAGAGGATATTTGCCCATCTTTTTTTGGCCTCTTTACCAATAGTTAGATTGCACGCATTTTTAAGACTCTTGAAAGTATTTGGCTAGTTGTCTCTATTTTGAATACTTGGTCTTAAACTATATAACCTTGATGTTTTCATGTAACTTTTAGTTCAGGTACAACAAGTCTTTAAAAAGGTTTAAGCAATTAATTATGCGACTGAGAAAAATAATTTCCCCAAAGTTAACTGCACAAATTACTCTAGCCCTAAAAGGTTAATGACTGTCAAACATCTTTGATGCATAGAGCCTATTAAATGCTGTATCACTTGAATAATTTAAATAACTAGACTAGCCCTTATTGAACAAATGGGTCTCACAAAGGACAACAGTAAAAAGTGACCCCCTCCCTTTAATGTTTTAGAAAAACATTTTTAGTCTCTTCAGCTAGATAATTTAAATAAGTCAATCTTATGGGCCACAACAGATTCTATTTATTTCAAAAATAGAACCTTTAGATTATTTACCACTTTGTCTTACAGCTATCAAGTTATTACTTGAAGTTTATAAATAAAGATTTTGTATTCTGTACAGACTTGGTTTAGGCATTACATAATTAGGTAGAATGAATGAACAACTATGAATGTGGATAATTTTTTTATTTAAAAAAAAAAATGGGTAAGATGTTTGCCCAAAGCCACAGATGGTAAAAATAAGACTGAGCACCAGACCCCAAACTGAAAATGCTCTCTCCACTACACTGTGAGATTAAGATATACACAACATAGTTCTCATGCAATTATTCTTTTAAGTGCTATCATTAAATCATCAAGACTTGTGGAAAAAAATTTAAAAAAAAAAAATTAACTTATTTAATCCTCATACAACACTGTTGTATAGATGAGAAAACAAAGGCATAGAAGATTAAAACATCATTTGCCCAAGGTCACATGGCTAGAAATGGCAGAGCCAGTACAAACCAAGAGAATCTGGCTCTAGAGCTCAACCTCTTCAATACCACGTTACTCTGCTCAAAACTCAATACAGTGGATGTCAATTCTGTCTGCCAATTAAAATTTTCTGGGAATTTGTGAAAATCCTGACGTCTCCCCAGACCAATCAAATCAGAAACTCTGGGAGTGGAAATCAGACATCAGTACATTTTTTTTAAAGCTCCCCAGGTAATACCAATATTCAGCCAAGGCTGAGAACAGCACTGTTTCAACAGATCTCACCTCAGAGTAAAAAACCAAAGCACTTACAACGACTTACAGGCTCCACTTTCCAAACACCACCACCACCACCACCACCACCCCACTGTGGTCTCACTGGGCTCCTACTTAGATAAGCTACCCTCGCAGGTCACTTTCTCAGTGAAACTTTCCCTTGGCAACCTATCTAAAATTGCAAGTCCTTTGAGCTGCCCTGCCACTTCCTTTCTACCTGCCCTGCTTTATTCTTCTCCTTAACATGTATTGCTCTCTAAAAAATGACACAGATTACTTATTTACCTTGTTTCTTGTCTGTTTTCCCATACCGAAATGTAGGCTCTACGAAAGCAGGGAATTTTTTCTGTTATTTACTGCTGTTTCTCCAATGCCTAAAAGAGGGCCTGGCACACAGAAGACAGTAACTACTTGTTGAATGAATGAACTACTAAGTAGCTGGTAACTTCTGTATCAAATATTAATATTTAAGTTTCCAGACTGAAAATTGCTCTTTCCTCATCAGACAAGAAATCATTTAGCAGATTTAACTGGTTTATTTAGATAGGCCAGGAAGAAAAAAGCTCAAACACTATGTTTAAGTTTAAATTTTTAGTAGAGCTAATATGAAGCAAGAACAGGTAAAATTACATTAACCACACCTCCACCACCAAAATGTATCTTTCAGATTTACTTAGGCTCTGAAGTATAGTCAGATCTTACAATCTGTCATAAATTAACATATTCAAAGTTAAAACTTCCTCAGTCAGGGCCAGGCTAAGAAACATGAAGCAAGCAAAAAAGAAAAAAAAATTAATTAAAACAAAAACAAGCAAACAAAACCAGAAAGCGTGAGAACAGAAGAAAGGAAGAAAGGGAAACTAAATTATATTCAGCACAGTGAGACCTCACAAGGTCTGGAGGACTTCACTATTATTTGTTAAGTAAATACTAGGTGAACTAGTCCTGTTTCCCCAGAATTGTTGACAAACACAAAGGTGAAGCTATATAAATAACAAGGCTGGAATATTTGTGGAGTCAGGCAACCTCCAACCTCTCCCCCAACAAAACTCAGGGCTCTGGCACCTTAACCACTGCCTTGCCATTCTTCACTCTTTTTAAACAGTTGAAAGTAGAGAGAAGAAAAATTATAAGTCGTCTGAGTCCTCATGGAGAACACAAGGAGAGGAAAGGGGTGTTTAGCCCAAAACAGTGGTGGGGGTCCTCCAAGGGAATCAGTTGCCAAGATAAGTGTCAACAAGAAGGGGAGTTTGCATCCCATTTTCCAGTTCAATGTCTGCTTATGCAGTGGACAGTACCTATTTGAGTACAGGGTCAAAGAAAATTGATGAGAAATAGCAAAGCGGAGAATGAGTTAGGCAGCCTGTGTGCGACCATTTGACATAGGAAAAAAGTGAGTTTCCAGTGAGTTGAGTGGAAACTGCAGGTGGTAGCTAGATTTGCGCTGTCTTGCTGTTTACAAAAAACTCTGGTTGCAGAAAGAAAATATCCCTGTTCCCTACCCCCAACACATGCACAATCTCTCAGGAAGAAGTGGTAGGTGGGCAGGACAGGAATACAGGGTGAAAGTCGGGAGGATTGGTTGGAAAAGGTTTAGCCATAGCAAACCTCAAATCCAGGAACTGTGCAGTGGTAGTCTCACTGCAAAATCCCACCAGAAAGGCCAGTTTGGATGTCTGTCACCACAGACATCACAGCCAATGTTAGTCAAGAGAGGGTTTAAAATAGAACCAGATAAGAAATACTTGTTCCCTCCATTTCTCTTTCTGTCTAGTCCCCGCCCAAGTTGATCCCAGAAGACTTTAGGGAGAAAGGTATCCCAGGAACACAACACAACCCCTCTCTACTTCAAGTGCTTCAAGCAGTGAGTGGCCTGAAAATGGGGTAAGGATGGAGAGGAGCTTTCAGTTGAATAGGTGACTGGTGGTTGAAACAGGAATAGGTTAGTCCAGAGCATTCATTGGCTGTAAATGATAGAAAAACTATCATTTGCCCATGAGGTCAAAGCATAGTCAAAAGCAGGGAATGGTGAAACGTGAGTCTTATGTTTGTTCTCAGCAACCTCAGAATGCTCAATAACTTGAGGGCACCTGGAATGGCACAACCGCCCTCCGAATGGGAGCAAACACCTGACATGGAAATTCCCAGGGGGGATTTACTGTACTGGGAAAGATGCTTCGTTAGAAGCCCTCTGACATCACTTCCAATTCTAAGTGCCTGTAATCGTCCTTTCTTCAAGAAGTGGTTAAACGAATCCAGAATCCAGAGTTAAACGGTTAAACTACAAATGGCTAGGCAGCTTAACAGGGTAAAACCACACTTTCTTAAGAAAAACAGCTGTCAGACAAGTCTGATAGGAGGGCAAAGAAAGGAAAAAATAGTTTCCTGTAAAACTTATTTAAATTTTTGAAATATCGTAGATGACTCAATTTTTTTCTTACATTCAATAGAAATCACAGCTCAAAGAAGGCTTATGATATAAAATCAAAAACATTATCTTCAGTAATCAATATGTTCAAGTGCTGACTGTGGTGATAAATGTACAACTATACAATGATACCATGCACAACTGACTGTACACTGTGGATAATTGTATGGTATGTGAATATATCTCTATAAAATTGTAGGAAAAAATATAAATGGGGTAAAAGTGCTGGAGAAAACATGCAGAGAGGAATGTACCTATTTACTGTTGATGAGGCGGCAGAATGGTGTAGCCTTTCTGGAGGTAAGTGTGGTGGTTCCACAAGAAGCTAAGTATGTGGGGGCCATAAAGTCCTGCAACCTCATTATGGGGTATGTACTTGGAAGATCTGAGAGCAGAGACATGAATGGACATTTGCACACTGGTGTTTATGGAGGCAGCATTCATTACTTGCAATGGGTGGAGGTGGCCTAAGGGTACACCGACTGAGGTACAGAATGGTGAACTGTGGTGTATGCATACAATGCTATATTGAGCAACTACCAGAAGGAGTGAAGCTGTGAGACGCACAACCAGGTGAATGGATTCTGCAGACAGCATTTTGAGTGAAGTATGCCAGAAACCAAGGCAAATGCTATAATGCTTCACCAGTATGGACCAACTACAATATATAAACTCAGAAATGAAACTTAGAGCACAGCCTAACAGGGAAACAATTGTTTTAATGGTCTCTAGATTATAAACTCTTACAGCAGTCAAATCTATTCCTGAATTGTAATGGCTATCTCCAAACTCTGAGATGCTGATCCCGTTGTGTATAACCTGATTGGTCTCTGGAACGTTGGGTATCTGTGTGACACCCGAAACTCAGAGCTAGAGCTTGGCAGATATGAACGTCAGTATTAATGCATACAGGAATGGTTTAAAAAAAAAAAAAAAAAAAAAAAGCTGAAAAAGAGCCCAGACTTCAATTACTGATATGAATGAAGCAAATCTGGTTAAGACTAGGGCAAACCAGGCCAAAGGGGAAAGGTTGAAACTGACTGTTAAAACTTCAATTTCCATGTGAGACCAAGGGAAGAGATATTTATTTGGTGTAGGATCTATATTTCCTAAACAGTACAACTTCTACAGTCATTTTTTTCAAATACCACAATTACACGGAACTTTGAATAGGAAGTGACATATGGTAGGTTTGCATAGGTTAGAGTGAAAGAGCAACACATCCCAAAGTAATTTGGGTGGAGAATAAAAATACATATGCAGGGCCACCAGGAGGAACTGGGGGAAAATGCAGAGGTGTTGGGCTTCCTCACCTGGATTGTTGCTGATGTTCTCACAAACACTGAGGACTGATGGTTTGGTGTGCCGAGCCCTGTATCCTGGGACTTGCCCTCATGAAGCTTGTTACTGCAAAGGAGAGGCTAAACCTGCTTATAATTGTGCCTGAGAGTCTCCCCCTGAGCACCTCTCTGTTGCTCAGATGTGGCCATCTCTTTCTAACTAAGCCACTTCGGCAGGTGATCTCACTGCCCTACCCCCTAAGTGGGACTTGACTCCCAGGGGTATAACTCTCCCTGGCAATGCAGGTCATGACTCCCAGGGATGAATCTGGAGCTGGAAGCGTGGGATTGAGAACATCTTCTTGACCAAAAGGGGGATGTAAAATGAAACAAAGTAAAGCTTCAGTGGCTGAGAGATTTTAAATGTAGTCGAGAGGTCACTCTGGTGGACATTCTTATGCACTATATAGATAACACTTTTTAGGTTTCAATGTATTAAAATAGCTAGAAGTAAATACCTGAAACTATCAAACTATAACCTAGTAGCCTTGACTCCTGAAGACGACTGCATAACAATGTAGCTTACAAGGGGTGACAGTGTGATTGTCAAAACCTCATGGATCGCATTCCCTTTATCCAGTGTATGGATGGATGAGCAGAAAAACGGGGACAAAAACTAAATGAAAAATAGGGTGGGATGGGGAGATGATTTGGGTGTTCTTTTTTACTTTTACTTCTTATTCTCATTCTGATTCTTTCTGGTGTTCAAAAATAGACTGGGGTGAAAATGCACAAGTATATAATTGCATGTTATGTGAATATATCTCAATAAAATTGAATTTAATTAAAAACAAACAAAAAAACCACCATCTTCTTGAATCAGCAGCTCAACTGATAGAAAGGCTGACTAAAATAAATGGCAAATACGTTTGCTACATATTTTCTAGAAATCATAAACATACACATTCTTTTCACACAGGAGCTACAAAGAAAAAAACTATTTAGAGTTAAAATGGTTTAATGTTACTCAGTAAGAATAACCGATTCCCATTGTTATAACAATATCAACAAGAAGTTTTACTTTTAAATAAAAATATCCTGTATATTTATGTTTCTAAAAATAATTAACCATTGTAGCCAAGTTTGTAAAGCTACCAAGTTTGTGCATCAACAGCTCCTTTCAGATACCATGTCAATTTCCAAATGTTGTCCACCTACAAATCATCAAAAGACCTCAAATTAAATTTTTATCTCCTACTGAAGTAATGTTATTGTATTACTGCTGATCTGAAATGTGATGAGAAAAATCTCGAAATTTAAAGTAAAATTTTAATATTACCCAAAGTAAAATGTTCAAACCTATGGAGTATTTGTATATTACATCAGCTCACAACTGGAATCAAATGGCAAGTATTTTGAGGCAGTTACTGCTATAGTATTTGAAATTTTCTAGCTAATAAAAGCAGAGGGTAACTACTGTCACATCTGAATCATAACTACATTCTATTCAGAAACTGTTTATCTTCCCCGTTCTTAAATGACACTTATTCAAACAAGAACAACAACAACTATTTATCTGGTACCAACCAATATTTCAATGTCAAGGTCTGACTTAAATTATGCTAATAAATTACTTCCTACGATTTCATTCTGGGTTACAAACGATAATATAGTCAAAACAACTGGGATTTGCAGCATGGCTATAAGAATAAGAGTAAAGAATTTTCAGGCTTAAGTAAAAGCCATTTAAAAAAAATTCCATTAAAAGTTTTTAAAGAAAAAGCCCTCTAAAAATGTCAAATGTTACAACCTTTCCTAGTATTTCCAAGTATTTTCCTAAGAGTCCTCAATACCATCTCATCCTATACAGTATGCTAACACTTTGAGTATTACCCACAGTGACTTTTTAAAGAAAATAATTCAATGCTATTCTTCATGTCCTTAAACACTTCTAAAAAGGTCCTTCCGGATTATGAACTCATGGGAGTTTCCTAACAATTGTATACTCATCCTGTTTTACTGTCTCTCCTGGTCTATGACAAAACTCAAATTTACACACCACCTCTCTTTTCTATTTTGCTACACTGTTAAAACTGGGAAGAGAAAAGATACAAAACTCTTCAATCCACCCCTCTCCAAAGCAACAATAAAAATACTAATTAACAAGATAAAGTGAAATACGAAGCAGTTTCAATACACATAAATCACATCTTAATGTCACAATTTATCTGATGTTTACCCCAAAAGACAAATTCACAGCCATACCTTGATACAGGTATACCTTCAGCAGAAACCTATCTATAGACATATTGAAAGGTTTTATAGCACTACAAAATACATTAATTATTAATGCAAATCTGCTAAAATTAAATATCAGTGATTAAATATCAATAATTAAATATATTTGTATTCTAAAATGCAATTTCCCTTGGGAATATCTGGCTTGGGTGACAAATATTTAAATGAACTCTATTTGGGAAAATACTTTTTGTCACAAGTGTGTCAATAAGAAAATCACGATAAAAATTTTTTTAAGAAAAGCAAGCCTTTATCTACTCGTTTCACAAATAAAACTAGTTGAGTTGGCTGCTTTTTGGTGACTAGTCACCAAAAATAATAGGCATTTTGGTGAGAATAATCTTACCATAATAAATCTCACAATTTTGGAAATAACAGTTCTCCAACTTCTTCAAAATGCAAAGAAAGCATATTACTTTACAAAATAATTTTTTTAAAATTTTTATCTGAATCATATCACGCTTACCCAAAGTCTGCTGTAAATTCTTTCAACGGCATTAAGCTAAATAGAAAGAATGCAAGCCGAGTACCGGGGTAAATAAAGCAGATTGATCAGTAGTTTCTAAGATAAAAGACAATGGTATAAACCTCACAGTGTGCTATTTGTTCCAGTCATTAAACACACAGGAAATACGATTTTCTAGTTAGAAAACTAATTCAAGGGCAACGCAACAAGACAGTAAAGAAAATCTTACACACACACACACACACACACACACAGACAACCAACAATGGCAAAGAAAACAAGTATCATATGATGGGAAGGCAAAATAGATGACAAAAAGAGCAGAAATTGCATGAATATTTCCTCCTTAAATCTCTCCTTGAAACTGCCCCCAAAGAAAGCAATCCAATTTCATTATTTATGTGCACGGTCCACGGCAGAAATCTGTTTTGGGGCACAACATAAATAGAATTCTACCGAAGGCAATAAACACTATAAATAACAAGACCGCGTTCCTTATGATGACTCTTTCCCCTCTAACAATCCATTCCGGAGAGTCAATAGAAAGTGTCTGAAAAAAAACCACAAAGCACTCAGGACGGCCCCACAACGGTGCGGTCGAAAGGACGCAGCTGGCATGGTCGCCTCCCTGGTCCTACCTGCGTGACCCCGGCCAAGTCACTTTCAGCTCTCCCGGTCCTCACCTGCACCGTGAAGGTGCGGGGGTAAAGCAGCCAACATGGCACGAGTCTATGAAATCAGGGCGGAGTCGACTTCTGACTCGGGCGAGCCCTGAACAGAAAGCGCACTAAAGTGTGAGAAAACGATGCCCTGGGCAGTTCGGCCCCGGGGGCTCCGTCTGGGATGCCGCCGGGAATCCCCGGACAGCTGGCCGGAGCAGGACGTCCAGCGCGACTCTCCTCCGGGGGAGGGAGAGGACCCCACCGTGCTTCTCAGCAGCGCCTCAAGACTCGCTCCTCGGCCGCCTCGGCTGCCCCCGGCCTCCCCACCCTCCAGTGCCGGACGCCGCCGAGGGCTGAGGTCAGAAAAACAATAAAAGGATCCGCGGGAAGAGGACGCCGCCCCCTCCGGCCCGCCCGAATTCGCCCGCGCAGGTGAGCCGGCCAGGCGGCCTCGCCCAGGTGCAGCTGCGGAGCGAACGCGCGGGGACAGGGGCTGCCGGGGCCCCGCACTCACCAGCGCCCGTCGGCCCCTCGGCGGACGCGCGGACGCCTCTCCGCTCGCCTCAGCCGGCGCGACGCTCCCGGAGCCGGGCCGCCGCCGCCTCGCGCCGGGCCCGCCCCCGCTGCTCCAGTGCGCCCGCGCTCCTCGCGCAAAACTTTCTCCCGGCCCTGGGCCGCAGCACCCCGCCGCTGCTCCTCCGGCTCCGGCAAGCACAGAGCTGGCCCGAGCGGCGCCCACGACGGCCGCCCGCGCACTGCGCACGCGTACCCGCGCCGCGTCTGCCCCCAGACGGCGGCTGAGATTCCGGAGCGGGCACTCCCGGCGCGCGGAGACTACAAGTCCCAGCAGGCCCCGCGCGGAGCCAGGCGGCTTGGCGGGAGGGGCACCCGGCGTCTTCCTGGTTCCAGGGGCGGTGGCCTTAGACGCGGCGGGGAGGGCCGCTCGTGGAGCTGTGGGGCCCCTGAGCTGCGGTGCATTCTGGGATTCGTAGTTTCGGAGGCTCACAAGGCTTGGCTCCGGAGTGGAACGCAGGGTTCTATGATGTCATCCCCTAGAGCTGCGAGGCACTAGGACCTTTAAAAATAGGCTTCATCAGTTTACAGATAATTTATTTGCAAGCTGCCCCATAATCGACCCAGGAAGCATAAATCCACCGGGTACACTTTACAGCTCTGCATGCCAATTCTTCCCTCCTGACCCTTTCCTGACCCTTTCTCTCCTAGGACTGTAGCTCCATCTCCCACTTACAAGGATGTTAGTAGTACAAGAGGCTAAGAGAAACTTAGAGGATTAGTCCCGACTCTCAAGAAGGATGGAACATAAATATGTATTCTCATAAATATTTACTCATAAATATTTAACGTATTTGTTGAGCGCCTACTATGTGCCAAGTACCATGAAAAGCACTTAGGCATGCATCAGAGAATATGACCGAGTACCTGCCCTCGAACAGTCTGCGGTTGATAAGGGGAGAAAGTCCCCAAATAAGCAAGATAATTACAGATTTTAGTGCAATGGAGAAACTGAGCCACTTAGAGAAGGTAGTCAAGAAAGACTTTATGAACATGGGATATATGAGCTGAAACCTGAAGAATGAAAATTATTCAGACATGTAGACAGCTGAGAAAGAATTATATGCCACACCTTTCATTGTGCAGGGCCGACACTAGGCTCTCAATAAATATTTGTTCCTTTTTTGCCCTTCTTCCTTCCCTCGCCCTATATAGCCTTAGATCACATCCTTTCCCCTTCAAAATCTTTATCAACACCTTTCAGAACATCCTTCCTATGTGAAGATGTACAAAGGAAACAAATCAATGTTCAGAGGTTGGATGAGCTGGAGAGCTGGTAGGATAGAAAACAAGGTAAGTGCTGATGTGCCTGGTGGCATTGCTGCAATCTTGACTACAATCCTTTCTTTATTTGTAAATGGGGTCAGAAGTCTGGACACAGCCTGGCTCCTGCCTTGCCTCTGGGCCTAGTGTTTACAAGGCATAAAATCGGATTTTGAATTAGTTTCTATTGAGATCCAAAAGGAAGCTTAGATTTTATTTCATCTGAATCCATTCACAGAAAATCAGCCTTAGATTTACCTGTGGAGACTTCCCTATATGATCTTAGGCAGAGGATGACACTTTGCCCTTCTGAATCTCAGTGACCTAACCATAAATGGGTACAATCTGAGAGTCTGATAAGCCGGTGGAAGTGAAAACAGTCACCAACTGCATGGAATGCCCCCATCCTGCCTCTTTCAGGCTCATCTTCAATTACCTTTCATTTCCAAACTGGTCATTCCAACATCTTTTGAGAGACCTCAGCTATACAGGCTTGGTTGCTTCTCTGGGCCTCATATAACAAGGAAAAGCGCTTGGCCTCAATTGCAGTTGAGAAACTGACCAGAGCAGACTGTTCCTTTGCTCCACACGGTGGGGTTTTTGTTTTTGTTTTTGTTTTAATTGAATATGTGGCTAACATTTAAAAATAAGGAGATTCACCCAAAACACCAGTGTCACCTGCCTGACTTATCTAAGTATTCGAGTTTGCCTTCCCTGGCTAGAAGGTCTCCAAGGGGTCTCCAGCTTTTCAGTTCTGGGATTTTAAAAGGCCAATCTCTAGGTTCCCCTGCCAATTTCCCAGTCATTGCAAGGAAAAACAGAAGGGCAGCTGAAGACTCTCCGTCACTTCTCCATCACTGCCCTGAGTGCAGTTCTCAGATTTAGCAAAAAAAAAACAGGACACCCAGTTAAAGCTGAATTCCAGATAAACAGCAAGTAGTTTTAGTCTTAGTTTAAGTATATCCCAAATAGTCCATGGGATATACTTATGCTAAAACACTATTCCTTGTTCATCTGAGGTGCAAATTCAATTGAGCATCCTGTATTTTACCTGAAGAACCCATCTGTGAGATGGGAAATACTGAGGCTGAGAGCCACTGACTCTTTCTGGGAAGGATCCAGAGGGAATCTTTCTCCCGATTGTCATTACCAATTGACGTCACTGACTGAGTACATCAAAATTATTCCTTTGCTTCTTTTGCATAATAAGCCCAGGAGGTTGGCATCATGAACCACATTTACACACAATGAGGGAAGCCAGAGAAGTGACTTGATTTGCCCAAAGACACAGCAAGAAAATCCCAGGGCCACACTGAGGTTGTAGTTTAACTGGAGACTGATAACACCTTTCTCTATCAAAAGTTCTGAATCAGGCAATATATGCGACAAAACAAAACGAAACAAAACAACTCTCTGCTTTTCCTCGGCCTTTTTTGAGGGGTGGAGAGGTTTATTACATAACAGTGCTTTTAGTGTTATGTAAAAAAAAAAGTATGTGGAATATTCCCCTGTTGAAATTACATTCTGGGAGCAAACCAAGAACATTCAGGACCCACGGACAGCACCGAAGAATGCAGGAATATTCCATCAATACTTGTCACCTGGTGAAAAAGAAGACTCCAAGGCTTTGCAATTTCCCTTTAAAATACCATTGTCATCATGTCATCATTATCAGACCTTGCATGTGTAAAGTTCTTTGATGTTTTGTTCACAAATATTTACTGAGCCCCTTCTACATGCCCCTTCTACATCTGGGCCCTGGGTCCTCTACGTGGACTCAGTTCCTTTGACAACACAAGGAAGACTCACTTCTTATCCAAAAACACACAGAAAGTTACTGTGCACTTGTCCCTTCTAATATTTGACCTCCCCTACCGTCATGGACCCTTCATATGTCCCCTCTCTGTTTTACTTACTTCTCCTTTACAATTATCACATTCCCACTATTTTTCTTATTTTCTGCATGTCCAACTGGAATGTAACCTCCAGTGGACAGGTGTTTTGTCTGTTTTCTTCATCACAGCATCCCCAGTGCCTAGAACAGAAATATTTGCTGAAGGATGAATACCACAGGCCCTGTCTGTGGACTGAGTCAGAATCAGAACTCAGAAAGAGCCACTCCGTAAGTAGATCCCTGTTCTAACCAGAATTCAGAACCAGGATAACAAAAGTGAACCTGAACCCCAATCTCTCTGAACCCAGCTTTGGTCCTTTTGTGTCTCCTCCAGAAACTGGGTAGCAGAGAGCTAAAAATAACTCTTCCCTATTTTTCAATGTCAAAATGAGACCCGAACCCGGGTAGTGGGTGGGGTCGCATGGGTGGTTGAGGAGTGGGGACGCTGACCTCCCGGCCCTCCACAGGTACCTGCCGTCAGCCATGAGATAGGATGATTCATGGCAATTACCCTGGGTGGGGCAGGATTAAGTGACCTGCCCCGATTATAAATCAAGAGACTAAATTCTCCTTCTGGAACTAATTTCTGTGCCCCAGGGTGGGGTGCAAAATCTGCTTCAGGAAGGGGACATTAAGAACTGTCTGTGTTTCATGCTTACCAAGAGGTAAGGTCAGAAATTACAATCAGGTCAGCGACAAGCCCAAATTCCAGGTGCACAAAGGAAAGTAAAAACAAGTTGGGGATGGGGGGAGTTGATTGCTTCCAAGACCTGCAAAAAGTCGATTTAGGGCTTCCTGCCTTGGGATCTGTCAGATGGCAAGGAAGGGAGCCTGCCCCTGAGGGTCTGGATTCAACTTGATGCAAAATCGACTAATGCCACAGGATCCCCCAGAACCCTTATGTTTTCTGGGGTCCAGTGAGGCCCCAGCCACATCAGACACCCTGGTTAGGTCATGCTTTAATTATCCTGAACACGGTGGGTGTGGGACACTCGTCAATCCTAAAATTGCAGTGCAACAGAATGCTAGAATGCTACTATCATCCAAAACTGTGGTCTCTTGCTCCAGTGCGGTGTAAAAACTTGAAAAGCAAGATTTTCTGAAGCCAAGGTGCACGTCCAGGGCCAGAGCTGGGTTGCTGAGTGCCACGTTCAAGTGGGGAACATTCCAGAAGGTGGAGGGCTCTTTCCAGACAAAGTTGGAAAAGGATCTTGGAGGAAAATAAAATCCATCCTGGGCTTCACAGTCTCTTCAGCCTTGTGGGAAATCCTCCTCAGCACCTGCTACTCACCTGTCTTTCACATCTAGCCCAGCTTCTCCTTACTTCAAAGCCACTGGGTTCCTCTCATCCATCTTGCCATTGACTGGGAGAGTTGATTTACATTCAACAACAAAAACTAATACCTTGAGTTTTGAGGAGGACTTGCCACACAGACCTGTCAGAGGAAGAGAAGCAGAAGTCACGGCTTCTACTCTGAGGCCTGGGACATCGCAGGCCGCATCCTGGGAGAGGAACACAGAGGTGCCCGGGCTGTGGAGTCCACCTGCCACTGACCAGCTGGGTGACCATGGGCATGTAACCTTATTTCTCTGAGCCTCAGATGTCCCCATCTGTCAGATGGGGATGATTAAAGTTCTTACTTCACAGCCTTATAATGAGTTGTCTTCATTTCCTGGGGTTACTATAGTAATGACTGTGCTGGTTTGTATGTATTATGTCCCCCAAAATGCCATTATCTTTGATGCAGTCTTGTGTGGGCAGGAAACGTATTGGTGTTGATTGGGTTGGAGACTTTTGATTGGATGTTTCCGTGGAGATGTGATCACTCAACTGTGGGTGAGATCTTTCATTGGATAATTTCCATGGAGGTGTGGCCCCGCCCATTCTGCCTGGGCCTTGATTAGTTTACTAGAGCACTATATAAGCTCAGACAGAAGGTGTGAGCTTGCTACAGCCAAGAGGGACACTTTGAAGAACACACAGGAGCTGAGAGAGAAGCTGCAGCTTACAGAGACATTTTGAAGATGGCCTCTGAAAGCAGACTTTTGCTCCAGAGAGGCTAAGAGAGGACAAATACCCCAAGGGCAGCTAAGAGTGATATTTTTGAGGAACTGCAGCCTAGAGAGGAATGTCCTGGGAGAAAGCCATTTTGAAACCAGAACTACGGAGCAGACTCCAGCCACGTGCCTTCCCAGCTAAACAGATTTTCTGGACGCCATTGGCCATCCTCCAGTGAAGGTACCCAGTTGCTGATGTGTTACCTTGTACACTTTATGGCCTTAAGACTGTAACTGTGTAACCAAATAAACCCCCTTTTATAAAAGCCAATCCATTTCTGGTGTTTTGCATAATGGCAGCATTGGCAAACCAGAACAATGACCACAAACTTCGTGGCTTAAAACAACAGAAATTTTTTCTCTCACAGTCCTGGAGGCTAGAAGTCTCCCTCCAACGGCTCTAGGGAAAAGTCCTCTTGCCTCTACCAGCTTGTGGTGGGGGCTGGCAACCCTTGGTGCTCCGCGACTTAGAGCTGCAGTGCTGCAGCCTTAGCTCTGTCATCACGTGGCCGTCTTCCTGGAGTGGCTCTGGCTCTGGCTCTCTTCTCCTCTGCTTATAAAAACACCACTCATATTGGATTAAGGGCTCACCCTACTTCAGTATGACCCCATCTTAACTAATTACATCTGCAATGACCCTATTTTCAAATAAGGTCACATCCCCAGGTACTGCAGGTTAGGACTTCAGCTTATCTTTTGGGGGGACACGATTCAACCCATAACATGAGTGATAAATGAAGTAACACCTGTTGAGCTCTTAGCCCAGCTCCTGGCGCCCATCAAGGGCTCCATAAATGTTGTGATTGTGTTCTTTCATTTAGTCCCATTCCCACGCCCGCCTGACCAACCTGATGACACACTCAGAATGTCTCCTGGGCAGTGAAGAGAGTTTCGAGTTACTTGGACTGTTGTGGACCCCACACATATCTGTGGTGACTGGGAGGAAATACTCATCGTGGTCAAGGATCTTGGGGGTTTGGGGGTGGCTGGAGCTCAGGAGCATGGGGATATGGTGCTGGGGAAGGAGGTGCAGCCTGACTTGGAAGGGCCCAGATTGCCAATCGAAGGGGTGGTGGGATTTAGTGTCCCAAGTGCACCCCACTCCCCCCATCCATAGCCAAAGAAAATAAATAGAAATAAATTGACTTAGATAGACTAGAACAGGACTATGATGGCTTCTTCAACATTTTCAGTCAAAACTGGCTCCTTCAGACACAGGGCACATTCAACCACCAGCTCATGGGTTGCCCTCCCCCATCCCACCGCCCACACCCAGAGCAGGGACAATTCTAAAAATAGAAGGCCTTTACTGATCCCTTCGCATGTAAATACATCTTTGTTCCCGGCTGGCATTTAATAACTGTACTTTATGGGGAAACAAAAGTTGTAATCAGAGCCCAACAATGGAAGCTGCAGTCAGCTCTGAACAATGCTCAGAATTCCCCTGGGGACCCCCCACCCCCATCCGCAGCTGTGAGAACCAGAAGTTGCAGGCTCAAACTCCATTCACAATTATCCGCCCAGTCCCGATGTGGTTTATTTAAACCACGGCTGGCCCGGCTCCTCGGAGGGCTTTCGAGGGGCCGAGAAGGGGTGCCAAGCTGGGCTCCTGCTAGGAGCTGCCCATGCTGCAGGTGTGCACACGGGGCTGGCCCCGAGAAGCCAGCGGAGGGGCGCGGTGACAGAGCCAGGCGCCCGAGGCCGGAGACGCAGCAGGCTGCTCCCAGCCAGCGCTGCATGCAAGACTTCCTTCAGATAAAAGAGGCTTGCTCTGGTTTCCTGATCCCACTCTGCAGGCTGCACATTCCAGGATAAGCCCAGCTGGCTCCCCTGCACGAAGTCCCAGGGCCCCAGAGAGGGGAGGTCTTTAAAAGGGACTTTCCGGGGGGTCTTGTCTCTGCTGCACATTAGAATCATTGGACGTCTTTTAAAAAATTCTGAGAACCAAGCCCCAAGCCAGACCAATTAACTCAGGTACTCTGGCCTCAAGGAGCTGGCAGCAGTATTGTGTTTTCTTCCTTTTGTTTCGTTTTGAGGCATAACATAAATATAGTACAGTCTGCAATTCTTAATTATAAAGCTCAGTAAACTGCAACCACCTGCCAGAGTCAGACACATTTCCAACATGCCAGATCTCTGTCACCATGGATCAGTTTTGCCTGTTCTGGAACTTCTTTTCATTGTAATTACACCTATACATTCTTTGGGGATCAACTTCTTTTGCTCAGGATTATGTGTGTGAGATTTATCCATGTCATTGTATGTCGTAATCATTCGTTTTTTAATTGCTGTGTAATATTTCTGTTTATGAATAAAGCACAATTTATCTATTCTGCTGGTGGACATTTGGGCTTCCAGGTTTCGGCTCTTACGAATAAAACTGCTGTGAACATTTTTATGCAATTCTTTGTACTCATTTCTTTTGGATATATATCTAGGAGTAGGAGTGCTATATCTTATTGTCAGAGAACATCTAACTTAATAAGACACAGAAAACTCTTTTATGAAGTGGTTGCGCCAGTGCTCTCCTACCAGCAGTGTATGAGTTCCAGTTGCCCCACATTCTCACCAGCTCTTGATAATCTGTTTAATTTTAGCCATTCTGGTAGATGTGTATTTTTTTAACTTTTTATTTTGAAATAATTTCAAACTTGCAGGACAGTTGCAAAAATAATATAAATCCTGCTTATATCCCCAGATACTCAGATAACCAGATCCACAATTTGAATATTTTGCCACATTTATCATATAATTCTGTCAATTCATCAATCTGTCAATCAATTCATTTATCTGTCCATTCATGCAGACATCTATTGGGATGTCTGTCTGTCTGTCTACCTATTTATCAATATATTTTCTGGACATTTGAATGTAGGTTGATTACATTCTGTTCCTTAATGCTGCCATGCACATTTTCTAAGAACAAGGCTGTTTTAACCACCTTAAGGTGGCATCAGTATTTTTAAAAGATTTTAGGGTGATTCTAATGCACAGTCAGGGCTGAGACCCCAGGATCTTATTTGCCTCAGTTTGTAGATAAGGAAAGAGACAAAGTCAAACTTGGGGCTCCCCATTCCTGGCCCAGGTCTTCCCATTATTACCTCTCACTGGATGCTTGGAATTTTGGCCAGTGACCAGGTAGGACTCCAGCATCTCAGCATCACAGGGAGAAAGCAGGAGGAACTGGCCAAGCCCCCCAGCTGGCTCCAAGGAGAGCAGGTGGATAGTCTGAAGCACCATGGCCCAATGGTAGAGAAAGCTCCAAGCTGTTGCTAGGACCTGGAGAAGCCATAAAGGCAGCAGTCAGCAGCGTGAGGACATCCCCCCAAACCAAGCCCCTCAGGTATTCTCTATCTCAGGATCACCACCTCCCAAGTACCCAAGCAGAAGCCTGGTCATCACCTTCACCCCTTTCTCTCTTCCATTGCCCTATCCAGTGATATGCCAAGTCCCATCACTCTAGACTCCTAAATGTTTCAAGTGCACTGATCCTCTTTGTCCCACTGGCCCTCTCCTGGTCCAGGCCCCACCACATGTGCCTGGACTCCTAAAGCAGCCTGCTAAAGCAATCTTTCTCACGCACAAACTGGATGGAGCCATGCCCCCCTGAAAAGCCTTCAATGGCTCCCAGTTGCCTTGGGGTAAGATCCAACTCCCTTCACACAACTCTCTCCCAGCCTCCAATCCTCACACACTTTGCTTTATAATTAATATGCACTAAACTGCACATATTTAGAGTAAAGTCAGGTAAGTTTTGACCTATATATACACCCATAAGAGTATCACTACAAGATAATGAACATAGCCATCACACCCAAAAGTTTTCTCATTTCCTGTCCCATTATACTTCTTTCCTCCTGCCTCTTCCACCCCAACTGTAACCAGTGGTCTGCTTTCTGTTTCTATGATTAGTTTGCATTTTCTGGAATTTTATGTAAATGTACTCTTTTTTTTTTTTTTTTTTGTCTGTCTTTTCACTCGGCTTTATTGTTTTAATATCCATCCATGCAGTAGTTATGTAGCAATAATTCCATTTTATGGATCTACCATGATATGTTTATCTATTCTCCTGCTGATAGATATTTGGTTTTTCCCCTCCTGTGTCTTTTCTCATGTTACTTTCTTGCCCAGCCTCTCCCCACCCCACCCCACCTAATAAATCAGCCATAACTGGGATGTAAGCGTTAAGATCTTGATCAAAACGCATCACCTCTGAGAAACCTGCTGGCCTTTCCGGGAGAAGTGACCCTCTCTCCTCTGAGACCATACTGCTCTCTGTTTTGAAATTACAGGAGTGTCTCCCCCAGGGGACCATGATTGCCACAAGGGCAGGAAACATGTCTTCATTGTCTCTGTAGCCTCAGCCCCCAGCACAGTGCCCGGATACAGGAACGGTCAAGGAAAAGTGGCCTCTTTCAGGGAGGCAGCGCCCTGCCATGGAGGCTGGGTGTCCTGGGGGGCAGACATGGCTTTGGGAAAGAAAGCTGGCAGAAAGTAGGCAGGCTCCAGGCCCAGAAAGGGGCAAAGCCCTGCAGGAGTCCAGTGGGACAGACTGGGGCCTCTGAAGGGCTGGTTCAGCCTGAGAATGGGCGTGCAGTTGCCAGGGCACACTCGTGGTAGCAACCCCAGGTGACTTAATTCCACACCTGCAGGCTCAGCTCCAGATGCTTAGCCCCCACCGCCTCCGTGGAGAAGGACACAGGAGCCAGAGAGAACAGAACCCACAGGAGGGGCATCAGTGGGCCCAGCCATGGTCCTGGGGGCTCCCAAGTCCTGGCTTGGCCCTGAGCTCAGACTTGGGATTAACCATGTGACCCTGGTCCCCACGAGAGTCTCCCCTTCCAGTGAGCACGTGGATCTGCCCAGGAAGTGGGTCAAAGTAGGCTGAGTTGTATTTCCTGCTACAGGATTCCTTTTTCCTGACTTCTCTCTGATCCTTCACTTAAGTGAATTAAGCCTGATAATGTATTTCTCAGTCAGCTAGGTGGATGGCAACCCAATAGCACTATCAGAAAGCCAAGAGCTCCGAATCGACAGCTCACTATCAATTCCTCTTTTTGTCCTAGAGACGGAATCAGCATTATTTAGGAAAGCTGTTTAAAAAAATATGAATATGACCAACCTTTTACAAAGACTTAGTAATCACATCTTTGTGATCTAATCTTCTTGCTGGAAAGGGATGCTGTTAGAGGCAGACAGATCTGAATTCAAATCTACCACTTGTCAGCTGTGCAGCTTTGAGCCACTCACTCAACTGCCTTGACTAAGGGTTTTCTCGTTGGCCAAATGACCCCTGTCACTGCAGAGAAGATGTGAGGATTAGACATGTGGGAGGTAAAATCCCTGCCATAGGAGGGGTGCTTAGCACACAGTAGGGATTCAATAATGGCTATCATGATCGGGTCTACTGGGCCAACAGTGGAGGCATTTCCCCCCACCAGCACGACCACCACTACACCCCAGTCCTGGGTTCATCATCTTCACTTCTGGCAACAAACAGCCCTTCTCTGGATGCTCTCCTGGTTATGCTGAAATGCCCTGCCCCACTTCTTTCCAGTGCCCACATGCCGCCCACCAGATTGTTTGTTTTGGAGGCAGGGAAGCCAGCCAGGGAGCGGCGGGCCTGCTCAGAAGTTGCTCCCTGAGTCATTGCTGGGAGAAGCCAGTGCACCCAAACACCTACCTGGTATGTCAGAGTAGGACACCCTAGGGGTGGGGCTGCTGGGGACAGGGGTGGGGGTGGGAGGCAGAGTGATGGGGACAGAGGGTCATAAGCCAGATGAATGGTGTGGGCTTTATCCTGGGGGAAATCGGGTGGAGGCACTGAAAAGTTTTAAGTAAGAAAGGGACACAATCAAATTTGCGAGTTAGAAGACCTTCTGAACTCTCTCAGTAAACTTTCCAGAAGGGAAAGGTTCACCTACATCCCAGCTTCATTGCCTTCCTTTGTTCAACACAGGTGTTCTGCTCTAGCCAATCCCTTAAACAGACCTTCCACACCTCTGCCCCCTCAGAGGGCTGCCACCCCTGCTCTCCATCCAGCAACATTCACCTCATGCTTCAAGGCCCCCGTGGCTCTACCTCCTCCAGAAATCCTTTCCTTGTCCCCAGCAGACATTCATTCTCCCACCCCACATAGCCGGTGGCCAGAGTCATTCAGAACTTGCTGCCGTATGTGGCTAACTCTTAAAACATACAGTGCTGAGGAAAAAACATTTTTGCAGTCAGAAGACCTAAGTTCAAGTTCAGTTTTTGTTCTTAATAACTATGTGGTCTGGTCTTCAGCACCTCACTCAACCTCTCTGAACTACTTTGCTCATTTGCACAATGGGCAACAACACATCTACAAGGGTTGTGGTGTCAAGGGAATGTAAATGCCCACAGCAAACAGTGATATTAAATAAAAATTGGAAAAGTCCCGGGCTGTAGAGCTGAGAAGACCTGGGGTGGAAGCCTGACTTTATTGCCAACTGGTTGACTGCCTCTAGACAGGCCACCCAGTCACTCTGGGCTTGATTTTCTCCTCTGTAAGTAGATGGTGCACCTGCCTCCAGGATTAATAAGAAGATAAAGAAGGTAAAGCAGGTAGTTCAGTGCACATAGCAGCCTGGCAATGGATGTTAGTGACCTTTCCTCCTCACTGCTAAAAACCAGTGCTTTGGATTGAAGTACATGTTTGTGGGTTGCCTGGCAAATTTACTTACTTACCAACCACATAAAAGGATGGATGGATAGATGCATGCATGCATGGACAGACGGATGGACAAATGAAAGTTTAACTGAATAAATGAATCAATGAGTAGAAGACCAAACTGATAACTGAATAAACATCGAGGAACAAATGAATACCTGAACAAATGTGCAATGAATGGAGCAGTGACTCACTGGATGAGTGAAAGGATAGATATGACAGTATATGACTGCTCTTCCTTGGCCCAGAACCCCCCACCCCCCCCACCCCTCAGGCCTTCCAGTTAAGCACTAGTTAACTTGAAGGCCCTCCCTTAGTGGCAAACAGTTATCTCTGCCAGGAAGCCAGGGGAATGAGGTTCCTGAAGAGAAGCAGCATTTGGCTCCTTTGAAAGTGCATCCTGGGCCTATTTTGGCAATAAAGGTGAATATCGTGGGGATGGGTGACCCAGAGTAAGTGCTGAGTTGGAGTGGCCAGTGGAGAAGCTCAGGCCTGGTGCTCTCCCAGGCTGTCACCGACCTCCTGATGGGGAAGTGGGCTTCATTTGCCTCATTAGAAAAGATGCAACTGATGTCGGCAAGCTAGGGAAGCAGGTTAGAATTCCAGGAAGAGGCAACTTAGAGGGAGCTGAGGCATGGCTGCCATACTGCCAATTGTGAGTCCGTGGGTCAGCTGAAATCGTCCTGCTGCTGGAGCAAGGCCTGCTGCAGCACATCTCAGCCTCGAGGGGCAGGACGGTTCTGGACGTGGATAAGCAGGAACAGCCACGCAGTAGTGTGATTTCATGTAACAGCACTGGACAGTGTGCAATCACATGACAGTGGGAAAAGCACATGACAGTGTGAGTTTGCCCTACAGCATGTTGTGACCACCTGGAAGCCATGACCACGGGAAACCAGGTGACAGCGTGAACATTCACAGAGCACTCTCACAGCACCCTTCCAGGGTTGTGCGTACAGGGCTGATTCTGGAAATTCGAGAAACCCAGTTTTGAGTTCAAGCTCTGCCATATAACAGGCATGGTACAATTCACCTTACTTAATTCCTATTTCCTCATTAGTGACACAGGTGCAGTTATAGAAACTTTGGGTTGATATATATATATATGTGTATATATATATGTACTTGGCCATTTGAAGATCATGGTATGTGAATAGTCAAGCAGGAGTTTACAGAAAAGCTGGTAAGGCCCAGAATCTGTTTAACCACTGCAACCCCCTCTGGTAAAGGAGGGTGGTCCACCCTCACTCCCATGGACCCCACCAACCTTCCCAATGGAGTCCTTGCTGCCCCCGCTGCAGATGTCAGCACCTGGGCAAAGGCCCAGAACTCCTGCCACAGCCCAATGCCAACCATCCTGTGCAGGGTGGAGGACGCAAGTGTGCTGTCCACAGTGTGGGGTCTGACTATTACTGTGGCCAGCCAAGCTCATAGAAGGATTCCCAGAAGGTGTCCGACCCACCTGAGACCTCAGGCTCCCTGACCTGTTCTGCATTGGAATGGGGGTGGGCAGGGGGTTCTGAGGGGCTCTCTGGCCTGTGCAACTCCCTGTTGTGGGCGCAAGACCCGGGCTGGCTTGCAGAGGCTTCCTTCCATCTCTCTGTGCCCTCTCTCCTTTCCCTCTGCCCCTGCTCCTTAGTCTCCTCAACTCTTTCCCTCTCTCCACATCCCAGGCAGGATTCCATCTCAGGTTTGGGGGTGCAGGACCGGACAGGGAGGGGCGCCCACAAAGATCTGCTCCCAGGGCTGGACCCGGAAACCTTACCCACTGGGGACGTGGACCTGCTGCAAGCAAATCTCCTAGACATTATTATTCAAAACAAGAGCAAGCCTCTTTCCTGGCCGTCAGCTGCATAACAAAAGGCTCCTACTTGAGCTCCCCACCTCAATCCACATTTTTATTATACAAATATTTAAAGAGCGGCGGCGGCAGCGCGGCTCAGGCGTGGGAGCTGGGGCTGCGGGCGCCACCTCTTCCTCCAGGGCGGTTGGCCCGGCTGCATCGTGGGGCTCGGACCCCCGCCGCCTCCACGCCATGGCACCTGCGACTGACGACGAAGTCACAAGGAAGCGTCTCCTGACTGATGCAGATGGTGCTGGAGATGACCAGAGAATTAATCTGCTAGTAAAGAGCTTCATTAAATGGTGCATCTCTGGGTTCCAGGAAAGAGGGATATAGCCAGTATCAACAAATGCCCAGCACACTGTCGCAATGTAAATTTTCAATGGGCAAAACCTTGTTGGTATATGATACGAATCTCAGAGAAATGGAAAATCATGAAAAAATTTACAAAGAAATAGAATGTAGCATCACTGGAGCACATAAAAAATTGCAGGTACGAAAAGCAAATTCTTCAAGCAAAGCGAACACGAAAAAATCGCCAAGAATGTGGTGCTGTGGCAAAAGTGATACAGCATCGTCTAGAACAGGCATGAGACATTACAGGAACTAGAGGCTCTGGGAGAAGAACTGGAGTGTCTTTCACATATTAAAGAAAGGGTTGAAGAGAAGCTGGAATTGAGACGGAAACAGTTTCACATTCTTCTTAGCATCATCCACCAACTTCAGCAAACACTGAGAAAACGATGAAAAGCTCTCACGGGGAGGAAACTCAAGAGACAAGCATGGAAACAAATCTCAAGCCATAGATCAGGTTGATTGCTCACCGTTTCCAAAAACATTGGAATAGCTACACGGTCTTAGAGTGTTTAGAATTTATCATGCTTTTGAGATATTTAAAGGTATTTCTGCAGTGAAATACTTTACTTCTACATATTAATACACATTTCATTCATATTTCTTCACACAAAGGGATGTGTCTTTAGTATAGATTTGGTTTTATTAAAATGTTTTTTTATTCCTAAAATTTGAAGGTGGGAAGCAGTACTCCAAAAATGTTTAATAAAATGTTTTCAAACAGGAAAAAAAAAAAAAATTTAAGGAGGGCCTGCTACTGCCCAAGCACTATTCTAGTTACTTGGGATATATCAGTTAAAATGAAAACAAAAACAAAGATTCCTGTCCTCGCAAAGTTTATGTTCAGTCTGGATGGGAAGGTGGGGATGGGGTGGGAGGAAGAGGCAGTAAACAATAGGCATCATAAATCAGTAAATTGAAGGTGATCAGTGCTATGAAAAAAAGAGCAAAGCAGAGCCCAGTAAAGGAGACTGGGGAAGGGAGGGGTGGTCACCGTGGCCTAGTAAAGTAGATGATATTTGTACTTAGACTTGGAGGTGAGGATATGAACCCTAAAGATTTGACATGAGAGGCATGCTTTGCAGAAAGAGCATTTCCACATTGCCTGCAGGCAGCAATATTTTAAACATAAAACAATAAAAAGTGCCTGGATTTACAGGCCTTTGAAAAGGATTAAAACCAGAAAAAATAATCTATTAGCATCAAAATAAGCAAAAGACAATATTGACATGAACAAACGTCTAAACACATATCCACACATAATGCAACATTTTGTCAACTTCCTTAATTATTAAATTTCGTGTTCAAATTGCATGTCATTTAAAACTAACAGAGGTTAGAGTTTTTTCACTTTACAAAAAAATTCCCAAATATACACAATTGCTAAGAAATCATAGCCAATTATACAATATTATTCAACATTTCTTGTAGCTAAATGATTTCAAAAGCAAAATTATAAAATTCCTTTCAAGATTGAAAACAAAAGTGATTAGATTTAAAGTGGGATTGGCTGAGTTTTAATATGTTTGATGTCATAAGGAAAGGAAATTCTGAAAGTAAGATTAGGCACAACACAGTCTTTAAATAGTCCCACCTCTGGGGGGGCTCCCATGTGGAGGTTCACTTTTCAGGCCGGTTGCCTAGCAAAATTTCGTGTGCACCCACTATGGATAGAACTGGGGTGAGTGACTGGCCATGCAAAGAGAGTATGAGTTGATTTCTTGATTTTCTTGCATAAAACCCCCATTTCTGTATGTAATCTTATTTTTCTGCTGCCTTCTCTTGTCAGTTCTGGGATGGGTCAGTGCATCTCCAATTCTGAAGAGAAGTGGAATGAGATGGGGCTGGGGAAAAGTCTTGTCGGCTCTTCATCCGGCCCAGCACAAGGCCATGTGCTGGGATCCCCTGGATTTCATCATCCGAGAGCAGGCCCCTGGGGGCTTAGCAAACCCTCCTGTGTACCGGGCTCGGAGCCATAGCCCAAGGAGGTATTAGATTGTCTGCTCTAGAGCCACTGACCCCAAACCTCACTGTGTAAGACTGTGGCTGAATTCAGAAAGGTGGGTCTTTTAGAACAAACCGTAAGCAGTCAAAATGAAAGGGGTGGCATGAAGGCCCTTGGAACAGACAAGAGACAGCATCAGTCCTCCCACGTTCCCAGCTGGTGTCATCCAGGTTGCTATGCCCCTACTGAGACAACATCTGGGCACAGTCCACTCTTCTCTATACCAGCAGTTCTCAAAGCATGATCCAGATCCCAGCAGCATCAGTTTCACCTGGGAACTTGTTAGAAATGCAAATACTCAGGCCTCACCCCAAACCTGCCGAGTCACTGGCTTGGCAGTCTGTATTTTAACAAACCCTCCAAGTGATTCTGATACACACTGAAAGTTCCAGATCCATTGTTCGGTATAAATCGGTTCCTGTTCTAGTGTCATTATTCAGTGCACAGAGGTTGCCTTTGACTCTGGGGAGTCCTGTCCCAGGGAATCTTTTCCCAAAGAGTCATAAATAGCCCCTTGAAGGGATCTGGCAGGCAGCCTAGCACAACAGAGATGGGTGCTCTGAAGCTGACAGTCCCTGTTCAAATCACGGCTGTGCTGCTGACCAGCTGCGCTCCTTTGGTTGGCTCTCTGGCCCTTGGAAGTCAGTTCCCTTATCTGCAAAGTTAGAATATGACAATGGAAACTACCTTATAGGGGAGATAGAGAGAATCCCTTTAGAGCTCCTAGCACTGTGCCGGCCACATAGCAAACCCTCAACCGGTGATAGCTCCTCACAACCATTTTGTAAATTAAGATTTATGGCCAATGGGTTTTCCTACAAGAACAGTCGCGGTGTTGAATTCACGGTGCCACCTGAGCCTCAGAGCACACGTGGCAGCAAAGAATCCCCTCATTTGGGCCAACCTCTCTGCCAGGACAGGTTGAGCGGATAGGACCTAAGCCAGACTCCAAACCCAATCCACTGCCAGTCCCCCTCACAGCGGAAGTGGTGGCTTCTTCCCATTCTGGACCATTGAACGAGGCCACTTCTGACTCCTGCGAGGAAAATGGTGAACTGGGCCGCCCTCCGTTTGTTGGAGGAGGACGTTCCTTTCCCCAACAGCAGGGCTGAGGGAAATGTGACACCATCGGAGCTGCCTTTCTTTTCCCCTTTGTCCACTGAGAAAGTCTTTCATTGTTGATTCATATGCTAACACATAGAGAACACTTTCAGGATTCCGGCCTTTAATAAAGAAACAACTAATATGCCTGTTAATCCAGAGCTATGTTCTCAAAGTGTGCAAGTGTTTATTACCCCATCCTCGCTGGGGTACATGAAGAAATTGACAGTAAGCGTTTAGAAGCTTTTAGAGCATTTTGATATTATTGCGACATCCAAATACATGATCAATGAGGCCATATTTTGAGTGTCTTGTTTTCTAGTCTCTCATTTTTCAAGAGCATTTGGACTTTGCAATTTTGAGGACTTTCTGTTGATTTCCAGAAGGAGAGCTCCTTGCATAATAAAACATCTTCTCTCTCTCTTTCTCTCTTTCTCTGTTGGTAAGAAAAATTTTGAAATTCCAGAATGACTCAGGACATTCCATCCTGAGAAAGGTGTTCAGAAGAAAACATTCAGTGCTGCTAAGATCATTTTGTGAGATTTTCCTAAGCACTGGGTGACCAGGAGGAACTTTCCAAAGTATCCTTAACCCTTGGCAAGAAACATGATGACTAGAGGAGCCAAGCTCGAGAAGAACAAACAGGTGGCTGGGAGGACAGAAAGATGCAGTCTGTAACGATGCTGCTTACAAGGCTGTGGAGAGGAGAAAGAGAAGAGAAAGACCCCTAGGGAGAGGCACCTTTTTCTTCTTCCTTCCTCTCCCACTCATAGTGCCCTCCTGCACCCTCCAAGACTAAACCGTAACATAACAGAAGAGCCAGGCCGCACTTCTAGGGCTCTCCACTAACCCTCCCTTGGCCCATAAGGAGAGTTAAAAAATGGAAAATCATCTGGTGGGCTTCCTGGGCCTTTTCCACTGGACTGGTTTCAGAGAAGTTCGGTGATTGTCTTCAAACAACTGCCCTTCATTCTTAGTCCTGATGCTTGAGGCATCAACTGATTAATAAACTCAACCAATATTTACTGAGTGCCATGCATTGTCATAATGCTAGACACACAGCAGTGAGCGGGGCAAAGCCCCTGATCTCAGGGAGCAGTAACGAACAAGCTAGCAGCGAACTAGACGAATCCAGAGAGTGGCCAGTAGCAGAAGAAAATATAAGAAAGTAATGGGACCGAGAAAGCAGGGGTGGGGGTGGGAGGATCAGGGAAACTGACTGAGGAGGTGACCCTGGAGCTGAGACCTAATGACAAAAAGAGACCAGTTGTGTGACCATCTGCAGTGAGATACGTTCCCAGGCAGGGAAACAGAGTGTGAGGGCTCGGAGAGGGGAAAGGGTGTGATGTGTTTCAGCCACAGGAGGAAGCATAGTGTGGCAGACGTCAAGTAAATGGGAGAATATAGTGAGGTCCAGGCAGTGGGCAAGGGTCTGAATGCAGGAGCTTGTCAGCCAGGGTGGAGTTAGATTGTTCACTGTATTCAAAGTGCTTTTGGAATAGTGTTGCCAGAGAAAATACAGACTGTCCAGTTAAATTTGAATTTCAGAAAGAAAAAGGAAATATAGAATGTAAGCTTTGTATCAATGTTGCATTTCTTGAACTCCTTAGCTGCAGTTAACGGGATTGTGTAAAAGAGTGTTCTTGTTCATGGGAAATGTATATATGAATTATATTGTTTGTTCAAGGATGTGTGCAGCTTGCTCTCATATGTTCAGAAGACCGAGCAATAGATGATGGATGCTAGATACAGAGGGAGGAAAAGAGGGAGGGAGAGAGGGAAAGAAAGAAATGGTATGACAGGATGTTAAAGTTGGTGGATCGGGGTATCGGGGGAGGAGGGTCAGGGTATGCTGGAGTTCTGTGTATGGGGTTTGTATTGTTTTTGCAACTGTTCCTGTAAGTTTGAATTTATGTCAAAATAAAATTTTAAAAAATTTGAATTTCAGATCATTTTGGAGACATACTTATACTAAAACATTATAATTTGAAATATCTGAGATTCAAATTTAACTGGCATCCTGAATTTTTATTTGCTAAACCTGGCAGCCCTACTTGGGTAGCAGTAAAGGGTTTTTAAGCTATGGAAAGATGCCATCCAATTTATATGCTCTTTGGTTATTTGGCCTGCTGTGGGGATTGCATACAGTGGTGGAGCAAGAGTGGAGGTAATCATTTCACTAGGCCAGGAGAAAGAAGAGCACAGCCACACAGGTGAGTGCATACTTAGGATCAACAAAGCCTCAGTATGTGAACCCACGTGTCCATCAACTGACTACATGAGCAGAGAGGAATCCAGTCTTTGGGCTGGGACCTGGCCGCCAGGCACAGTGGATGTCCTTGTCATGAGCTGCAGAGCTGCCAGGCCAACATTCCCTGAGATGTCTCGAGAATGAGAAGCCTTGTGCCATCTAGCACCTCGCCTTGCCACTGTGTTGATGACTCTCCGGGTCGACCCAGAATACAAATTGTGGAGGAGCAGCACTTAGAAGCCAAAATATTCTTCCCAAAGACTCATACAAGAGTTCCAGGGGATAAACAATGCCTTATAAAATATGAGGTGTGAGCAAGTTGCAGACGATGGCTATGAACCCAGTTCTGTGGCTCCACTGGGGAGCACTTGTCCGTGATGCCTCATCAGTGATGGGCACTAAAGCACATTCACCAATGAAACAGCTTGTGCTTACCCTGCAATGCCTCACCCCAGTATTTCTTTGGAGGAGTTTCAAGGGAACTTCTTGTCTTTGGCTTGAACCTCTCAGTGATGCCTGCTGCCCGCAAGGCTCAAGGGTGGCGTTTCTCCACTGTCACCTGGGCAAGGCTGCTGAGGTCCACCAGTGGTCCAGAGATGCAGACTTCAGGGTGCCAGGGCATGCCCAGCAGTTTCTACCAGGCTGCAGGCATGTCCCACCCACTTCTGAGCCCCACTCTGTAAACTGGGCCCCAAGACAGCCCAGCTTGTCCCTTTAAGATTGTCAGAGATTGTCCTAGAAAACAGTTCCTTCCTCTTTTGTCCCTGTGGCCTCTCCCCTCTGGGCTGGGCCTCATATCTTGGAGACCAGGCTGTGCTGGAGAAGGCAGCAGACATCACCCCAGCAACTCAGCCACCCACAAAGCTCCTCAGAGTCACATTCCCTTTGTGCAAATAGACACCTGCGGCTGACACCTTGCTAGCTCATCAGGCACGCCCACCATGTTTGGCCTCACCTGGCTCCAGCTACATTATAGCAAATCCTCCCATTTGTGCTGGACTTTATATTTACAAATTGTCCTGCCTTGGTTTCCTATGGCTACTTTAACAAGTTACCACAAACTCAGGGCCTTAAAATGACACACATTTAGTCTCTTACAGCTCTGGAGGACAGAAGTCTGAAATCAGCCTCCCTGGGCTAAAGTCAAGGTCCTGCAGGGCTGGCTCCTTCTGGAGGCTCTAGGGGAGAATCCATTGCTTGCCTATTCCAGCTTCTAGCAGCTGCCCCAGCATGCCTTGGCTTGTGGTCACATCCCCGTCTCCACTTGACCTGCCTTTTCTTTTATAAGGACCCTTGTGATTATACTGAACCCACTGGATGCTCCAGGATACACTCCCATCACAAGATTCTTAACTTAATCACATCAGCAAAGTCCCTTTTGCCATATAAGGTAACATTCATAGGTATGGGGGGAATCAGGACATGGAAATCTTTGGGGCCCACTATTCAGCCCACTGTACGTGCGCCCTCATTTAGTCTTCACAATGGCTTTGTGAGGCTGAGAAATGGAGACTCAGAAAGGGTGGGCAATTTGCCAGGTCCCTGTGATTCTAACTAAATCTAACAGATTATATAGTAGAGTCAGAGCAGGAGAAAGTATCTGCAATTTGGAAAATGCCCGCTGCTTTTCCCTTGGTGGCTTCTGCTCCTTTCACAGGCCTGGGCAGGCCTTTGATCCCGCTTCTTTCTTTCAAGGGTTAAGAGTTGGCTGCTTGTCTGCAGCACAAAGGGTACACCTGCAGACTGTCCCAGTTCAAGGAGCGACCCACATTGGAAGACAAGAGATAAGCAGGCCACAGGCGGAGTCCAATTTTCCCTCCCTGCCTTGGGGCTTTATGGCAGTCCAAGGGTTGCTGGCACAGCTCGCTCACAGGTGACCTGGTAAATGATTTCCTCAATTAGTCCATGAGTTAAACTTCCTGTTACTTCCACAGATGCCCCACATCCCAGGGAACTTCAGCCTGGACCCAATGGCCAGGAGAAGGAGAAAAAAATGGGGACTGCTCTCTTTGGTACTGAACCAGCAGGAAAAAGACATTAAAGAAATATTCATTTGTTTCAAATAAGGCATTGTCGATTCAATATTTAGTCGGTATTGGAGGGGGACCTAGGTATCTCAAGGGCACATAGATGAACAGTCCCACCTGCCTGGAATAAAACGTGCTCCAGCCCCAGCGAGACATTGAGTGACTCACAGGGAAGCTGAGCAGGTGGCTGTGTTGTTCACTGATGCAGAAATTACAGGGAGTTTTAATCATTGTGTTTGAGATTCGCTGAGCCCTTTCTGGGGAGCCCTGGGCTGACAAATGACAACTCCCCGGCTCCCAGCTGCAGTCTCATCCAATCTTGCGTGACACCAGGCTTCTTCCTTATTTTTCATGATGCACCCCAAGGTCCCTGTATAGAAGAACACAGCAAGTCGGAGCCCTGTGTTTGGGTGCAAAAAGGGTCAGGGGAAGGTGTGTCTGTGACCAAGGAAGCAGGAAATCCTGTTAAATGAAATAAGAGTTGAAGCTGCCTTTGCTTTAACTCACATCAGCTACGACATGGAATTGTCCCACCTTTCAAATGTGTCAGTCGAGGGGCCTTATCAGCCCATGGCTCACGGGAAGTGACTGGGGGGACAGAGAGAAGCAGGAAGGCTTGTCCTGCAGGCGGGAAGAGAGATTGGAACATCCAATTTGGGAAGCAGTTTGACAATGTTAAACTGAAGTTGTACAAACCTTTGTGCCCATCAACTCCATAGTAAAATACGTTTAAAATATATTTAAAACAGGCATAGTTTAATGGGACCATATATTGCATACTTTTAAATTTTGTTTTGTTCGTACATTCTGAAAATCTTTCTACCTCCCTAGAATGCTTCCACCATAACTCTTTAATGAATGCATGATATACGGATGTGCCATTTTCTAATTTCTGCCATGGGACAGCTAAGGTCACTCTGATGTCTTGCATTATGAATAATGCTGCAAGGAACATCTTTGTAGCCAAATCATTGGTTACTTTCAGGACTTTGTTTTTATTAGTATAAATTCCTCAAGTGGCTTTGCTTAGTCAAAAGGATATGTATTTCACATTACTTATTGCTGTGTAATAAACTTAGTGGCTTATAACAATAACTAATTATTTCCTCCTGATTCTGAGGGTTGGCTAGAGAAGTCTTTTTGTGGGTTTCTCCTGGCTACTCACGGCATTCCACCGGAGGGTTGGCTGGGCTGGAAGGCTCCGGATGGCCTCACTTGCATGTCTGGAGATTGGTACTGGTGGTCCACTGAGGCTCCTAGGTTCTCTTCCACATGGTCTCTCAGGCTCCCTCAGGCTGGACTGGCTGCCACATGGCAGTGGTCTCAGGGTTCCTAGAGGGCAAGAGCAGAAGCTGCAAGGCTCCCTGAGGCCTAGGCTCCCAAACACACACCATGTCACTTCTGCTACATTCTATTGGCCAAAACAAGCCACGGGGTGAGCCTATGTTCAAGAGTGAAACAGATGCCACCCCTTGATGGGTGGAGCAGCCATGCCACACTGCAAGGGGGTGTGGACACAGGCAGGTGTGATTCACTGGGGCCAATATTATAATGATCTACCACGGAAGTGGACTCTTACAGCCTTTTCTAACATGCTGTCAACTTGTCCTCCGAAAGGTGGTGCCATTTATCCTGACACCAGCCATGTACAAGAGTGTTCTTTGGGAAATTTTATTTTTAATTTTTAATTCAGTTTTATTGAGATATATTCACATATCATACAGTCATCATGGTGTTCAATCAACTGTTCACAGTACCATCATATAGTTGTGCGCTCATCACCCCAATCCATTTTTTGAACACTTTCCCTATACCAGAAAAAGCAAAAATAAGAATAAAAAATAAAAGTAAAAAAGAACACGCAAATCATCCCCTCCCCTCCCACCCCACTCTTTATCTAGTCCCTGTCCCCATCTTTCTACTCATCCATCCATACACTGGATAAAGGGAGTACGATCCACAGGCTTTCACAATCACACGGTCACCCCTTGCAAGCTACATTGTCATATAATCGTCTTCAAGAGTTAAGGCTACTGGGTTGCAGTTTGACAGCCTCAGATATTTACTTTTAGCCATTCCAATACACCAAAACCTACAAAGTTTGTCTATATAGTGTGTAAGAATGCCACCAGAGTGGGAACTTTTATTTTTAAAGAGAAACTAATGCAACCAGTGCTGAAAGACTGCCCAATATATGATAGCAGAGCTTTCTGTCCCCTGAGTGGCCACAGTCATTCCTGCTGGGTGCTAACTCTTGAACTTGGCGGCACGGCTGACCTTCCTGTAGGGAGGTTAAGGGACCATCACCTCCTGTGAACAGGGCAGGGGGCTGAGCTCTAAACCTCCCCCTGGCTGTCCATTGCACACCATCTCCACGGCGGTCCCTCTTGCCCCAGGCCCCCCTCACCTCTGCTTGGATCTCCCAAAAGCCTCTTCACTGGCCTCCTTGCTTCTGCTCTGGACCTCCTCCAATCCTTTTTGCCATATTTCATCCAGAATGACCTTTTCAAAAGCCAAATTTTATCAGGTCAGACCCCAGCTTAAAACTCTTCAATACTCCTTGCTGCTCTTGGGAAAGAGACCAAAATCCCAGCTGTGGCCTCCATGGCCCAGGGAGGTCCTCCTCTGCCTGCGTCCCCAGCTGCTGCCTCCGCTGGCTTGGCTGGCTCTAGCCACTGGGCCTTCTTCCACGGGTTTTGTTTTTTTTCGTTTTAAGATGCCAGTTTCCTCTGCATATGTTGTTGTCTGGGCTTGAATCTTCTCCCAATCCCCATCCCCTTTAATTCCCCCTCCTCCTTTAGATCTCAGCCTAAGCATCACTTCCCCAGGGAGAGTCTTCCTTGGGCCTCGCAGCCTTGGGGTCTCCATCGGGTTCCTTTGCTCTGTGCACTCACAGATCTGGGCACTCAGGGGTCATTAGTGCACTTATGCCTTTAACACCTGTCTCTCACCAGACACTGTGGGCTCCAGGATGCCAGGGGCTGTCTGTTTTGTTCACCACCACAACCCTAACTCTGGCCCCTAGGAGTAGGTCATTATAAATTCTGTAATGAATGAATGAGCCAAGGAACGAAAGCACAAAGGCCATAGGACTTATTCAAAGTCCCAAAGCAGAGCACCAAGTTACAGAGAGAAGCAACAGGAGCCTTTTGTGTTGGAAAAAATAGAGCTGAGCTCTGCTTCCCTGGTCCCATCAGCCAGGGTTCTCCTGAGAAGCTCAACCAACATTTCTTAATATACCTATTAAGAGATTTATTATAGGAATTGGCTCACATGATTGGCAAGTCCGAATTCCGTAGGGCATGCTGCAAGTTGGGAACTCGAAGAAGGTGATGCTGAATTCCCCAGGAGAAGCTGGCTATTTGGAGAGGAGATAGAAATTCTTCTTTCGATGACTGAAATCCTGAGTTTTCCCTTTAAGGCCCCCATCTGATTGGAAGAGGTGATGCCTCTCTTTGCTGAAGGTAGTCTCCTTTTCTAATTATAGATGTAATCGGCTATAAATACGACCCACTGGCTAATGATTTAAATCCACCCATGAAATACACTTACGGTAACCATCAATTCAGTGCTTGCCTGACCAAATACCTGGACACCATCACCTAGCCAAGTTGACACATGAGCTTAACCATCCCACCGGGGTTAAAACCTTCCTTTCCCCAGCATGTCTTCTCCCTGCCCCTGGGAAGGGGCCTTCACCCAACAGTCCAGGTAAATGTCGGTGGCCGTGGCAGGCTGAGCCTTGGGCCTGGCTGGCCACTGATGCTTTATTCATCCTGTCCCTGGGGAGAGGCTAAGAGGCTCTGTACCCCCAAGGGCCCAGGAGAATCAGAGAGGGCCCCAAACTTGCTCCATGGATATGGTTCATACCCCACTCCTTCTTGCACAGATGGCAATTTACATTTAAATAAATTAAAATGCAATAAAATTAAACCTCAGTGTTTAAGATGCACCAGCCACATTTCAAGTGCCCAATGGCTACCACAGAGGACAGGGCAGCTACAGGACATTCCATCATCGCAGAAAGGGCTTTTGGACAGTGTTACTCCCAAGGTTTCCCCCACAGAGGTTTCTCTGGTCTGGGTCCCCTCCAGGAGAATCCCCTTCCTGGCCCCATCTCTCAAGGCCTCAGGGACTGTGGGCCAGCCTCAACCACATCCTACAGCCATCCCCGCCATGTGTAAGTGGGACAGGGACACCCCCTCACCCAGTCCCTGGGGAGTCCACCCTTCTCCCCAACAGCTCGGTAATCCCTGGCACCCTCCCTTCCCAGTCCAAGCAACGAGGGAGTGCAACCAAGAAATTAAGAACTAACAAATTGTTCACTGAATCATTATATAGGTATTTCTTTTCACTTTCTGGTATATTAGAATAGCCAGAGGGAAATACCTGAAATTACTGTAACTGTAACCCAGCTGCCTTGATCTTGATTGTATAATTACATAACCTTTATCTTATGAGAGTAAAAACCTCATGACTGGCCCCATTTGTACCCCCTTATCCTGTTTTTCAAGTTGAGAGTCTTATGATCACAAAAGACAACTCCTAATGTTTATAAATAAAAGAACTTGTCAGCTCAGAACTAACCTACCCCAATTCCTAAACTATCTAGCTAGACAGAGATGGTTCTAACCCAAATTGGCCCACGTGACATGTGCAGTAGCTTAAACTTTAACCTATAAGTGACCTATACCTCATTATAATACTGAAAATCACACCCATCATCATATTAAGGCTGCCATTTTCTTACATAGGTTCTGTGACTAAGCATGTAATCAGTCTGCGCATGCTCAACAATTAGATCATCTCTGACTTTGTCATCTTGAGCTATTGTGCTCATTGTTCTAAAAACTGCCCATCTCTCGATACTATAAAAGTATCAGAGTTACTGCAGTTTGGAAAGACAAATTTTTAGGTCAACAGACCATCTGATCTTCTGATTTGCACTTAGCAAAAAACTCTTTCTGTCTTTGAAACCCCAGTGTCTCAGGAATTGGTCATTTGATGCTTCAGGCAGAGAACCCACTGCTTTTGATCAGTATCAGGAGGAAGAGAAATACACGGTATTGAGCACCTACTGTGCATTAGGTGCTTTACAAATCACACACCAATTTATTTAATACCACGGGTTGCATTGCCAATTTCACATCAGGTTCTGAGGCTCAGAAAAGTTAGAATTGCCTAAGTCCCCATAGCTAATATGGGACAGAGATGGGACTCAAACCAGGTCTGCTTGCCTCCAGGACCCAAAGGAGCTGCTGAATCCTGGGCCATTTTGGTTGGCAGGAGGGTTCTGGGGAGGTGAACCAGATGGGTGATGGAGATGCGAGTACAGAGAAGGTATGGACACAGCTATAAGATGTGAGGTTGACCAGCACTCCTGGTCACTGCAGAGGATATTGCAGCTGTGCCTTTTAAAATTCTAGACTAAGAAGTTCTCACTTGTGAAAAGAATGAAAGGTCATCTTGAAAATTTTTGTCTTAAGACGCTTTCAGAGATTTTGCGACATGAATTTTTGAATGGGCAGAGCCTCACCCAGGATGGATGAATGTTCACTTTCAACACACTAAACCAGGAGGAGCTGCAAAGATGAATTTTAGGTTGCAAATTTCTGCCATTAAAATTCTGGCTCCAGTTTATGGGGAGGACCATGCCCCCTAGTGGAAAGGGATGGACTTTCTGGATTATAAAAACTGGTTCATCCATATGTTGTCACATCACTATTAAAGTTCTGTTTATTTCATATACCAGGAAATACGGATTTAAAAAATCAGACAGCATGGTGAAATAGATTAGCAGGCTGGTTCTTTTCTTGCACTGGGTAAGGAAGACAACTGGGTGCATGGAGTACTGTAGAGAACCCTGATGTGGAACCCACACTATCAGATTGGAGTAAATTCTGACTGTGGTCTGTAGATCCCCTCCATCGGGATCCCACAGGAAGCTTGTTAACCTGCAGATTCCTGGGTATCTCCCAGACTGATCTGCTGGGGCCCAGGGATTTGCATTTGGACAAGCTCCTGGGGATTCTGATGCACATTCATTCTGAGCAGTTGGGCTGGTGCCTGCTTGTAGCTATAGAAACCCCACCTGCAAACTGTTCCCCACTCATCATCCACCTTCAAATACACTCACTGTGCCTTCTCCAAGGCTCAGGTTCTGCTGCCCCTCAGTGAGTCCTTTCCAATGTCCCCATCAGAATCTAACGAGGGGTCACATGTGACAGCCTCCCATGAAGCATGGCCTGGCAGGTGGCAGATGCTCAGTACATGATCTGTCCAGTGTATTGCAGGTGTTCACCTGGATTAACCGCCGTCCACAATTTGACCTCTTCTCAGTGGGCCGTGGAGGGAAATGGAAACACATGGCCTTGTGGCCAGGCTTGAGTTGATTTCCCCGTCTGCCACGCTGCAGATCCTTGGATAAGGAAATGCCTCACTCTCTCTAGGGGCTCAGCTTCCACTCTTTATCAAACGGGGAAAATACACCCACCTCAGAGAGCTGCTGGAAGAATTCAGTGGGATGGTGTGTGTGTGTGTGTGTGTGAAGTGTCTAACAGATCAGAGGTTCTTAGCAGGCATTTTCCAGTTGGAATGTCACTCCAGCTCCTCTTTACAGTGAGGAGGTGGAACTGATGTCAGAGGACCCCTCTCCACGGCACCCCAAGTCTTCCTGCCTCTTGTGCCTTCCCACCGCTTGCTCTGGAGGCAGGGAACGCAGCCAGTCCTTTAGGTCCTTACCCCATCCCTTTGGGGGTTGCCTTCCTCCTACATCCCAGCTTTCTGTTTTTGACTGATTAGAATTTTACTGTTCAGCTTAGGGAGACATTTTTGGCATTGCTGCTTTGGTGGTTTCTCCCACTCCTGCAAACTCCGTAAGTGTGAGCCTGTGTATTCCGAAGAGCTGAGCTATGACAATTGTTTCACTTGGAAAATGGGCAGTCACTGCAATCATATGTGTTTCAGCAATGCTTTCAGGAGCCTCTCCTTTCTCTTGGGCATCCGAGGACTTGCTTTTCAGAATTTTTTAGTTCTTATCTTCCCTTTTATCCCATGGAACTGTGGTAAAAGGTCATGAGACTGCACTTGCTCAAGTCTCTGTACAGGGGCTGTGTTTCTTGTCTTTCAAGCTCCCATCACTGCTTCTCACTGACTAAGCCTAGCCAGAAGCAAGCTGGAGAGGGATGGGAAGCAGGGCTTAGCAGGGAAGGGTGAGGGGTAGATCTGAGAACAGGCTCCCAAACCCAGTTCTTTCTTTGCTCTGATTCTTTCACCAGTAGCTTTCACACAACCCCACCTGCCTTCCTTTCTCCTAGGTCACACTCCACAGGGCCTCGACTTCCCCGGCTGGGAAGGAGGCTCCTAGCCAGAGGAGACCATTAGACTTAACACATCCATCTCATTGTCTGCACAGCATCATGGACTCTCCATCACTTTTCCAAAGACATTGGTAACCATGTAATAAAGAATCTGGTTGGCATTGGTCCCTGGTTCCTGGCAGATAAGCTCTAAACCCTTGGCATTTCCTGAGTGATTGGAGTCTATGACTCATGGTGGGCCCTGCATAGTTTTAGCTAAGGAGATGAGACAGGATGGGGGCTGGCTATGCCAGAAAGACCACCCATGTGTTGAGAGGTTGACTTTGAGCCATGTAATATTAGCCTGACCTCCTGGGAGAGGTGAGGTGCTGAAGAATGAATCCAACCACTCGGCCAGTGATTCAATCAACCATGCCTACGTAATGAAGCCTCAATAACAACTCTCAATCCCAAAGCTTGGGGGAGCTTCCCCGTGACAGTACTCCTTGAGTATTGTCACACTTCAATGCCTGGAAGACAAGGCGTCTCTGAAATGATGGAACCTTCGTGTTTGGAATCCTCCCGGACTTCGCCCTATGTGTCTCTTCCCTTGGCTGGTTCTAATACACATCCCTTTACTTTAATAAAACTGCAGTCATAACTGGAGCACTATCCTGAGTTCTGCAAGTCATTCTAGCAAAACACTGAGCCTGAGGGAGTCTGTGGGGACCCCTGAATTGGGAGCTAACTGGTCAGGAGTGAGGGTGGCTCTGGAGATCTTCAAATTTGTGTCTGGTGGCTGAAGTGAAGGCAATAATGTGAGGACTAGTCTCTCTGATTTGTAGTGGTACCCTCTTTGCAGAAACACCCTGGTGGATACACCCACAGGTGATCCCCAGTGGGGCATGCCCTTAAGAGTAGATGGGATCTAAGACTTACTTCTAGCCCAGAGAATATGGCAGAGGTCACGGGATGTCATGCCCATGATTGCATTTTGCTAGCTAAGACTCTGTCTCAGCAGACTGGTGTGAGATCCTCTCCTGCTGGCCTCAAAGAAGCAAAGAGCCATTTTGATTGGTCTATTGGCATGTCAGGGAACTCCAGGCAACAGCTGGTAAGAACTGGGGCCCTCTGTCCTAGGGTGGCCAGGGAATGAATTCCACCAACAACCTACCTGAGCATGGACACAGGTTCTTGCCCAGTCGTGTTTTCAGATAAGAAAGCACCCAGCATGGCCGACACCTACACTGTAGCCCATGAAACCTGCGTGGAGGACCTTCCAGGCTATACCTGGAGTCCTGACCCATGACAACTGTGAGGTAACAAATATGCATTGTCTCAGGCCACTGAATTCGTGGTACTTTGTTATGCAGCAACGGAAAATTAATATTCACAAATGGGAAGAAAACACTTTACCTCACTTTTTCCAAATCCTAGAGTTCCATTTAAGGATCCAGCATGGTACCTTAGTTGCTTCCTTCCCTTCCTGCTTCAACTCTTGCTCTGGCTGAGCCAAACTGCCAGGGACAGTTGTCTGGGTTGCTGCTTGGAGCAGCAGGCACAAATGCATCATGGGAAGGGTGGTGCTTCATGCTACCATTGGAGCACATTGTTGTTGCCCCAAGAGTGCAAAGGGCTGGACTCAAGGCACGTTGGGGTCACGGATGGGAAATGGACTTGCATCTACAGTAATTTCAACACTCAAATGAGACAAATGTGGACAGAAGTTATAATGAGACACCCAAACCAGGAAAGTCAGGTGAATACTTGAGTGGGTCCATTTAATATCATTTAATTTTCTTTTATGAGGACTGGTGGAAGGAAAAAAAAATCCCATAGATTCTTCTGGAAACTCTCAAGATATTGGGAAGATGAAAGCAAAACTTGCATAGACTGGGATGCCCACAGTCTGGACTTTCAAGGTCTAAAAGGTGAAACAAAATGAAGCAAATGAGACTTTAGGATAAATACAATTGCCCTCTAGAAGGGGAACAGGGAAGATGAACAACTGTGAAAGGTGGTGTTTCTCGATCTGGCTACACAACAGAATCACCTAGGGAGGGTTTTTTGTTAGTTTGTTTACTTTTAAAGTAAACTTAAAAATGAATCAAGTATAAATTAAACACAAAAAGTGCCCCAAATTTAAAAGCACAGTTGGATAAGTTTTCACAAAGCAAGCATCCTGTGTAACCACAGCCCTGCTCAAGATAAAGAACATTTCTAGCACCTTGGAAATCTCTGTCATGTTCCCTTCAGGTCCGTACCCCAGCCCTGTCCCCGCCAGCCCCACATGGTAACTGCTATTCTTATTTCTAACATCACAGAGAATAAGCTGGGAAGCTTTTAAAAACCCTGGTCCCCAGGCCCTACCCACAGAGACTCTGGGCTCACAGGCGGGATAGGCTCAGGTCCGGGGAGTTTTAAAGGCCTGGGGTGATTCCGATGTGTAGCAAGGGCTGAGAATTACTCACCAGGTTAAGGTGAAGTCCTATTCTTTCCAAGGAAGCAAGGGAGGCCCTGAGAGCTCCTTAAATTCACAGCCCCGAGAATTCTTCTGAGGACTGCAAACAGGCTTTCTGGCAATTTCCGGATTGCAGTGGTCAGAGGCCAGGACAAGTACTGATCTTGTGGGGGTGCTGCCCCCCACCCCCCAGCTGAGGCAGATGGACTAGATCCTCCTCCGATGAGCCAGAGTGAGCAGGTGGGTCCGGGCCATGGATCTCAGTGGAGGCAATGGGCTATGCACAGGCACCAGGCAAATGCATACCGCTGAGCCCCCTCTCCCCACAAAAAGTATCTTTTGACATTTATAAAACGGATCTGATTTGGGTTATAATTATTAGTATCCCCATTCTAGAAGGTTCATTCTAGAAGTTTCCTCTTTAGCATTATTTGGAGCTGTGATAATATTTTTAAGAAACTGACAACCTTCACTAGAGATTTAAAGCTCGTGATCCCAAGCACAAAAACAAAAAACAAAAGGGCAGGAGGTGTAGAAAGAGCCAAAAGGAAATAAAGGAAAAGAGAGAAAAGGGGAAAGAAAACAACAAAGATAAACACTCACCTGGCTTCGACAGGACGGCTTTACAAGTCCAAACTTCTGTGTGACCTTGTTTGTCCTGAAGTCCTGCCACTTACCGTCCACTAGGGCATGGGCTGTGATTTCGTACCTCACCAAGCGTTCTGCTCTCAGGTTCACCAGGCTCTGCTCACAGGGGCATTTCAAGTCTGTGTGCCTGATTCTCTGCAAAGGGGGTGATACACCTGAGTGGAATCACACCTGGGGTGACCCAAAGGAAGCGAACCCTGTTCCTGGCATCTGTCCCCTCCCTTGAATGCAATCAGGGAGCAAGATGGCAGTTCCAAAATGGCACCGCTTCCTGGAGTCATTGCCTTGTCAGCTGGCACTTTGAGCCCACACCATATGCAAACCACTGACCAACGAACTAGGTTTTGGCCTATCCGGAAAAACTCCATTAAGTCAAGCAGTGTTGAATTGGAGGGTCTTCATTATCTCTTTGTGAGAATTAAAAAATGAAAATAGTATTCATATGAACATTTTTATTTGTGTCATTACACAATTAATCTCTTCCACCCAGTAAAAACCATTGTGCAGGGCAAATTATTGAATGGCTGAGTCACTGTGTCACCAAGAACTGAGGCCTAAGGAAGAGAAGTCACTTTCTCAAGGTCACCTAGTGAGGTAGCAGCAAAGCTGGGGCTAAAACTCAGTTTCCTCATTCATGCATTCATTCATTTATCCATTCATTCAGTCAGCCAGTCATTTAAAGCTCCTCAGTGTTCCAGGGACTGTGCTTGGAGGTTGTAATAAAACAATAAATTTGATATGGCTTCCCAAGGAGGTTTGAGTCTCAGAAAAAAGGGACTTATAAGCAAATCCCAAGTGGAACAGAGGTCCACCATCATCACCACCACCACCATCATCACCATCATCATCATCATCACCACCACCACCACCATCACCATCACCATCATCATCATCCCACCACCACCACCATCACCACCACCATCACCATCATCATCATCCCACCACCACCACCATCATCACCATCGTCATCACCACCACCATCACCACCACCAACAACATCACCATCATCATCATCACCACCACCACCACCATCATCATCACTAACATGCATAGTGCTTCTTGTGTCCATTTCTGTTCTGAGCCCTTTGCATAAATTAACACATTTAATCTTTGCAACAAACCAGTGTGGTAGGTCCTGTTTCCTTCTCCACCATCACCGTGACGACACTAAGGCACAGAGATTCCTGGGACTTCCCAAGGTCACATGGCTCACCAGGCAGTGGGGTTGCAGATTCTCTACTCTTAAACACTACACTCTCCTGCCCTCCCTAACAGTCCAGCATGAGCATCAAGGCAAAGCCGTCCACCCTCCTGATGCCTGTTCCGGTGTCTCACCCATGTGCTGCCACTCTAAACAAGTCACAACCTCCCCCACTTATGGGCACTACTCACTACCCCTGGGGAAGAATGACCATCTGCAAAGCATTATGCACCATATATGACTCCAAGGTAAACTGAGTCCCAGATGTGGAGTCAGAAGACTAGGGTTTAACCCCGGCTTTACCAATCAGAGGCCACACGAGCATGGAGACTCTGAGCTCTGAGATCCTATTCTGTTAAATGGGCTAACAATACCTACCTCCCAAGGTTGTTGCAAAAATTAAATGGCATCATGTATATGAGAGTGATTAGCACCAGGCTTACACCACATTCCATATTAATTGTTAATTAGATTAATCAATCATTATTAACTAACATGAATTGACTCTGAATCTAAAAGTTTTCAGAGACATATCTTTCTTGTACTCTGTCCTCACCTGCATGTAAAAACTATAAGAGGTGGCATCATGTTTGACTCCTTTTATCTCAAAGAAGAATCCATATATAGCAATCATTTGTGAAGAAACTGTATGCTCCTAAATCGTGAAAGATAAAGAACAAAGTGCAGAGAAAAAATCTTCAGTATTCAAAGGCAAGAGGACATAGCAAAACAAATTCTAGTTACAACAACAAAAGTGACCAATTTGACAACCGATTTGAAAGTGAAAATACAACAGCAATTGTAGCCTTGGAAGCATAAAAAAGGCCAAGTTGTAGTGACCTCACAAATCCTTGGCAGGCCAGCCCTCAAGGACAATATTATTTACTCTGCGTAGGTTCCTTAGTGAGGAAAAGAATGAGCTGGGCACATTCTCCTCAGATGACCTGTGAGCTGCAGACCTTTGAAACAAAGCATTTTGTTCCAATTTGATGGGCCTACGAGACTCTCCAAGCCCTTGGCCCTGTGGTCTACGGGCTGTCCACTTGCAGCCAAGGGGCAGGACCCAGCTCATCCAGGCCTGGCTCAGAGGGGCATCTGTGGTGACTGAATGAGGGCCCAGAGCCCCTGAGACATGACTTCCTTTGAGATCACTATTGGGACAGTTCTAAAGAAGGCAAAGGAGAGCAGCAATTTCTCAGAGAATTGTGTCTATCACAGAGAACCTGAGTAACAGCAAAACTGCCAACCCTAGATGCCCCTCTGCTGACTGAGCCCAAGACAGCTGCTTTGATTCTGGGATCTGTCCAAAATAACAGATTCTCTCTTTGAGCCACTTGGCAGCCGTTGATGTTTCTGGGGTAGAGGGTGACCAACTCATCCGCATTTGCCCAGGCCACTTCTGATTTTAGAATTGATATTCCCTCCATCCCGGGAATATCAGAACAGCTGGTCAACCTGGTGGGGAAATTTAGAGCAAGCACATCAGATTACTGAAGTGTCTGTCCCAGGTCCCTGTCTTGGGAATTTTATTTCCTAGGAGCTGGCGAGTATAAAAGAAGACATTAAGACCTTTCTCCTTTTCTTCTAGAGGTAAGAATTGGTCATGGGCCACTGCGGGAAAGTCCTTCACCTGGTATGGGAGGGGACAGGCTTTCCCTTGTTTGGGCCCCGTCTTCAGTACCTGGTTAAAGAGCAGCCCGAACCTCATGGCCTGGGTGGTAAGGTCTTTCAGGTGGGCCATGTCCCCCCCACTCTCCAGCTGAAAGGAAAAGGCACACAGCTTACCCAGCAGCCCGATCCCCCAGAAACCAGCAACTCACCTCATTTTCCTGTCCCATCATGGGTCTCCATGACCCCACTGAGCTCAAAAGAGAGTTCTGCCCTAGACTCTACATTCAGTGCTTCAGCCAGCCCACAAGCATGTACTGAAAACCTACTATGTTCCAGGTCCTGTGCTCACTGCTTTCAGGGGACACCCAGATGAAAAGGAAAATGCCTCTAAGCAGTGTCCCTGGGGAACCAGGATGTATACCTAAGTAGCTCCGTGGAGGCAGAGAGTGATGGTGGCTGTAAAGTCAAGAGCAAGGAGGGACCTGCACAAGGCTGGGGAAGGGAGGGAGCAGATTTCAGGGGGATGACACTGGCGTCAGGGGACAAAGCAAAGGCAGGGTTGGAAGGGTGTGAAGAGGGAGGTGGGGTCTTCCTCAAGTGTCCAGGCCATGGGAACTGTCCTCTCTCGGTCACCCCTCCTCTGCTCTGTCATCATTCCTCAGAGAGGCTCCATTCCATGGAGTCCTTCTCTACTTTGCAAGACAGCACTAAGCACTGTGGTTTGCCCATAACAATAGACGTTTGTTGGGCTGAATTGAATTTTAAATAGTGACTCATAAAACTTCAGGACTCAAACACTGCCCTGCTTCATCCCTAAAGCTGCAAGATTGGAAACACATAAGAAGTACAACAGTTTGCATAGACAAATTCACCAAGGGGGGTGTACCATATGGAAAAACATTCACATTTGCTAGTAATAAGGGAAATGCATATTTAAAAATGAGACACCATTGCTCGCTTCTCAATGAACAAAAGTAATTTGAAATTAAAATGTGCTACATTGGTGACGCTGTACTAAGTGGGCATTTGCATTTATTGCTGGAGGAAGAGTGAATTGGTCCCCAAATTGGTTAGCAAGTATCAAGAACAAAAATGTGCATACCTTTTTGTGCTAGTTCTTCCACTCTTGAGAATCTACTATATGTAAATAATTCTAAATATAGTAAATTAAACCATTATGTGCAAGTATGTTCACCATATACTCTCACTTGAAACTGTTAACAATGAGAATCACTCTAGATTTTCTACAATAAAAGAATGACAAAGTAGCACTGGAATGGTTGGCAGCCATTAAAAATTGTGTTAGGAAGCACATTTAATCAAGGGCATTAAAAAAAAAAAGACTGAAAGGCAATGAATACAATGAGGTGTTAATAGTGCTTGTCTTGGGGTGATGAACCTGAGTGTATTTTTTCCCCTTCCTTCATTTTCTCTGCATTTTGTGAATTTTCTGTCGTGTGCATGTATTACATCTGCGTTTGCAGGGGACTTGGTTTGGAGGGCGGTGTGACCCGTGCTCCCCCCACTCCGTCTAACTCTCCGGATCGACCTGGCAGATGCTTTAGCAGCTGGGTTCCAAGGCCGGGCCTCCTGCCTCCACCCTGGCTGGCCCATCCCATTTCCCCTGGCGGAGGATCCAGATATGCCCTGACCTCAAAGGCCCAGAAGTTTCAAATGAAAAACACATCTCCAGAAAAAGCAAAGTCAGAGAGGCAGTGCATTCCGGTAATTGTTTCCTTTTCTGAGCTGGGCTACTCACTGCGTGGTAGTGGTTGGCTGTAACCCGCACCAGCCACGTCTCAGGGAAGAAGTTGATGTGCCTTAACATCTCCAGCTCCTTGCCTTGGAAGAGACACAGAGGGAACAATTTTTCAGGTTTTATTTATCACAGAACCTCAAAAGTCTCATTCACCAAAAAAGGAGGATTGAAAGGAAAAACTTGGGCCTTAATTAAGGTTCTGTTGAAAAGCACTATGGTGGGGTTCAGAGTTAATTGCTTATGTACCCCAAATTAAGTCTCCTTTAAAAACGCATGCAAGTAAACTTCCAAACGAATGAATGAATTTGCCATAAGCTGGATGGCTCTTTCCTCCAGCAGGACCTTTCTATATAAGTTTAACTTAAATTGTTTTGAAAGAAATATATTCCCAACAGTCCTGCAATTAGATTCTGCAGCCCGGTGACCCCTGGAAGGAGCCTTGGGAATGACTGCTAAAGGAGAAGCCATCGGTGGTCCTCAAAGTCAACCACAACCTCAAGGGTATTTCAGTTCCCCCAATATTACACACAGAAAATAATTACCAAGGAAAAAGTAGGCAGACATTTAGGCTGCGCATTGGTTCAATTTTCAAATTTTTTATATGGCAAAAAGGAATTGCTCCTGCTTTTATTTTTCTTCCCACAGTTTTCCCTGGCCTCCCTTCTTAAAGCCCCAGGAATCCACAAGTTACGTGTAACCCAAATGGAAGATTAGGGAGCACTTTTCCCCACTGCCGGTCTCCCGGAAGGGAGGGTACGACTGGATAACCGGGGTTCCTAGTGTCCAGAATCAACTTGGACAAAATTCCAGGCTCTGCTGAGCATCCCTGGATTGTAGACCTATTGATTCTATCTGGACAGCCAAAGTGGCTTTGCAAAAATTCTCAAATATCCTTGCAGGCACAAAGCTCTGACTGGGTGGCCTCCTGGGGTGCTCAAAACACACTCCCCCACATTTCCCTCCTCTTTCCAAGTCACAGTTGCCTTCCCCAGTGCCCAGAGCATGAGGCTGAAGGAGAACAAGGCTGGGTCTGGAACAAAGCCTCCGAGTTTTCTCCCAAACCGCTACCCAAAGACCTAGAAGAGAATCTCATTCTAAGAGGCAGGGCACACGTCGTTCGATGACAACAAAGCGCCCTGGCAGCTGTGTCCTGGCTCACTGCACAGCAGCCCCTCCCACCCGTCGTCGTATTTCACAGAGGTGCTGATTACACCCATTTTACAGACAGGGAAATCCAGACTGAGAGGAGACTTGACTTTCTCAAAGTCACACAGCTAGGGAAGCAACAGCGCCGGATCTCAGCAGATTGCTCTTCTCTCTTGGAAATGTCTTGCAGGGCTTGTTTGGGAGTGACCAAGGGGTGGGGAAGGTCCCAACCAGCTTCCTGTGGACACTCGCACGAGGACTGGGACTTACCTCTGTTGATGCCATGCAGGCGCAGGCAAAGAAACAGCGGCATGAAGATCTGTCCCGTTTCCCGGTCCAGAAAGGCACACTTCCGGGTAAAGCTTGGCACAGAGAAGAATGAAAGGCTTTCAGAAAACTCTTTTCTGGGATTAGCCATGGCTAGGCAAAGCCTTGCCAAAGAGCCTAGTGGTTTCATCGGGGTAGATGGTGCCTGGTTTCTCTGGCTGGGTTTGTGTGTGGAAACCGGGTGGCTCAGCTAACCTTTGCAAGTCTGACCTTCGCAAATTTCATGAGCAGATGCTTATATTCACCTCAGTGTCCACACTGAGCCGTGCAGTATTAAATGTCCGATGGGGATGTGTGCTACTTTACAGAAGATTTCAATATATGTATTCTCCCTTGAGTTGCCTAAACTTCCTGTGGGACAGACAGGGCAAATGTCATCAGCGCCATTTTACCGATGAAGAGACAAGGTTCAGCCAGGACTTGAACCCAGGGCCCTGACTCCTCTTCACACAACACTGCCCTAAGGATAAGTGAATAAGTTAGGCACTTCAAAAGCGCTTTTTGGTACAAAAATTTTAAAAAATTAAAAAATAAAAAAGATCTGACGAGTGGCTAACCAGCTTTAGCAGCTGGTTTCACGATCAGGTCTGCTACAGTCAGTGTTCATGCATAACTCCAGTTAATTTCCACACGTCTCAAGGTCAGAGCTGGGTTGAGAAGATCAGATTCCCCTGGAGAAGACACGCACACCCACACACACATCCGCCACCCTCATTTTGAAACAGCTTGCTTCATAAAATGGTCACTTTCCACAAGTGGGGACAACGAGGGATAATTTTTCCAAGTCCCTTCGGAAATGTAGTCACCCCCTCAAGGCAGATCCTGTAGGAAACCAGCCAAGGACATTTTTAGATTTTTCCATGAATCAAAATTGACACCCGAATCACCGCTTGTCCCAGTCGGGCTGAATGCCCAACTGGCTTTGCCCCATCTCTGCTGGCTGTGGCAGCCAACTTGCCTGGGAACCATTTTGTTTTCCTAAGATCTGGGAATTCCTGGGAATCCAGCAATGTCAGTGGCCTGGTAGACAAGTCTGGGGGTGCTGAGGAGTTGGAGTGGGAGAGGGGCACCAAGACAATTGCGTACTGATTTAATTTGATCATCATTTATTAGAATCTACTGTGTGCTGTCTTGGGATGGACTGATCAGACATAAAGTCAGTATCTTCAGAGTGCAAGGCTATCCATCCTGGAACCAACCCTCCACTGCCCAGGTCAAGTGGAGCTGGGATGAGTGTGGGCTGTTCATGTGCTCTGAGAACACAGAGATCATAGCTGGACAAATTGCATCTTCATACTCACTCGCCTCCTTTCCATGGACTGCTCTGGATGCCACCTCCTTTCTTGCCGCTCCTTCATCACTTAACGGAGGAACAACCAGGCAGCATCATGACCTGGCGGCAGGTGCCAAGGAAGGAAGGAGTGGCCAAGCTGACAGAATCCTCCCCAGGTAGCTGAGGGCTCAGTGGGATGAGCCAGTGTTTGTGGCAATGGCTTGACCAGCTCATGCGCCTCTGAGAAATGAACGCATGCTGGAGCTGAATGCTAAAGGCAATCAAATCAGCTGCAGAGGGGGAAAGTTAGGCTTGCAGGAAAGCAGTTCCTCTCCAACCTAGAATCTACCAGACACCAACTCTGCTGCTTTGCTTGGGTGGGAAGGCTTCTCGGCTGCTAGGGGAGCAGGAAAGAGCCAAGTACCCTGATCTCTCCCTTTGGGAGACACTCAGACCCAAAGGACCACCACCTGGGACCTCTGTGATCCTCCTTTCCCAGAGGCTTTGGGAAGAGCTTTGCTGAGACAGCTGATTGGACTTTATGACCCTTTAGGGAAGTGTCACTGATGCACTATCATAGCTGACTTGGAGGAGTCACGGGCAGCTATTTGTCCAGCCATGGTTCAGGTCCAGGTTCTGTCCTGGCCCAGCCATCCAGCAGTCATGTGATGAGCCTCTCTGAGCTGCGAGCTCCTTCTCTGTCAACAGGGGCCATAGCCATCCTTGCCTCCTTGGGTGGCTGGGAAGAGTAGAGGTGCGGTGCTCATGAAGGGCTTGGTGCAGCTGCTGGTGCCCATGAGTTCTCCGTACTGCTAACTGCTATTGCCATAACGCCATGGTGGCCACCATAGTCCTTTCATCCAAGGGAAGGTGACCTGGGCTGTGCTGGTCAAGTGCATGGACTTGCTCTTGGTGGCATTCATTATCATTGCCATCCCTCTAAGTTACCTAAGCCTGGGTCACCACAAAATGGGGGCCTCGGCTGCTGAGTTTTGAAAAACTTGAAGGATCTGAGGGTGTGGTCCTACTCCCTGAAATCAATCAGCATAGCCCTGCTCCCTAGAGCCTAGAACAGTCAATTTTTGCAGAGCCAGGATTCGAACCCGGGCCTCCTGAGTCCAGCCCAGTGTGTTTTCCATCACAGTGGGTACCTCTCAACTGTCTGAATGCAGAAACATCTGCTACTCTTTAGTCCAATAATAAGCATATTCCCTTTATGTCCTATAAAATGGGAGGAAGTGGGCTGCTAAGTCTGGGGACTTATTTGAATGACTGTATGTTGGTAGAATCAAAGGCTCGCATGATTTCCCCTCCTGGTCCTGAGCTCTGCATGTGTAATGACCCCTTGTTTTGGTTTGAAACTTACTTTTCTGGAAGAAACTTCAAGGCATGGTCCCTGCCTCCTAAAGTTCATCGAGAAGCCCTTGGGGCATGACCTTTTGGGGGAGGACAGTACAGTTCTTTGACACTGCAAGATGCACCCTGGTTGGCTCTGGGCCTGGCTCTCAAGGCCCTGGGGATGAACCCCCTGCAGACCTCCTGAGGGGCAGTGACTCGGGGACAATTCTCCCTGTGCCTGGGTACTGACTTGCAGTTTTAGAGATGCTCTTTGCCACAACCTTCTCACTTCTTCCATGCTGTCACCTCCTGGAGTCATTTATCCCTCCTGCCGGGTGTAGACTCAAGCCTCATAAGCCCCCGCACTTCACATTTTAGCTTTAAAATATACACTTTGGGGAAATAGCTCTTGATGGGAAGGGAATGCTGCTTTTTAAAAAAACAAACAAAACATAACTCAGTGTAGGAGACCTGGGAATCTCCTGAAATCAAAGAACAAGGAAATGTTTTCTTTCTCTGTTATAGTAAATTAAATAGTTCCTACCACCACCATCACCACCAGCACTTACCAAATGCCTGCTACCATTTGGCACCTACTGCCAAGGGCCATACTGGGTCTTTCTCTCACATGAAAGCTCAGCTGTGCATTGGTCCTGGTTAGTGGGCATTGCTGTCTCCACACTGGAGATGGCACAGAATGGGTAGGTTACTTGCCCAAAGTCTGGGATTCAGACTTAGGTTGACCATCTTCTAACATACACCTTATTTATCTAATGTGTTTTCTGTCTCTGTCTACCAGATTGTAAGCACCATGAAGAGGGGGATTTCTGCCTGTTTTGTTTACTCCTGTATTTGCAGCACCTGTTACAGTGCCTGGCACTCAGTCAGCTTGCAATATGTTTATTAAATCAATTGGATGAATGATCTGGTCTCTGACAGCTCTCCAGCCTCAACTCCCACCATTCCATCTTTCCACATGCCCCCTATTTTCCATCTAGGAATGCTGGTATTTGCACTCCCAATATATGCACATGCACACACCTGTGTACATGAACACACCTGTGCACGTGAACGCCAGGCTATCCCATGCCCATATTCCTATGCTCATGTAGTCCCCACCCTCCCGCTGTTCCATGCCTATTTGTCAGGTTGAGTCTTATTGTCAAGACCCAGTCCAATGTCATTTTGACTGTGAAGATGGCCAAAGTCATCTGGAGAACAGGATCTAAAAATTATGATTAGTGATAACCCCAGATGCCCTTTCCTAAGGGCCTCCTACATCCAGATGCTCTATGCTCCTTGTGCTCCTTCCATTTCTCCCCATTTATTATTGCGGAAATGTTTCGGTGCTTCTCAGTATGGCCTCTGGAAAGCCAAGAAGCAAGTTCTAGGGGAAGTGAAAAATTAGTAAGGAAAAAGGATCAATGATATTTTAGACCTAGAAAACAAGGGAGATTCAGTTCCAGAGAACCAAGTTAAAGGGGAGTGGGGGCAGCACTTCTCAGAGCAGGAGAAGAAACAAAAAAGGTAAAAAGCATAAAAGGCGAGTGTTTTTGTTTCCCTGCTGTTAAAACAAATACCATGCAATGAATTGGCCTAAACAATGGCAACTTGTTGGCTCACAGGTCTGAGGTTAGGAGAAGTCCAAAATCGAGGCATCACCAAGCTATGCTTTCCCCCAGAAATCTGTGGTGTTCTCGGACTGGCTGCTTGCAGTCCTTGGTCCTTGACTTTTCTGTCACATGACAAGGCACATGGTGGCTTATTCTCCTTTCTCTTCCAGGTTTCACTGATTTCCAGCTTCTGGCCATTTCCCATGTTTCCTCTCTCTGTGACCCTCCCTATAAGACCTCCAGTAATAGGATTAAGATCTGTCTTGATTCAGTTGCGCTGCATCTTAACTGACGTAACCTCAACAAAAGGTCCTATTTACGATGGGTTCACACCCACAGGAATGGATTAAGATTAAAAACATGTTTTTCTGGGGTATGTAACTCCAAGCCACCATGGCTGGTAATCAGAAATTCTGTTGTCCTAATATGTATCAACCTCCCTGCACAGGGCTTGTTGGAGAAATTCTGAAAGAGAACAGTTCAATGGCCTGAATGTCCATTACTCATGGGATATTTGAAAAGGAATGTTCCGGTAAAGAGAGTCGTGGCTGCCCACACCAGGGGTGCCCGGTTTCATGACGACTCCGCAGCTGCATTCATCACAGGAGGCAGATGGCCTCTGTCCACCTTGGGGAAGAGCATCACAGAACATGTCTCTGGAGAAATGAGGTCAAGGTGCCATGGGTGCCCAGCATGACTGGGCAGCTCTCCTGGCTAGTCCCCGTGACGGTTCCCCTCAGCATGGTGGGTGGGGGCAGAGGGGTGTTGGGTTTGTCAGGTGAGTGCATACCCACTCATGCAAGTCCACACAGGCAGCTCATGCTCTCGCCCTCCCTACAAAGAGAAGCTCAGAGGAAGCATCTGTCCAGTGTGCAGGTGAGATCAGGAAGGCTCTTGGAGGAGTCCCTGGCCAACTCCTTAAAGATCGGTTAGATTTGAATAGGGCACAGGAAGGAGGAGACTTGGTTGGAAAGTTCAGGGGAGTGTAGAAATCGGGATCCTATGTTATGTAGTGAAGAATTAACTTTCTACACAGAGAGAGGGCTGACCTTTGTCCTAACTCCTGAGAGGTAACCTCTAAAACTTTGGAATTTCCCCAGTGATTCAGTGTCTTTTTTACTCAAGACGGGGCCCCTTTGACCACACCTGACAGATAAAGCAAATGAGGTAACTCAGGCAGGGGTCTGGCCACATTAGAAAGACCGACCATGCAACCATGTGATTGGAGGGTTGGGGCTCTAAAGCCACATTAGGGGTGGGGTGGGGCCAATGTTCAATCAGTCATATCTGCATAACGAAGCCTCGTTAAGGACTCTGGACACTGAAGCTCAGGTGAGCTCTGTGCATTGCCACACTTTGATTCCAGGAGGGTAACATGTCCCTGGGGACATGGAAGCTTCTCATTTGGGGACCCTCCCCGACTTTGCCCTATGCATCTCTTCCTTTGGCTGGTTCTAATTTGTATCTTTTTGCTCGAGTATAACTGTAATCACAGGCATAGCACTTTCTTGAGTTCTGTGAGTCATTCTAGCAAATTATTAAACCTGAGGGATTCCATGGGAAACCTTGAATTCTAGCCAGATGGGTAAGAAGTAAGGGTGACCCTGGTTGATGTCAGAGACACGTGGTTGATGTCAGAAGCCTTGGGCAGAACTGGCAGCCTGGAGGACTGTGCTCTTAACTGTGAAGTTTGGCTAATTCCAGGGGTGTGGGAATTGCCTTCAATGCCCGCACTCAATGGACTCCTGCTGGTGACTTTTTAAGCCCATTGCCAGAACTCACCCTTGTAGTATCTGAAGGGGACCCATTGAGTGATAATAAATCAGTTAATGACCAGAATCACAGGTCTGTTAATGATTTGTCCTCACCCTGGAGATCTCAAAGTAAAAAGATGTGTCAGAAAACCTAGGATACCTAGTTCAACCCCAACTTCACCAGCAATTTTCTAAAAATGCTTGAACAAGCCCCTTAGCTTTCTTTGGCCTCAGTTTACTCATCTGCAAAACAAAAGGGTTGGACCAGTTGATCTCTATAGGGCCTGCCAGCATCAACCTTCATTGATTTAATAAAAAGAGCAATTTAAGAATTGAAATGAACCAAACACATTTTTTGCCCTGTAGCTTATAGGCTGCCATTCACCCCAATCTATAAAATTGTAAGAGAAGGTCTACCCTATCTAGGGTAGGAGAAGTCTAGGAGAAGAATATTTGGAATTCAGATGATCTTTTCTACTTCTAATTTTTATGACCAATTTCACCTGATTTGGGGTTGGAGTTTCTACCTCTCCAGAGATTACTTGGATCCTACCCAGGAACCAGGTAGAGGACACAGGGGATAAGAAAAAGCTGTGGGGCTAGTTTCCAATCATTGCAAAAAAAAACTTGGGAGCCATCCCCAGGCCCTGGGAAGAGCCTTCCATGTGAAATGTAACATATACTGTGGCATCTAAGGTGGAAAGAGAAAGTTGCTTGATCGAGGTCAAAATCATTCACAGAAAGATAGAGACTATTCCATGTTCTGCCATCTTTTGCAAGTTATCACTCCCGAGTAGGCACTGCAGGCTTTGCAAAAACTGCACTTGTTTCAGCTAAACACCAAAGAGCTGTGCCAACAAGAAAGTCATGATAATCCTCCTTGAAATATTTATTCCGAGATTCAAGTCACCACTAAAGAAATTCAAAGCTTCATTCATTCAGTACTACTGAACAGGTATTAGATATTGGGCCCTGGGAGTCTAAAGTAAGTAAGACCCAGTCCCTGCTGCAAATGGCCAGTGTGGGAGCCATCCTTATGATCAGATAATCAAAATAAATGTTCTAAATAAATAAGGGAGAAAACTTACGGTAGCATTGTGTGCAGGCACAACTGAATCAGATTGTGAAGGAAGGGGTTCTCCCCTACAGAGGGTTTCCTCAGGGAGACCCAAGTCAAGTGGCATTAAAAACCAATAACTCCCGGCTCTCAATAAATCAGTTGCTCCAACTAAATGCACCATTAATTAACTCCAAATAAAATCATCTGCCATAGATGCCTTATTTCTGTGTACGACATCATGGATTCCAAGCCATAGTGGCCGGCTTCTCTCATATTCTGTCATCTCCTTTTCCAGCCAGATGGATTAGATAGAATGAATGAATCATCTTGCAGCTACCCTTTCCACTCCATCCTCGTGATATCACCATAGGTCAGATCTTTGCTGCTTTACCCAGACAATGGCAACTGGTCCCTTGGCTTCCTCCCTTTCTCCACCCCAGCCTGTCCTACACTACAGTGCCAGATATATTTCTCAAGCCAATCCCCACTCCTGATACATCCTATCCGAACATATCATTTCAAACTTGTGAGATGCAGCTAGAGGAAATTTACAGCCCTAAATGAGAAAATAAGAAAGGCCCAACATCAGTGATCTAAGTATCTATCTCAAGAAGTTAGAAAACAACATCAAATAATACTCAAAGAAAGTAGAAGGAAATAATAAAGAGAAAATTTTAATAAAATAGAAAATATGCAATTAAAAAAAATCAGCAGAGTCAAAAGTTAGTTGTTTTTTTAAAAAAAATCCTAATAGAAGAAACCCTTAGCAAGGCTGATCAAGGGAAGGAAAAAAAAAAAAGAAACGCAAAAATTATCAATATTGGATATGAAAATGGGGATATTGCGACAAATTCTGTGGATACTAAAAAGATAAACATTTACTAACATAGACCATATTTGGGGCATCAAATATGTCTTAATAATTTAAAATAATTAAAATCATACAAAGTACTTTCTTTAATAACAAAGGAATTAAATTAGAAATAAATAACAGAAACATATCTGGAAAACCCTCAAATGTTTGAAAACAAAGAACACAGTTCTAGATAGCCCACAAGTCAAAGCAGAATTCCAAAGAGAAATTAGAAAGTATTTTGAACTGAATGAAATTTGAAACACCACATTTCAAAATTTGGGGGATGGAGCTAATGCAGTGCTTAGAGAGAAATTTATAGCTATGATCTAGTTAAATGCTTACATTATAATAGAAATAGGTTCTTAAATCAATGATCTAAGCTTCTACCTTAAGAAACTAAAATAAAAAGAGCAAATTAAACCCAAAGTGAAGAAGAAAGGAAATAATAAAAACAGAAGTCAATTAAACCTAAAACAAGAAAATAAGAAAGAAAAATTAATGAAACCAAAAGCTGGTTCTTTGGAAGCTAGAAAAATTGATAAACCTCTAGCGAGACTGATCTGGAAAAAAAAGAGAAGATAGAATTACCAAAATCAGGCATGAGAGAAGGGATGTTACTACAGATCCTATAGACATCAAAAGGATAATAAGGGAATACTGTGAGCAATTTTTGGCCAATAAATTTGACAACTGAGATGAAATGGACAAATTCTTTGAAAGACACGAGATACCAAATTTCACTCAAGAAGAAATAGATAACCTCAACAACCCTCTATCTATTTAAGAAATCGAATTTTTAGTTTAAAATTTTCTCACAAAGAAATCTCCAGGCCAAGATAGCATCATTGGTGAATCCTGGCTAGTATTCAAGAAAGAAATACTACCAATTTTATACAAACTTTTTGAGAAAATAGAAGAGGAGGGAATACTTCTTAACTCATTCTCTGAGACAGAACAAGACACTAAGATAAAAGAAAACTACAGACCAATATCTTTCATGAACATACATGTAAAAATTCTTAACAAAATGTGAGCAAAATAAATCCAACAATAAATAAAAAGGAAATTGAAATTAAAATATCAACATTTTATGGTAGAATAAAAATACTTAGAGATAAATTTGCTAAAAGATGCCTAAGACCTACTACAAAACACTGATAAGAGAAATAAAAGAAGACCTAAATAAATGAGAGATATATTGTGTTCATGGAGCAAAACACTCAGTGTTGTTAACACGTAAATTCTCCCCAAATTATTCTGTGAATTCAATGCAATTCTTATCAAAAAAACCCACAAATTTTTTTCGTAGAATTGACAAGCCGATTTTAAGATTAATATGAAAATGCAAAGAAGCTAGAGTAGCCAAAATGACTTTGAAAAAGAAAAACCAAACTACAGAACTTCTGCTACCTGATCTTAAGATTTATAATAAAGCTATGCTAATAAAGACAGTAAGTAAGATATTGGCATAAAATAGGCATATTGGTAAAAGCAGAATATTGAGTCTAGAAATAGACTCACACATATATGGTTGATTGATTTTTGACAAAGTTGCCAAAATAATTCAATGGAAATTGAATGATCTTTTCAACAAAATTGTACTAGAATAATTGGATATCAAAAGGCAAAACATGAACCTTAATCCTTACTTCACACCATAAGCAAAATTTAACTCAAAATGACTCAAAGACAAATCTGAGAGCTAAAACTATAAACCTTCTAGAAGAAAGCATAGGAGAAAAATTTTAGTGATCTTGGCTTTGTCAAAGATTTATTAAATTTATTAGTTCATAAAAAGCATGAACTAGAAAGAAAAAATCAATAATTGGACTTCATCAAAATTAAAATTTCTGCTGTTCAAAAGATACTGTTTTGAAGATGAAAAGGAAGGCAAGACATCAAGAAAATATTTACAAAATATGTATCCGATGGTGGACTTTGATCCAGAATATGTAAAGAAACTTACAATTTAATAATAAGACAAACAACCCAATTAAAAAAAAATAGGCCAAAGATTTGAACAGTTTTCCCTGAAGATAAACGGATGTTACATAAACATATGAAAAGATACTCAACATCGTAAGTCATTAGAGAAATGCAAATTAAAATCACAGTAAGATACCTTTATACATGCATTAAGTTGGCAAAAATTAAAAAGAATAATCATATATGTTTGCAAGAATATGGAGCAATTGAAACCCTCCTGTAATTCTGGGGGAAATGTAAAATGGCAGAATCACTTAAACAGTTTGATAATTTCTTAAAAAGTTAAACATACATCTACCATATGACACAGTCATTCCTCTTCCAGGTATTTATTTAACCCAAACGAAAAGAAAGCATATACTCACACACAGAGAGTACAATTAAAAATGTATTCATTTTGTTCCATTTAAATTAAATCTCCATAAAGTTATTAAAAAAAAAAATTCAACGTATTTCACCAGGTTATCAGAAAAAAGGAAAAAAAAATCATTTCAGTAGAATCTTTTTTTTTTTTTTTTTTTTAAATCATCATTTTATTGAGATATATTCACATACCACGCAGTCATACAAAACAAATTGTACTTTCGATTGTTTACAGTACCATTACATAGTTGTACATTCATCACCTAAATCAATCCCTGACACCTTCATTAGCACACACACAAAAATAACAAGAATAATAATTAGAGTGAAAAAGAGCAATTGAAGTAAAAAAGAACACTGGGTACCTTTGTCTGTCTGTTTCCCTCCCCTACTTTTCTACACATCCATCCATAAACTAGACAAAGTGGTGTTTGGTCCTTATGGCTTTCCCAATCCCATTGTCACCCCTCATAAGCTACATTTTTATACAACTGTCTTCGAGATTCATGGGTTCTGGGTTGTAGTTTGATAGTTTCAGGTATCCACCACCAGCTACCCCAATTCTTTAGAACCTAAAAAGGGTTGTCTAAAGTGTGCATAAGAGTGCCCACCAGAGTGACCTCTCGGCTCCTTTTGGAATCTCTCTGCCACTGAAGCTTATTTCATTTCCTTTCACATCCCCCTTTTGGTCAAGAAGATGTTCTCTGTCCCACGGTGCCAGGTCTACATTCCTCCCTGGGAGTCATATTCCACATTGCCAGGGAGATTCACTTCCCTGGGTGTCTGATCCCACGTAGGGGGGAGGGCAGTGATTTCACCTTTCAAGTTGGCTTAGCCAGAGAGAGAGGGCCACATCTGAGCAACAAAGAGGCATTCAGGAGGAGACTCTTAGGCACAAATACAGGGAGGCCTAGCCTCTCCTTTGCAGCAACCGTCTTCCCAAGGGTAAAACTTATGGTAGAGGGCTCAACCCATCAAACCACCAGTCCCCTATGTCTGTGGTCATGTTAGCAACCATGGAGGTGGGGTAGGCGAATACCCCTGCATTCTCCACAGGCTCCTCAAGGGGGCACTACATCTTTTTTTTTTTTTTTTTTTTTTTTCCCCTTGTTTGTCTTTTTTCTTTTTTTTCTTTTTTTTTTTTTTTTTTAACTTTCCCTTCTTTTTTCAAATCACCTGTATGAAAAAAAAAGTTAAAAAGAAAACAAACATACAATAAAAGAGCATTTCAAAGAGACCATAGCAAGGGAGTAAGAAAAAGACTACTAACCTAAGATAACTGCTTAACTTCCAACATGTTCCTACTTTACCCCAAGAAAGTTACATAATATAGCAACATTTCAGTGAACTTGTTCCTACTACAACCATCAGAAATTAACAGACCATAGTCATTTCTGGGCATCCCCAGAACGTTAAATAGCTTATCTGTTCTTCCTGGATTATTGTTCCCCCTTCCTTAATTGCTCTCTACTGCTAGTTCCCCTACATTCTACATTATAAACCATTTGTTTTACATTTTTCAAAGTTCACATTAGTGGTAGCATATAATATTTCTCTTTTTGTGCCTGGCTTATTTCGCTCAGCATTATGTCTTCAAGGTTCATCCATGTTGTCATATGTTTCACCAGATCGTTCCTTCTTACTGCCGCGTAGGATTCCATCGTGTGTATATACCACATTTTATTTATCCACTCATCTGTTGAAGGACATTTGGGTTGTTTCCATCTCTTGGCAATTGTGAATAATGCTGCTATGAACATTGGCGTGCAGATATCTGTTCGTGTCACTGCTTTCCGATCTTCCGGGTGCAATCGCTGGATCGAATGGTAGCTCTATATCTAGTTTTCTAAGGAACTGCCAGACTGACTTCCAGAGTGGCTGAACCATTATACAGTCCCACCAACAATGAATAAGAGTTCCAATTTCTCCACATCCCCTCCAGCATTTGTAGTTTCCTGTTTGTTTAATGGCAGCCATTCTAACCGGTGTTAGATGGTATCTCATTGTGGTCTTAATTTGCATCTCTCTAATAGCTAGTGAAGCTGAACATTTTTTCATGTGTTTCTTGGTCATTTGTATTTCCTCTTCAGAGAACTGTCTTTTCATATCTTTTGCCCATTTTATAATTGGGCTGTCTGTACTATTGTCATTGAGTTGTAGGATTTCTTTGTATATGCAAGATATCAGTCTTTTGTCAGATACATGGTTTCCAAAAATTTTTTCCCATTGAGTTGGCTGCCTCTTTACCTTTTTGAGAAATTCCTTTGAGGTGCAGAAACTTCTAAGCTTGAGGAGTTCCCATTTATCTATTTTCTCTTTTGTTGCTTGTGCTTTGGGTGTAAAGTCTAGGAAGTGGCCTCCTAATACAAGGTCTTGAAGATGTTTTCCTACATTATCTTCTAGGAGTTTTATGGTACTTTCTTTTATATTGAGATCTTTGGTCCATTTTGAGTTAATTTTTTGTGTAGGGGGTGAGGTAGGGGTCCTCTTTCATTCTTTTGGATATGGATATCCAACTCTCCCAGCCCCATTTGTTGAAAAGACCATTATGGCTCAGTTCGGTGACTTTGGGGGCCTTATCAAAGATCAGTCGGCCATAGATCTGAGGGTCTATCTCTGAATTCTCAATTCGATTCCATTGATCTATATGTCTATCTTTGTGCCAGTACCATGCTGTCTTGGCAACTGTGGCTTTATAATAAGCTTCAAAGTCAGGGAGTGTAAGTCCTCCCACTTCGTTTTTCTTTTTAGAGTGTCTTTAGCAATTCGAGGCATCTTCCCTTTCCAAATAAATTTGATAACTAGCTTTTCCAAGTCTGCAAAGTAGGTTGTTGGAATTTTGATTGGGATTGCATTGAATCTGTAGATGAGTTTGGGTAGAATTGACATCTTAATGACATTTAGCCTTCCTATCCATGAACATGGAATATTTTTCCATCTTTTAAGGTCCCCTTCTATTTCTTTTAGTAGAGTTATGTAGTTTTCTTTGTATAGGTCTTTTACATCTTTGGTTAAGTTGATTCCTAGGTACTTGATTTTTTTAGTTGCTATTGAAAATGGTATCTTTTTCTTGAGTGTCTCTTCAGTTTGTTCATTTCTAGCATATAGAAACATTACTGACTTATGTGCATTAATCTTGTATCCCGCTACTTTGCTAAATTTGTTTATTAGCTCTAGTAGGTGTATCGTTGATTTCTCAGGGTTTTCTAGATATAAGATCATATCATCTGCAAACAATGACAGTTTTACTTCTTCTTTTCCAATTTGGATGCCTTTTATTTCTTTGTCTTGCCGGATTGCCCTGGCTAGCACTTCCAGCACAATGTTGAATAACAGTGGTGACAGCGGGCATCCTTGTCTTGTTCCTGATCTTAGAGGGAAGGCTTTCAGTCTCTCACCATTGAGTACTATGCTGGCTGTGGGTTTTTCATATATGCTCTTTATCATGTTGAGGAAGTTTCCTTCAATTCCTACCTTTTGAAGTGTTTTTATCAAAAAGGGATGTTGGATTTTGTCAAATGCTTTTTCAGCATCTATTGAGATGATCAATTGATTTTTCCCTTTCGAGTTTTTAATGTGTTGTAATACATTGATTGTTTTTCTGATGTTGAACCATCCTTGCATGCCTGGAATGAACCCCACTTGGTCATGGTGTATGATTTTTTTAATGTGTCTTTGGATTCGATTTGCAAGTATTTTGTTGAGGATTTTTGCATCTATATTCATTAGGGAGATTGGCCGGTAGTTTTCCTTTTTTGTAGCATCTTTGCCTGGTTTTGGTATTAGATTGATGTTAGCTTCATAAAATGAGTTAGGTAGTGTTCCATTTTTTTCAATGTTTTGAAAGAGTTTGAGTAAGATTGGTGTCAGTTCTTTCTGGAAAGTTTGGTAGAATTCCCCTGTGAAGCCATCTGGCCCTGGGCATTTATTTGTGGGAAGATTTTTGATGACTGATTGGATCTCTTTGCTTGTGATGGGTTGGTTGAGGTCTTCTATTTCTTCTCTGGTCAGTCTAGGTTGTTCATATGTTTCCAGGAAATTGTCCATTTCTTCTACATTATCCAGTTTGTTGCCATACAGTTGTTCATAATATCCTCTTATAATTTTTTTAATTTCTTCAGGATCTGCAGTTATGTCACCTTTTTCATTCATTATTTTGTTTATATGGGTCTTCTCTCTTTTTGATTTTGTCAGTCTAGCTAGGGGCTTGTCAATCTTGTTGATCTTCTCAAAGAACCAACTTTTGGTGATATTTATCCTTTCTATTGTTTTTTTGTTCTCTATGTCATTTATTTCTGCTTTAATCCTTGTTATTTCTTTTCTTCTACTTGGTTTAGGATTGGTTTGCTGTTCATTTTCTAGCTTCTTCAGTTGATCCATTAGTTCTTTGATTTTGGCTCTTTCTTCCTTTTTAATATATGCGTTTAGTGCTATAAATTTCCCCCTTAGCACTGCTTTTGCTGCATCCCATAGGTTTTGGTATGTTGTGTTCTCATTTTCATTCGTCTCTATATATTTAGAAATTTCTCTTGCTATTTCTTCTTTAACCCACTGATTGTTTAGGAGTGTGTTGTTTAACCTCCAGGTATTTGTGAATTTTCTAAGTCTCTGATGGTTATTGACTTCTAATTGTATTCCATTGTGGTCAGAGAATGTGCTTTGAATGATTTCAATCTTTTTAAATTTATTGAGGCTTGTTTTATGTCCCAGCATATGATCTATTCTGGAGAAAGTTCCGTGAGCACTAGAAAAGTATGTGTATCCTGGTGATTTGGGATGTAATGTCCTGTAGATGTCTGTTAAATCTAATTCATTTATCAGATTGTTTAGGTTTTCAATTTCCTTATTGGTCTTCTGTCTGGTTGATCTATCTATAGGAGAGAGTGATGTGTTGAAGTCTCCCACAATTATTGTGGAAACATCAATTGCTTCCTTTAGTTTTGCCAATGTTTCTCTCATGTATTTTGTGGCACCTTGATTGGGTGCATAGACATTTACAATTGTTATTTCTTCTTGCTGAATTGCCCCTTTTATTAGTATGTAGTGGCCTTCTTTGTCTCTCAAAACATCCCTGCATTTGAAGTCTATTTTATCTGAGATTAATATTGCTACACCTGCTTTCTTTTGGCTGTAGCTTGCATGAAATATTTTTTTCCATCCTTTCACTTTCAATTTCTTTGTGTCCCTGTGTCTAAGATGAGTCTCTTGTATGCAACATATTGATGGTTCATTTTTTTTGATCCATTCTGCGAATCTATATCTTTTAATTGGGGAGTTTAATCCATTTACATTCAACGTTAAAACCGTGAAGGCATTTCTTGAATCGGCCATCTTATCCTTTGGATTATGTTTGCCATATTTTTCCCTCTCTCTATTAATATCCTTTATTGTACCCATACCGAATCTCTTTAGTACTGAACCTTTCTCCAAGTCTCTCTGTCCTGTCTTTGTTTCTCTGTCTGTAGGGCTCCCTTTAGTATCTCCAGTAGGGCAGGTCTCTTGTTAGCAAATTCTCTCAGCATTTGTTTGTCTGTGAAAAATTTAAGCTCTCCCTCAAATTTGAAGGAGAGCTTTGCTGGATAAAGTATTCTTGGCTGGAAATTCCTCTCTCTCAGAATTTTAAATATATCGTGCCATTGCCTTCTCGCCTCCATGGTGGCTGCTGAGTAGTCACTACTTAGTCTTATGCTGTTTCCTTTGTATGTGGTGAATTGCTTTTCTCTTGCTGCTTTCAGAACTTGCTCCTTCTCTTCTATGTTTGACAGTGTGATCAGTATATGTCTCGGAGTGGGTTTTTTTTGGATTTATTCTATTTGGAGTTCGCTGAGCATTTATGATTTGTGTATTTATGTTGTTTAGAAGATTTGGGAAGTTTTCCCCAACAATTTCTTTGAATACTCTTCCTAGACCTTTACCCTTTTCTTCCCCTTCTGGGACACCAATGAGTCTTATATTCGGACGCTTCATATTATCTATCATATCCCTGAGGTCCATTTCGAGTTTTTCAATTTTTTTCCCCATTCTTTCTTTTATGCTTTCATTTTCCATTCTGTCATCTTCCAGGTCACTGATTCGTTGTTCAACTTCCTCTAGTCTTGTACTATGAGTGTCCAGAATCTTTTTAATTTGGTCAACAGTTTCTTTAATTTCCATAAGATCATCCATTTTTTTATTTAGTCTTGCAATGTCTTCTTTATGCTCTTCTAGGGTCTTCTTGATTTCCTTCATATCCCGTACTAGGGTCTCATTGTTCATCTTTAGTTCTTTGAGTAGCTGCTCTAGGTGTGTCTCTTCTGGTCTTTTGATTTGGGTGCTTGGGCTTGGGTTATCCATATCGTCTGGTTTTTTCATATGCTTTATAATTTTCTGTTGTTTTTGGCCTCGTGGCATTTGCTGTCCTTGATAGGGTTCTTTTAGGGTTTGTAGACCAGTTGAAGTCCTTATCTCTAATTTATCAGATCTACAGCTTCGTGGAGTACACTTTCTCTAACTAACCAGCAGGTGGCGTCCACGAGCCACCTGTTCTCCACAAGCCAGATCTCCCCTGGTTAGCCTTTTTGGTGAGTGGGGGAGTGAGTCTTGTGGGGCCCAATTGGTGTCCCAAGCTTGCGTGTGTAGTTGGTGTTGCCTGCCCTGTATGTGGGGCGTGTTTCTGGGCAGTCGGGGAGGGGGGGTGGCCCTAACAATCAAATCTCCCTGATGATCCTAGAGTTTTAAAGCTACTGCAATAGTCTAATCCTTCAGTTCAGTCCTGCCACAGTTTGTCTCTGCCACTGACCTACAAGTCTTTGGTATTGGCGTATGGCTCCTGAGACTTGCAAGTGGGCCCCTCTTCCAGGCTGTGCACCCCGGGTCCTCTGTTGAGGGTTGACTGTGCTATGTCACAGGTGAGTGCCGTCCCCCCAGGGCAGTTCTGGGCTGCTGGGCTGTGTTGGGAGGCTCCCAGTCTGCTCAAATGATGGCTGAATGGGGCTCTGTTAATTCACACTGCTCCCCCTTCCCAGCTCTGGGACATTCAGCTGAGGTTGCAGGGAAGGCTAATGTCCACGCCCAGTTTTGTGGTGTGTGCCTGTTATTTGAAGCACTTCCGTCACACTGGGTTGTCTGGGGCAGCTCTGGGCTATGGGGCTGGCGATGGGCAGGAGTGTTTCCTGTCCACCAGGATGGTGGCTGTGAGCGGACACCCCCCTTTTCTTGGGAAGTTGTGTTGTTTAGTGAATTTTCTCAGCCACTGGATTATTGCCTTTTGTCTCAGAGCTCTCTTATTTCTGCTCTTGACTTGACGTGCCCAAATTTCAATTCTTTGAAGCTTTCTGTATTGAGCTTCTTAGAGTAATTGTTTTAGAAAAAGCAAAAAGGATTTAAAAAAAAAAAAAAAAAACGGCCCTCCTCAGAGATCTAATGGGTTATTGAAATGCTAATAGACAAAGCAACCAGGGCCATTAAGGAAAGGTGCCCTGGGCAGAGAGATCAGCCTTGCTTCGGGATTTGCATATGCGCCTCAAGGCCTGATCTCCGCCCTTCCCCTTTCTGTGTTCACCAGAACTCCAAAAATCCTCTGCTTTTACTTTGGAGCTTCTCGTGTTGTTTTCCTTCTATGCCCGTCTCCTCTCTGCTGGGCTGGCTGCTCTCAGAGTCTCTGGTGTCTGGCCTCAGTCTATCTATGGTTGGAGTTTGAATCAGTAGAATGAGTTTCCGATGAGAGCAGCCACTGCAATTCTCCCTTCTCCTTCCTGGAGCTGACAGCCCCTCCTCCCCCGGGACTGAGCCTGGCAGGGAGGGGCGCGGGTCCCCTGGCCGCAAAAACTTACAGATTTCGGTGATCTCCGCAGTTCCACGTTTTCATGAGTGTTGTATGAAGTATGCCCAAAGACAGATTGCTCTGTGGTGTCCAGTCCACGCAGTTCCTGGCTTTTTACCTACTTTCCTGGAGGAGTAACTAAAACATACAGCTCACCAGTCTGCCATCTTGCCCCGCCTCCCCAGTAGAATCTTAAAAACCATTTGACCAAATTCAAAATTCACTCATGACCCAAAACTCTCAGATGGGAAGTTTTGCAGTTTGATAAAGAGAATCTACACAAAACTAAAGGAATCATAATAAATAGATCGGTGAAATATTGAAAGCTTTTCCCTTGAGAACAGGATCAGGAAAAAGATCCTCGTTATCATCACTTCTACTGAACATGGTACTGGAACAGTGTATCCAGTGTGTGCTGGTTAAGTTCATGTGTGAACTTGGCTAGGTTATTGTGTCCCGTTGTTTGACCAAGCAAGCACTGGCTTGTGAGGGTATTTCTGTATTTAAATCATCAGTAAGTTGATTGCATCTATGGCTGATTACATCTACAATCAATTAAGGAGATGCCCTCAACAAGGAGAAAAGTTTTATCCACTCAATTGAAGGCCTTAGAGGGTGACCCAATGATTTCGGCGGTCAGAAGGAAGAATCTCCATCTCTACTTCAGCCAGCCAGCTTCTCCTGGGGAATTCATTGAAACTTTCATCTGGATTCCCAGCTTGCAGCCTACAGAATTTGGATTTGCCCATCTCCACAGTCACATGAGACAATACTTGTAATAAGTCTCTCTCTCTCTCTGTATGTATATATATATATATATATATATATACCTCCTATCCGTTCTGTTTCCCTGGAGAACCCTAACTAATACAATACCCTATGACACAGTAATTCTACTCCTAGGTTTATTCCCAATGGAAACACATAATTATGTGTACCAAAAGACACGTGCAAGATAGTGTACAGCAGCACTGTTCCTGAAAGTCAAAAACTGGGACCAGCCTAAATGTCCATCAGCATCAGAACAGCCAAAGGAATCGTGGTATAATCATATAATGAAATACTCTATAAGAACAAACAAACTAATGTTTCATGGAACCACATAGATGGATTTTTACAGATAAACTATTGAGTGAAAGAAGCCAGATATATAAAAAAGTATATACCACGTAATTCTACTTATTTCAAGTTCAAAAACAGGCAAGAGGAAAGAGTAGTAACAGAATATTATTTAACAGTGTATGGTTTGCCTTTGGGCCTGGGAGGTATGACAGAGACGGGGTCCTTCGGGGGAGCGGGCCCTGCTCTATTTCTTGGTCTGGGTGCTGGTTTCCTAGGTGGGTTGACTTGGTGGAAATTCATTGACCTATTCACTTAAGGTTTGTGCACTTTCCTGTAGGTATTTCATACTTGGATAAAAATTGTACTTAAAAAAAGTTAAACATTTGCCTGCCCTTGGCCCTTCTCTGACTGTTGAGTTTTCAGAACTTGCCTCAACTTCTTAGACGGCTAAGTGAGATGAAATGATGGCCTTCCTTCCATGGATGAAGGCAACAGCCTGCTTACATTTTTGTTTTTCTTACCAGGTCATGCTAAATTGAATTCTGGAAAATTTAGGTGTTTCTGTAAAATAATCATTGCCAGGAAAACAGGCAGTGGGGAAGAGGGAGGGGTGTGGGGGGGGGGGAGGGAGGGGTGAGTTCCTTCCTAAACCCACGTACTTAGACAACAATGCAAATGAGCTTGAAGGTGTCGTTAAACATCTGGCCAGGTAGAAAAACTGCACCTTCACTTTCCATCCATGTCCCTGGCAGCAGTACATGTTCAATAAATATTTGTTGAATGAATAAAAGGTGGAAAAAAAATCAGCGAATAAAAGAAAATGGAAGTGTATAAAAAGCTTGGGCGTATGTTTGTATTTGCAGGTACAGTTGGCGCTGGAGGAGGCAAACACTCAAGAACGTTCACTTGCATTTCTTTCAGACAGTCGAGAAAAGGCATATCTGATTCACTGTATGCAATGAATGCTCTAAATCCTCATTTTCTGATGCTGGCCTAGCCAAGGCTGTACCCAGGGTCCCAGCCCAGCCCAATTCCTAGTAAGGCTGCAAGCCCTTAGTGTTCAAAATTCACGGGCTATTCTAAGTAATGCCACATTATAAAAGTAAATTCTAATTTGGAGGTCCCCATAATGTGATGGCATCAAAATGTCCATTCTGGCTGCTGCACCCCCATCCTGGGAGATAGCTTGCAAATCACTGTCATTAAAGTTATAGCATCAATATATGCATCTTTAAAATAATCGGACCAAATAGTCAACTTCCTCCTTTCTTATTCCCAAGCCTGTTTACTGTCTCACCATGGGTCTGCTCCTCTGTCCATCTTTAAATGGTCCTGGCATGTCCCTGCCAGTGGCCACTGAAACGGCCTTGATTGATGGTTACATTTGGTCTCATTGAGCTTTGTGGCTCAACTTCCTGGGTGACCCAGTTCTGGCCCAGGCTGACTGTGACTCCCCACAGGTCCCTCCTCCAGGCCTGGGAGCCAGAGATGCCTTCTCACAAGCCTTCGGGCCACCAGTCCCCAGGCCAGCAGCTCCAAGGCCCTGTGTCATCACTGCCAGCCCTGGGGATTCTCAGGAAGGGAAGGCAAACACAGGCTTGGGTGCCACCATGCCCCGCTCCCATGTCCAAGACGCACAGCACTAACCACCTGAGGCATTTATTGTGGATTGGATCCTGTCCCCACAAAAGACATGTTTGAGTCCTAAACCCCGGCCCATGAATGAGACCTGATTTGGAAATCACATCTTTGAAGACATGATTAGTTAAGATGAGGTCATACCAGATTAGGATGGGCCTTGATCCAATATGACAGGTATCCTTACAAGAAGAGGGACACGCAGACACAGAGACAGACAGACCCAGGAGAGAGGGCCCGTTGGAAGACGTGGGCAGAGATTGGAGTGCTGTATCTCCAAGTCAAGGAAGACCAAGGATCACCAGGAAACACTGGAAGCTGGAAGAGGCAAGGAAGGATTCTCCTCCACAGATTTCCTGTACTTGCCCACACCTTTGATTTCAGACGTCTGGTCTCCAGACGGTGAGCCAGCACATTTCTGTTGTTTTAAGCCACTGTTTGTGGAACTTTGTAACAGCAGCACCGGAAGCTACGATGGCCTTCTTTCTCAACAGGCCTAGAGATAGCCTTAAACCCACCTCATAGAAGGCCACCAAACAAGCATTACCAATCAATAAAAATGGAAATTCATCTGCAGTTCTTACCACTTCAAGTTACTATAGGCATGGCATTCTCCAACTTTTGCATCAGTACATTAATACCCATTTCTCTGTGGGAGACTGAGCTACCATAAAAGTGTTTGATGGCTCTTTCTGCCATCTCAGAGCTGTGGAGGGCTGCTGGGAACAGGACTTCTAAGACAGCAAAATTGTCTGGAAGGTTGTGGTCCGAGGCCATTTTTTGCTGGCTGTTAGCAGGGTCTCCGGAACCAGAGGGAGCACACAGCTCTTCTTAAAACTGAAGGCATTTATGCCTGAGATAAAACTGACTTCTATTTGGGCAAGAGATGTGCTGATGTGTACAAAGCAAAAACCAACACAGCAACTCCTGGCCACAAACCTAGCAAAGCCAGAGCGATCTGGGGAAAGGTAACTCATGCCCATGGAAACAAATTCCAAAGCAGCCTGCCTGCTGAGGCCATTGGACACTGAATCTGTGTGATGCTGAATGCCTCAAACTTATTGAAAAGTAAATAAATAAAATTATGGATTTGTTTTAAAAAAAGTATTTGATGGAATCTCATCTTCAATAAGCTTCTCATATCCATCGAGGTGCCAGGCAATTTGGGGGTAAGATAAAGGAGTGTAAACCCTTCCATTAAGCTGCTTATAATGTACCTGGGGAAGCAGGATATAAATGAATCAGAGGTTCATAAAACTATGCTATAAAAATATGTGCAGTTATCTATGGGGCCTAATTTGGTAGAAAGCAGGGCAGTCATCTATCCTACAGAAGGATGGCCCATGGCCATCATAAATGGGGACGATCCTCTAGTAAAGGCAGCCCGAGAAGGCAGGGGTCCCCAGGATATTTGCCAAGAAGGGTCCAAGACCTCCCCTTACCACTATCAATTGCAGACAACATACCTCATGAGCATGGCTAGGTGAGCATTCTTTTTAAAAGAGAGAACTGCTTGGAAACCATTTTAAATGTGTTATCAATAATGTCAGCCTAGAACTTGCTCTGAAGCAAAAGTGGTGTCATGTCCTACAACCAGATGCATTGGGCAAAGTAAACCCATAAAAGAAATGCGTTAAAGAGCCTGGGTTTGATGGACAGGCACCCAGCACAGGGCCCTGCAGACAGCAGGGTGCTCAGTAAGTATTTGTCAAATGAAAGGATGGGAAATACTGAAACAAAGACAGAGTGTTTTTTCTTTCCACTTAGCCTGGGTTAGTGAGAGGGGCTATGGCAGTTTTGGTGTTCTCTGAGCCCCTGGACGATGGGAGCACTTTTCTTCAGAAAGGCAGGCTGCTCTGGTCAGCGCTCACCTGCCCTCAGGTGAGGAAGGATGTGGAGATGGGGGCCTTAGTCAGGGAAGGCATCTCTGAGATAGGGCTGAGTGCGAGCATCATAGTCCGTGCTTTCCCATCTCTTCTCCCAGTCCAAGGTAAAACTCTTTGGAAAGAGGGGAGGGGGCAAAGAGAGGAAAGAGGGAGCAGGAGGGGAAGGGATACAGGCCAGATGCATGAGCTAGCAAGAGTCACTTCTGCATTGCAGCCGGAGGACAGGGGGCCCTGTTAGAAGATATTGTCACGGTAGCTTGAAGTCAGGGCAGTGAGATGATTTAGAAACAAGCAAGTGCTTTCTAGCAGGGAAAAGCAGGTAGATTCAGGTGGCCTGGGGAAATGCCATGTGGAGGGTGAGGTTTGGGGGTCAAAGTTGAATCTATGCAGATTCAAGAGGGAAGGGAAAGGCGTAATGGTGAGAAATGGCCGCCTTTGAGCCCCCAGCTCAGGGGGGCTATGGATGGCCGCTGCAGCTCCACTCAATGCAGGAGGCCACGCACTTTAACTCTCTCATTCCTACTTGCTTCTTTCAAGTTAAGACGCAGTCCCAATGAATCACCCACATTCTAGCTCATTTCCTATCTCTGGTACTGAGATGTTTTCAATGTCAGCATTAACCTGGAGCCAAATAGCAATTTCTCCTGGTGTGTGTGACTCATTGGAAAAAGTGTCTCATGGGCTATTAAAAGAGAGAGAAAGGAGGTGGGGGAGGGGGGAGAAATTCAAAACATTTGGGGTCACAGCAAATTATATAGAAACCAAGCAAAGTACATATAATTCCAGCACTGAATACTGCCTTCCCCAAATAACAAGACAAGAAAAAAATGGGTCTTTAGTTAACATGGTACCCAGCTCTTCCAGAAATGGATTAAATGCTTCAAACAATGCACGTGAACCCTGGCTTAAATAGAGGTCAACCTGCTGATAAATAATATGTTGAAATTGGGAAAGTTTATCTGCTAAACTCACATGTGCAGAAAGAATGGAGCTTCTTCACTTTCTTCAACAATCCCTAACATTCTCAGAAGCCCCCATTCCTGCCGATCTGGGAACAAAGATATAAACCTGAGAGTGAAGGTAAAATGCCACCAGTTACTTCCTATCTAGGCCAGATCCTTTGAGGGCCCACTGGGCCTGCAGTTGGCCATAGGGTCACCACAGTCCACAGCCAGCTTGGGTGATGAAAGTGTATTTTGCAGTTTTTAAAGAGGCTAGGAGGCATAAAATGAAGTCCATAAATGCTCACTTCCACCTTTCCCTCCCTCCCACACTGCCTTAGCAGACATTGATAATTGGAGCGTTATTGATTGAACAGAAGGAAAACACTCATGAGTAGAGGCAGACATGGGGAGGAGGAGATGAACTGTATGGCAATTTATCTTGGTCAATAACAACAATGATGAACCTAAAGTCAACCTCAGAATCTTTCTTAACACTGTGCCCAGGGAGCTAGTACCAAACTAACTAACAAAAGTGGGCACAAGAGAAGAATCCTGTCTGACATTCTAGGAATGGGCTTTGGCAGATCTAGGTACAAATCAGGCTCATCCCTTACCACCTATGTGATCTCTGGCAAGGTAGTTCATCTCTACCTCAGTTTCCTCATCTGTAAAATGGGAATAATAAAACCAGCTCCTCAGTATTATGCACATTCAATGAGATAATATGTGGAAAATGTTCATTAGTTACTGTACTGAGTAAGCATGTTTAACTGGGGTCCATTATTATTAATGTAATTGTTATTTTTCACTTAAATGTTGAGATAAGTTTTGGAATTTATAAATTTAGGGAGTATTAGAAACTGGATAAATTCTATGAAACCTTGGTACATTCAAAGGTTTTCCCCCCATTTGTCCAGAAAACCCAGAATTTTATATTCTATCTAGTGAAATATGAAAGAAAATGACCTGGCCTGACTCAAGTACATTTTAAGCATTAAGTAATTTAAGGTCAGTGTAGTACAGTAATTTTCCTGGATAAAAGGAGTACCTTTTGCATCATGCTTATTCTTGGATCCAGAAAAAGTTTTTGGAAGCGCATGATTATCTCACATTACACCACCCACGTGTTATTTACTTTTCTAAGTAATCTAGTTGTTTAAAGTTATCCCATAATCTTAGCCCCATAAAGACAACTGCATTCTATTCATACTGAATGATGCTATGAAAACTGTATCACTGATGAGTCCCCATCCCACATCATATAATAAGCAAAAAAAAAAACCTACATGTGTTTCATCAATCAACATTAAGTTATATTACCTGCTAAAAAATGTCAGCATAGTTTCATAGGTAGGAAATGTCTGAACTTGGTAGTTTAGTTGCAAGTAGACCCAAAAAAGTATTGTTTTCAGCAGATGAAATTCACTGAAGGTAAACAACCTGGCCAAAAAAAAATTCAGAAAAATTTTAGGAATAGCAAATGCTTAATCCACACCATTTATATGAAAACAAAAAGTTAAAAGTGAATTTAGGAATGAGGCAACATCACCTCTGAACCTGTAGGTAGCTTGGGACCCAGAGAAATTAAAGGACATTGCAGGTCACATTTAGTGGTCATGTTGGGTAAAACCCAAGCTAAACCGTGACTCTAAAGGGCAACGGAAATGTCACCTGCCCACCTCTCACCCTATTTGGGACAGAGTAGAACTGTCTCTTTCCTCTTATCTGGCTTTTAGGTCACCCACACAGGCATGGGCGTTGACCCCGGCCAGATAGGACCAAGTTTGCCACTGGCTGGGCAATGGCGGTCAGGCAGGAGGGGCGGCTCTTCGCAGAGCCCGTGGTGTGATGTCCCCCAAGAACTCAGCTAAGGCTCCGGTGGAGCTGAGGGAGCTCCGTGACCTCCAGTGCAGACCCCATGCTTGAGGTCCTTGAGTGCAGAAAGTTCTTTGAGAATCTTATCAAAGAGCATCAGCAGCAGCTTTGCAGAGCAACTGGGAGCTCCGTGAATCAGAATCAAGGTTTTCCTTTAATTATGAAGTCAATTGTTCAAGTAAAAGCCACTGCCTTTAGGCCAAGGATCAACACCCTAAAGCATTGGTTTCCACAGTGAATAACCACGCAGAGGAAACTCAAACACGTTTGACACATTTTCATTTACCTCAGAAAGGCAGAACTCGCAGAAACAACCAAACCTTCCCTCCAACGGAAGTGAAAGGCTAGTGTGTTTCCTGGAGCCTGCTGTGCAGCCACTGCAAGTGCAATACATGCTGATGTTTTTAGGAGAAAAAAATGCCTTGTTAACAAGACACTGTTGTGCTCTATTTCTTTTTAATGAATATCATATAAATAATAAAAGTCCTCTTTAACAAAGAAAGCAAAAAGGAATAGAGAAAGCTGTGCCTTGTGTGAACAAGAAGGTATGAACAAGGTTGCTCATTGCACACTGTTTGTCATTACAGAAAACAACAAAAAAACAGGGGGGAAAAAAAACAAAAAAAACCCACAAACCCCCAAACAGAACAAAGTAAACAAAAGCCATTAGGAGAGGAATGAAAAAAAATTGTTGTTTATTCATTCAATGGAACCCTGTGCAACTACAAAAATAAAGATGCTAGCTGGATATGTAAAGTATCTACGTGGAGAGAAAACAAAGCATGATGCTAGTGAATGAAACAACTTGCGAATGTTACAATCACATATGAACACTTACGGGAGTTTAAACCTCACAAAATGGTATACCCATCATTTACAGATGCACATGTGTGTAGCAAGAGTCATGTGGACTGGATCCATACCAGTTGATAGCCATGGTTTGGTTGTCTTTGGGGAAGGAGAAAGGGAGGGATGGAGGGAAAGAGGGGGGGAGAATAGGACAGGTAGAAGACAGGTGACTTCAGTTTTAGTGGTAATGTTTTATTTTGTATTAGGACGGGTAACAAATGTTACTATTTATTCACTTTGGGAGGCAGGTACAATTGTGTTTTGTATTATCTTCCTACCTTTGTAAAATTTTTTATGATAAAAATCATCAATATCTTTATTGATCCTGAAAAACAGAAGGCCTTGTGCAGAGCACAGCTGTGGTTTGGCAAAGCTGCAGGCTCTGAGGCCACTCAGACCTGGCTTCAAGCTCCAGCTCTCTTGCTGCCTGGAGGGACCTCAGGGGAGTCCCTTCCTTTCCTGCAATCTCCATTTCCCCAGGTGGAAGCACAGGTGGCCGTGCCCCCGCCTACTGGACACCACACTCTGCAGACTGTGCGCGGTCAGTGCTCAGAAATTGGTGGCCACGGTTATTAGCCAGAGAGGCACAAGCTTCAGGAATTAGCATGTCTGAGATGCATGACCATTGGTGTTCCAGAAGCGATTGGGAACTGGCGTCCCTCCCTGGAGGGAACGCTGTGGGACAGCGCTGTACAGGGCGTCCGGGGTGGTTTTCTTTAGGGGAGTCCTGAGATGGCGAGGCTCCTGGTATGTCAGGACAGGGACCCAGGCAGAACCGGCAACACAGAGGCGTGTGTCCCCTCTGTGCTGGTGGTCCTCCATCCTCCTATGCCTGCAAGGACCTTGGCTTCCAGAAGAGCAGAACTTGGGATGAGGGCTTCATAATGACTGAGAGTTAGAAGAGCAGGATAATATGATGGTGACCTCTAAGAAGAAAATTAGCTAAAAACCAAAGGCCCAGGCAACCAAATTAAAACCAGAAAGCCCAGGAGGTCAGGAAAACCATGTGTATTTTACTCAGGCTGTTTACAAAATAGAGTGCAAAACTCCAGGGAAAAGGAGGTTGAAGGGTCGTTGGAAGGAGAAGGCTGAATGGCCTAGAAGTTGAAGCATCTGCTGAGAAATGGACGTTGTTGCAAAAAGGTCTGGAGACCCAAACACCAGTGGGGGAGATGGGCCTGCAGTCCACGGCCAGGGTGGGGGGCAAAGGACGCTCCATCCCCGACCCTGGGTTTGGCGTTTCCACACACACCATGCTGTTCCTTCTTAGGACAGCCCAGGTCTTCCCATGTTCTTCCCGAGGCTGCGAAGTTCCAGCCTTCACAGTGAATGACGAGGTGGTGCAGCTTCAAGGCCAAGGGCATGGACTTTGCATCAAGATTGACCCAGCAGAAGCCAACCTTGCCTTCCAGTGGGGCACGGGCACGTCTCTTAAATGCCCTTCAGTGATGCCATCTGTGGAAGGGGGTAGTAATTGTACCTACCACACGGGGTTGTGGGGAGTTCCAAGGGAGTATACTAGCTCGGCACACACCAAAGAGTGCTCGTTGAAAGCTAACTCACCAAAGGCTCCTTCCCAATCAGGTGTGGTCCACCGTGCCAGCAGCCCGAAACTCAGCAAATGCACCAAGACCAGGAACCCCAGCCTGGATGAATCTCTAACTATTTCACAGCACACAGCCCCTCCCTTGTTCTCTCTGCAGCCCCCTTCCACTTCTGACCTTAAAGCAGGGTGGCCACTGGGAAGATGGGACAAGGAAAGCTCACCTGGGAGGATGCGAGCTCACCTTAGTCACTTGTGAGCCAGGACAGTCTGTACAGACAGCTCCTGGGCAGGAGCCAGGGGACCAGGACCCAGTTTGCCCATCAGTCATGTCTTCCCAAACGTGTGAGTCTAGACACTGACACGTAATGGCCTTGACCTCTTTTCCTGCCCAGCACATGCTTGGTATGGCTTCCCCTTCACCAACATTCTGGTTGTGGTCAGACTTTTTTTCCCTTTCTCAGTTAAGTGCTACCAGGGTGGAACAGCTCAGTCTTTCCAAGGGAGGGACAGGTCTCAGGGATGCCGTGTTTGTCTTTTCTTCCACAATTGCGTAACCTTTGTTGGAGGGCGGAGCGTGCACATGTGAGGGGAGGCGGGGGTGGGGGGGTGGGGGGAGCAGTGCAGGATGCCAGGAAGCATCCACCACTGCCCTGGGGCTGCTCCTGGGCCCGGGGTTTCTGAGTCTTTACAGACATTGGAAATCCATCCTACCAATCTCATTTCTCTGTGCATGTGAAGGGATTCTGAGCTACTAAGTAAATCTGAGTCAACAGCAGAGTAACTCTTTCTAGATCTAATTTGCACAATCAGAATACTTTCCAACACACAAACACAAGTAAACAGTGATTTTAGAATATCCCACTAAAATTTTTACTGGAATTTAATTTTCACTTTTGAAATTTACCCAAAAGGAGTAGTCTTGGTAACTTAACAATGGGATCAAGAACCTTTTAAAGAAAGTCCCAAAGAGACATGGCAGCTAAATGTAATATGATCCTAGATTGGCTCCTGCACTGGAGGAAAAACAAATCTATAAAAGGACAGTATTGGGTTAATGGCACTAGATTAAACTATTATATCAATGTTAAATGCCTGAAATTGATAACTGCACTGTGGTTTATAAAAGAATATTCTTTTTTTCCTTAGGAAATAAACACGGAAGCAGTTAGGGGTAAAGGAACATAATGATGTATGCAATTTACACTCAAATGGTTAAAAAATATGTATATATATATATATATATATATATATATATATATATAGAAACACTAATGTTAAAGCCAACAGGGCAGAAATTGAACAAAATGGTGAATGAGGGTAAATTATGGTATAAAGATATTCTTTGTATAATTTGTGCAACTTTCCTGTAAGTTTATAATTATTTTCAAATAAAAAACATGTTTTTAAAAACTAATAAAAACAAATAGTTCTTTTGACTTAGTAATTTTACTTCCAGGAATTTGATCTGGGGAAATAATTCAAGATGAAGCTAAATATACATTGAGAGATGTTCACCAAGGTTTTGTTTATAATATTAAAACATTGGAAATAACCTAAGAGGCCAGGCACTCCAAGGACAAAAAGGCCCTGAAGGACGGGCACTTCTGGCGGAAGGAAGAGCCTGCACCCAGGGCCTGGGGTGGGGGGAGAGCTCAGTCTTAGGGAGGCCCTGTGGCTGCTGGGGGCTGGGGGGGGGCACAAGATGAAGGGGCCAGCTCAGCAGAGCCCCTGGACCAGGGCAGGAGTTTTGTATTTTATTCCGATGTGATGAGAAGGAAACGTGCTTTGGCGAAAGATGTGACTGGAAGAGGGTCGAGAGTGGAGGCAAGACCCTGACTTCGGGGTGCCTGCTGTGGTCGGATGAGGGGAGACGTGGGCCAGGCCTAGGGCGGTGCTGGTGCCCATGGACAGAGGCCTGCAGAGAGGGCTCTATCTGGAAATAGAACTGAGCACATTTAGGGGTGAGGTTAGAGTGGGGTCTGGAATGACTCATCATTGTAGCTCCAGTAGCTGCTCGGATGGTCAAGGAGCCCCAGGGGAGGGGGCAGTGAGGGGCAGGGGCCACCAGGAGTTGGTTTGGGGCCTTATGTGTCAGAGAAGTCAAGCAAGCAGCGGAGCCTTTGGACCTAGATCTGTTCAGGAGAGGAGGTGGGGCTAGAGATATAAACTGATTTAGAGTGAGGGTTTTTATTTTCCTTTTTACATGCTTTTTCCTGTTTTCTAAATTACAACACCTTAGCTAACCTCTCAATGTATGTTTAGCTTCATCTTGAATTATTTCCCCAGATTAAATCCCTGGAAGTAAAATTATTTAGACAAAACTTTCCATTTGTTTTTATTAGTTTTTAAAAATGTTTTTTATTTGAAAATAATCACAAACTTACAGAAAAGTTGCACAAATTGTACAAACAATATCTGTATATCATACTTTACCCTCTAAATTGACAATGGGATCAAGAACCTTTTAAAAAGAGTCCCAAAGAGACGTGGCAACTAAATGTAATATCCTAGATTAGATCCTGCACTGGAGGAAAAAAAAATTCTATAAAAGGACAATATTGGGTTAATGGCACTAGATTAAAATATTATATCAATGTTAATGCCTGAAATTGATAACTGCACTGTGCATTTAACATTGATATAATATTTTAATCTAGTGTCATTAACCCAATGTGTATCTGCATTATCAGGCTTTTTAAAAAAATTACTTAGGCAATGAGGCTTTTGGTTTTCTCACCCAGGTGGGTAATGAGACAGCAGGTGCCTGAAGGTGCTTTCCTGGAGGAAGGGGTGCCAAGGAGCCCCCTCCCCAGCCCCACGCCCAGTGGCCCCCTCATTCCAGGCCGGTGAGCCTGGTTGCAGAGCTGTGGGATCAGGGAGACACCACGCACAGCAGGTCCAGTGGGGTGTGGGGCAGCATCCCCTGGGGGCAACTCACGCCCCTAGCCAGGCCCACCCTAGGGGGCAGCTCCCTGGCCCGCTCTCACCTCCCCGGGACCAGCTCTGACCTGGGGGACTTCAGCACCTTGAGGAGCAGCTCCTGCGGGATATTGCGGAGGTAGAGCTGCGTCCCCATCAGAGGCACCAAGTTCATTTCTAGCCACTCCTTGCAGGCGGTGATGAGCTGCTCTTCCTTGTACTGCGGAGGCGAGAAAACCCAAGTGAAAGAGGAATTGACGAGCTCTGGCCCCCTCTGCTGGCGGGAGACACACGCATCTCTCGAGGAGCCTCGGGCTTCCCCACGGCCCCAGCTTTCCTTCAAAATGATTAAAAATAACGAAACCCCTAAGTCACAGCAGGTGGCATTTCGTGAGCACCTGCTATGTTCGATGCTCTGGGCTCAGCGGATTGAAATCAATCCTTAGGACAATTCTCTGGGGTCCGTTTACTATCGTCCCTGCTTTACTGATGATGAAACGGAGGCCAGGGTTCCTGTGCTTTGCCTGGTGCCACACTAGTAATTGGCAGGGCTGGATTCGAAGCCGGCACTCTGACCTCAGGGCTTGCACATGGAAATCTCCGGGCTAAAGCAAGGACGGCTCATGGGCAAGCCCCACGGGACAACTGCTCGGATCCTCTGCGTATTACGGGGCACAAACACTAAAGGCAAGACAAATTAAAGGCCAGGGAACATGGAAAGGGCTCCCGTGGGGCAGCAACTTTGAGAGGCTCTTAATATACCCCACATCCTCGGGGACTTAGGGTCCTTTCTGGGCCAGAGACACTGAGAAAGGCTGACGAAGCAAAGAAGCCTCCAGGAAGTGACTTTCTAAACACCAGTCGAGTAAAGGTGAGGATGGAACTTGTCCCTGACAAAATAGGGTTTAAGACACCCAGATTTGATTACAAGAGCACGGTGACACGCTTATTGCATGGGACCCCGATGTTTCAATAAAGCGGGTATTTTTCCCTCCAGGGTCAGGTGCCGTCTGGGAGCCTGAGGCCTGGGAGTTAGACTCAGCCCTGACAGTCACGATCTGTGCCTTGGGCAGGCTGCCTTCCCCTCAGCCTCGGTTTGCTCCTGTGTATAATGCGAGAGTCGTATTACATCATCCATTCCCAACACTGACACGTGGGTCCAGGGGGGCCCAGGGGTCAGGGTGTCACCTGGCTCCCGGATGAACGTCCTAGCAGGTTGTCTGCTCTTGTGATGAGAAAAGCTGTGCTTTTCTTCCTCCCTAACATTAAGGCCTTCCTACTTTGGGGGTGTTAAAATATCCTTTTAAAAATAAAAGGATGGTCTTTTTTAAAAAGCGTTTTCACTTAGCAAAATAAAACACTGGCACCCTGAAGTCGGTGCCTTTGGGTTGATTTTTGGAGCTAGGCCTGATGGGTGAAATCACAGAGAGTGGGCTCTTGAGAGTGGCTGACAAGGTGTGTGCTTACCTTGCAGCCGGCCAGGTAGAAGTTCTTGATGGTGCTCGGCGTGAGCTTGTTCATCATCAGCAGCACACACCTGCGGAGAGAGCAGACGTTCCTGGAGGCCCCCAGGCTGCGTTCAGAGTGGTGGGTGACCCCGGGGGGCTTCATTCAACTCCAGGCCCGCGGCAGAGGGGTGCACAGAAGGGACACTCGTGTTGGGGACGTGGACGTTTGGCCAGAGGCAAGACAAGCAAGGCCCATTGCAAAGAGCTCTAGACTGAAAGCAAATCCTTCAGGAGTCAAAGTAGCCTCAAATCCATGCTGTCCAAAGGTAAAGCACCTACAGGTGCCTCACTGAGATTTAATTTTAGCCAAGATGGCCACCTGGTTATCCTCCTGCCTGAAGTGATTTATACCCCCTGTATTGTGTTCACTTAACAAAAAAAAAACACGCACCCTTTAAGCTGGTGCCTTCAGACTAATTTTTAGGGCTGGGCCTGTTGGGTGAAATCTTCGTCTGGGGCACTCTTGAGGCACCCCGAGGGGTTAAAGTGGGTCTGAAGTTCTTTTCCTTGAGTGCTCAAGTGGATTCAAAAAGGTAGGCCTCACTGACTTGGCTCACTGACCAGCAAGGATCTATTCATCGAGCATCTACCCAGTGCCAGGCACCCTGGGAGGCCCTTGGTGGGAAAGAACAAGACTGGGAGACTAGCGAATCCTTAGATAGATAATCACGATTACAATTAAGGGTTAAAAAGTTCAAGAACAAGGTGCCACAAGATTTTGCAAAAGGAAGACTCTAACCTCCTGGGAGGAGGACAGAAACATAACGTTTAAAACCTGAAAGACGGCGACAAGGAGCTGGCCAGGCTGGGACTGAGGACTGCATTCCAGGCAGAGGAACAGCATGTGCAAAGGCCCCGAGGCAGGAGGGAGTTGCGATCTGAAGGAACTTCAAGGGTGCTGTGTTTTCAGGGCAATGAGGGAAGGGAGACAAGAAAGGAGGCAGGCTGGGGCGGAAGGGGTGACTCATGGGGTGGATGTGTAACCAAGAGATAAGAATTGCAAATAATTATGATTCTATAGATGCTTCTCTTATTGTCTCGTATATTGTAAAAGGACCAAAGGGAAATGCCTGAGGTTGCTGAACTGTGGCCCAGCTGTGTTGATCTTTGATAATGATTGTGTAACTGTATGGCCTTTATCTTGTGATTCTCAAAGCCTTGTGACTAGACCCACTTGTCCCCCCTTATCCTGTTTTTCAACTTTAGAGTCTTATGATCACTAAAAACAGCCCCTAATGTTTATTAATGAAGGAACTTGAGTCAGCCCAGAACTAATCCATCCCAATTCCTAAACTATGTTGCTAGATGAAGCTGGATCTAACCAAAATTGACCTGCCTGACATGCACAGTAGTTTAAACTTTAACCTATAGGTGTCCTACACTTCATTATAATACTAAAAATCACACCCATCATCATATTAAGGCTGCCATTTTCTTACATGACTAAGCATGTAATCAATCTGTGCATTCTCTATGATTTGATCGTCTCTAACTTCTTCATCTCAAGCATTGTGCTCGTTATCCTAAAACCTGCCCCTCTTTTGATACTATAAAACTATCAGAGTTACTGCAGTTTTGGGAGACAGATTTTTAGGCCAACAGGTCTGATCTCCTGCTTCATGCCTAGCAATAAACTTTCTCTCTCTCTTGTCTCAGGAATTGGTCATTTGAGCATATCAGGCAGAGAACCCCCTCTAGCCCCGCTTTTGATTGCTATCAGATGTGCTAGGTGGAAAGTGGGTCATGGGAGTTTCGACAGCTCAGCTCTCCTAGTCGATAGGAACATGCCTTTAGTAATATTGTCTTAAGGCACGTTTCCTTCATTGAACAGGACACCAAAAATATCTCCTGGGCTTTCATATAGAAGCACAATCTTGAACTCATTAGCATTCAAGGATTATCCAAACTCAGTTGAGATGCACATTGCTCATGGAGAAAGGCCTAAAGGATATCCTGTAACGCTTATATATTTTCTAAAATGTATTTCAATAAGTCAACCCAGCAGAGAGCAGGGGATTTGTGACCACCACCACACCCATGAAGAGCAGCTTTTCCTGAGTTGCGTTTTGGTGATAGGGCTTTGTCCATACCAAGAGAGAACATTAGGAAATCCATTGTTGCATGTTCTCCATGGATATTGTTGGGGACATTGATCATTATGCCATCTGGGAGGTTAGGATGAGCCCCGGACACACAGGTCCTTCCAGAAATGCCATCATGAGCAAAACACACAGAGCCTCTCTCCTCATGGAGCTCACAGTCTCACTGCAAGAGCCAGGTCAGCCACGGTTGAAACCCATCATGCAAAAGGGGCTGTACAGAAGGTTCTGGTCCCACCGCTCTACTGGGTACAGTATCCTTTGGGGCTGGCTTTGCCTGCAGACATGCCTGGGCAGGAGTCACTGGATTTGGAGTAGGGTGTAGGAGGAAGGAAAAGGAAGAACCTGCCAGGAAGCAGCTGCTCTGAAATGCCTGGAGTAAAGAAGCTGTGGTTTTAGGAATTATTGGATGTTCCAAGGCTATGCTGAGCTGAAGATGGGCGAGACACCCAATGAAAGGGATTGAGGATCTCGGGAGAACCCAGACCTTTGTCCCCCATCACCTTCAGGGACAAGGCCAGACTCCCTGGTTGGACCCAGCACCCTGCACCACGTGGCCCCACCTCCGACAGTTCCCACGGCCTTCCCCAGCTCTACTGGTCTGACCGGCTTGAGTGCTCTCTGGCCTTTCTGCCTTGCCTCCAGCTCCCCACTGCCTAGGGGGCCTTTTCAAAAACATCCCCTCTGAGGATGATCCTGGCCAACACAACCTCTCTGCCTCTGAGCTCCCGCATCTCCTGGGTCCCGGGGTCCCTGCTGTGCGGCTTCCCAGGGCGAGCGCCAGGAGGGAATGAGGCACTGGCTCAAGTGGACACTGCAGGAAGTGAATCGAAACCGGTAAGGTGCCCAGGAGAGACCCTGCATCTCCCTCTCCAGAGCAGCAGATTTCCCCTCTCGGCGTGGCTGGGATGTTCATTCCTTCCTTCCTTCATTCAGTTGAAGAGACCGAGGCTGGGGAGGCTAAACCAGCAGGCAGACCATCCCAGCTCTAGCCCCCTCGCTCTGTAGTGAATCGCATCAGGAATTAGGAAATCTAAGATCTAGGAGGTACCACCCCTGTCGCCATGACAAGCCCGAGAGAGAGGACAAAATATTCTAGAGAAGTGAACCCTACTAATGCTTTTCCATTTGGGTCACTTGTCCCTTTCCTAAGTATTAATGGAATGGAAGAATGTTGCAGGATACCAAAAAAAAAAAAAAAAAAAAAAGCGTTCTAAGAAATGATCTTTGTTATCATAAGACCAATCTTACTTGAAAGCAATTATACATAACCCAATCTTTTCCATGTGGGACTCCTCCACCCTTCTCTCCACCCTCCTTTACTCATTTCCTGTCTTGGAGACTCTTGGACAGTAAGCTCCAGAGGCCAAGGATCTGCCACCTGGATTCCCACTGTCTCCCTGGCATCCTGTAGGAGCCCAAGGCGTCATTTCTGAGTGACTAGATAAACAAATGACATGTGCAGAGCAGAATAGTACCAGGTTCAGGGTGCAGGTTCAAATCTTGGAGGCTGTGAATCCTTGGTCAAGTTACTTACCTCTCTCAGTCTCGATTTCTTCTCCTGTAAAATGGGTATAGTTATTGTGCTACCTCTAGAACTGTCAGGAAGTGAAAGCTCTGATGACAGTGCCTGCAACGAAGTCTCCTTCTCAAAGCCCTCCATGCCAACATCACCTGATCCCCAGCTCTATCCTGTGAAGTAGGTAGGACATGTGTCGGGAGCTCCATTATGCAGCAGAGAGCACTGAGGCATGTGGAGGCTAAGGGGTGGCTTCTTGTAGCTGAGCACCGACTCCGCAGCTCACACCCTGGTGACCTTTGACTCTGCAGAAGGTCTAACAAAAGCTGGGAGCCTCTGATCCCCAACCCTTCTAGGCTGTGTCTCCATGGCTGCTTGAACCTAGCAGGAAACACTGAGTGTCTCCATCAGTCCCTCCCAGGTTTAATGTCTCCAGGTAACACTTGTCCATGGGGAGGTTTTCACGTTCAACGACGGTCCACTCTAAAAGCCTCCCTGTCCCTCCAACCTTTCCCGAGGCTAGCCCTGGCCTGCATGCATCCACGGTCCTTACCTTTGAAACAGGTTGGTGAACTGGAGAATGTGAGTGGAAGCCAGCACCCCCAGCACATCGTCCACGTTTATCTCCACCTCACTCAGGTAGAGGTTCTTCAGGGCCGTGGCAAAGGCTGGAGGAGGTGGGTGGGCAGCATCCAAGAGAAAACCCTCAGTGCAGCCCTTGGCACGCAGGCAGCTGATGCCTCACCCCTTCCTTCTGAGCCGGCTGCTCTCCCCTGGCTCACAGGCACCCTCCCTGCAGGCAACCTCGAGTGTCTGCAGCTGGGCAGGCAGAGATGCTGTTAGGGAAAGCGCACCTGCTCTGACCTGGCTGCAGACACGGCCCTGGGAACTGGAGGATTTGGGCTCTCAGCCTCCCCACAGGAGTTGAGGATGAAGCCCATCCTCAGGTCTGTGCATGGGAGCACCTGGGGGATGAGGCCTTTCTGGGGGTTTTTTCCTACATGGGGCCTGGGACGGCCCAACGTATGTGCAAAGTGCAGTGGGCAGGTAGGTGCATTTTCTTTTTTCTAGAGATTGGAGACTTCATAAAGGTTAAGGACCCCTGGGGAAAGCCAGGATAATTTGTTAGCTTGGGAACTAAGTGGCGCTGGCCAGGAGCCAGGATGGACATGCCTTTTTCCAAATTCTATGTAATTCCAAACAGTACCATCCTGTGGTTACAATGTGTTCTGAGGACAACTGGCTTAACCAGCGCTTACCTGGATTATTTCCTGACCTGGCAAGTCATGAACCCAGGGCCTCACATGATATAACACATGTGGCATTAACACAAAAGTCTCTTTCTGGGTAGAAGGGACAGGGAGAGAGTGGGCCCAAGGGAGCGTCTTAGGGCAGGCCTCTGACTTCCAGCAGAGGGGCAGGTGGAGGGCTGCCTGGGAGCCAGGGGCAGCCTGAGGGCTTCCCTCGGCTTCTCTGAGCTTGGGCAGGGCAACTGCATTCTCATCGGGTCTGTCTGAGAAGCCTGCTACTTCCTCTCCTCTGTAACCCTCATGCCTCTTTCCCAAAGACAAGCACCTCTCTTTAGGAGGCTTCTGCCCTTTTTCATTTTCTTCCAAGTTGTCCCAGCCCTCTTTCCCTTCTTTCCTTGTATTCTTCTGGTATTTTTAATAAGGAAGCATTGAACACTGTGTGTCATTTGTCTGGGGGCTTGGTTTGGTTGTTTTGCTTTAATCTGAGGGAATGGCTGCTCAATGCTCTTCTTAAAACAGGAAGACAGGTGTACGTTACCAACTCGCGTGACCAGGGGGTCATTGATCTTCAAAGAAATGATTATCTTCATGGGCGGGCGCTCTTTGCTCTTGCTGGGTGATTGAGCTAGTGAAGGAAATTGGATACAATGTATGGCTGTAAGGGCCACGGTCAATTTTGCAAGATACAGTGTCAGGCCCCCAGAGCCCTTTGCCACCTTGATCTTGGCATATACTGCACTGGATTTTTTTTTAAGTGGATACATTTTTGAAATAATTATTTGGAAACGGTTTATGAGTCATGAGTAGTTTTGTAAAAATAGCACAGAGAGTTTCTGTCTACCCTTCACCCAGCCTCCCCCAATGATAATATCTTATATCACCATTGAAACATTGTCAAAACTGGGAAACCGATGCTCAAGTTGCATTTTAATATTTTTAATATGTTTCTCTCTCTTTTTCTCTCTCTCTTGGCTGTGAGCAGTTTGATGGCAAGGAACTGTCACTGAGCTCTTCCAGAAGGAAGTGAGGGGACAGCAGATCCACCACCAGCCTCTCCCACTTTTCCGCTGCTCTCTTGGCCACAACACCTGCCTCCTTGTGGTTGTTCCCCCCAGAGGGCTACCGGGCTCACTCCCTCCCATCACCAGGACCTGCTGACCCCCCACCAACAACCTCTGTCCCCACCACCACCTGGCTTTACTTTCTCCATAGACTTTTCTCGCCACTACCTGCTCCTGCATCCTGGACCTACTGGTTTATGTCGCCCCTCTGTTCCCTGAGGGCAGGCACACTGGATGTTTTACCTGCCACTCTATCCCCAGAACCTAGCCCGGTGTCTCTCACATATTGGGGCTCAGGAAATATAGGCTTGACTAATGGAATGAAGGGATTTCCTCACCAGAATCTCAACCTCATGAGCTTAAGGTTCTTGCAAATGAAAAATGACACGAGTCGAGTCAGAAGCCAAAAAGGAGGTTGCACTTTGCAACTACAAAGACTGCAGAAACAGAAAGAATGACGGTCCATTTTCCACATGCAAGTGAGGCCATCGATCTTGCCTTTACCATCCCGTTGGCACCTGGCTCTCATTCGGCCAATATTTCTTGAGCACCCACTAAGCGCCTATTCTGCACGGCCCCCGGCTGCACACTTCAGTCTATCGTCACTCCTACCAGGAGAGTAAATGAGTGTGTGCAAACATGTGCCTGGCACACAGTAGGACCACAGGAGGTGGAAGCCTGTATTATTATCTCTCATGCTATTTATTGTACTTTCCCATCTGTGGTTTGCTCCCTGGACGGTGCATTCCTAGCACAATGCCTGGCATAAACTAAGGACTCAACTGACATTTGTCGAAGGATGGAATGAATGTTATCTACTACGGCAGAGTAAGTGGAAGACAGAAGTTCAACATTCCCTCCATTTTAAATAAAACCTCAAAATTTGGAAAGGAAAATAATTTGAACACGTGCCTGCAAAGTTCTCTGAAACCAAGGTGGTTAGTTTGTTTTAGTAAAAAAGTGCCTTTTCCTTCTTGGATTGCATCCTGGAGAATAAACACGTCCTGCTCAAGTACAGCTGCTCCTCAGCTGCTCATGGAAGGGAACCGAGCCGCTGGGGGGGGCCTCGTCTAGCCCCACAGGGCGCCCACGGGTGACCTCAGGGCAGCAATGAAGACATTTTCAAGAGCAAGCCAACAATAATAATTGTAATGACCTTGCCTTTTAGTCGTGAGACATATTCTGCTTCTATATATAGGTACATGAAGGACCGCGATGGTGACGGTTGAAAATCTTGGTGACACCACGTCCCAGAGCCCAGTCCCATTTGTGGGGCTCGGGGGAGACCCTGGGGAGGGGTGACAGCCCAGGATGCTGGGGTTTCATCTCCACCCTCGCTCTGACTTCTGTCTAGAAGGGAGCCTGGGGTCCGAGGGACTGAATTAACCGGGACCAGATCTTTTCTTTTCAGCAGAAACATTCTAGACCCAAAGGCTGTAAAACTGATAATAACTGCTTTTCCTTCCGAAGTCTCTTCCTTTTCAGGGCACTCCCTGTCTCGTCACCATAGCAACCATCGATCACTAGTGAGAACCCTCCTCTGCAAAGGCAACGAGAGGCCAGTCCAGCTCTTGGAGACACCGGGCCAAATCCTTAGGAATAGCAAGGCACAGGGGCAAGCCTGAGGTCATTACGTTTCTGAGGGAATCTGCAGCTGGCTCCAGCTCTCGGCTCAGCTGGGAAGGGACCGAGGCAGGGGCTTCCTGGGCAGGCAGACCCCTGCAGACGGTGGGCTTCTCTCCCCAGGCCCAGGGAGGGACAGCGCCTGGGGACTTGGCAGCCCATCTGACCCCGGAATAACAGGGCTTTGCCGCCATGTCCTGGAAATGCCACCCCACCCCGACCGGCCCACCGGCACCTGCCTTGCAGTCTGCCTGCTGCTGCCCAAAGAAGTTGGCTGTGCGTCCCGGAGGGTGGATAGGACAGATAAGGGGGGCTGGGGATAGTTGGGTTTGAGCAAGGAAGAAAAAGAAAGAAGTGACTTAAATGCTTTTTGGAATAAAGTGGAGTTAAAAAGAAAAGACAACAAACAGAAGCTGTGTGTGAACCCCTAAACGGCATCACTTGCACCAAACAAGCCACAGATGTCACAACTATGCCTTCCAGGAAGCCCTTCAGAAGAGCCAACGCAGCCCATTTTCCCTTTTGCAAAGAAATAGGTGGCATCTCTACATCTTAGCTGGGTGGACAAGACTTGTTTGTTGTGAGAATAACAATTGACATTTACTGAGTGCTCACCATGAGCCAGACATTGTTCTAGAATTTTCACGTTTTACCTCCTCTAATCTTCATCATGACTCAGTAAGAGCCATGATTCCCATTTTTAGAGGTGAGAAAACTGGGGTTAAATCACGTAAAGAGGGCACACAGCCACAATCCACAGAGCATGATGTGGAAATGAGCTCTGAACTGCCAAAGTGACCATAGTTACAAACAGATAGCCAAGCTGAGGTCTCACAAGCTAGAGGGCACTGGGGCTGCAGAGTGGGTGCCGGGCAGCGATACCTCTCAGAAGCTTCTCCAGTTCCCGTGGGGCGTGGCTGGTGTCCCGCACCAGGGCTGCCAGGTACAGCCTGGTCAAGGTCTCGGACTGAAAGAGCTGGGGCTGGTGGAGCTCCCACTTGAAGCCCAGGCACTCGAGAATCACATCTGGAGAGAGAAACAGATGCTGAGCAAACAGTTCCATGTTCTCCCTACCCAACAATGAATTAACTTCTCCCACATCCTCCTTCACTTGGTCATTATCATTAGGCAGCCATAGTGGGCATAAGGCTTTGCTAGATCTTTCTGGAACAAAATGGTAAGACAGCACCTGCCCTCAAGGAGCTTACTGACTATGGGGATAAGTTAAGGTAACAGAGAAGGTGACAAACATCCAAGGGAGCTGCTGAGTTACAGCTATTGGATTTCAGAGGCACGCGAGCTCCCCTGTAATTTGGGAAGTTGGGAAAGGTTTCACGTAGCAGGGATGCTGGCTGGGACCCTCACTGGGGATGCTTGTCTTGCCTTCCTCTATTAAAGGGTTTCTTAACACCAAACATATGACATTTTGGGTTGCACAATTATTTGTTATTTTATGCATTTGGGATGCTTAGCAGTATCCTCAGTCTATATCCGCTAGAGGACAGTAACAGCCCACACCCAACGTGACAACCAAAAATGTCTCCAGACATTGCCAGATGTCCCCATGGAACAAAACCGCCCCTCTCCTCCAAGGAGAACCACCAGGCTGTTAGTACTAGTTATCACCCACCCAAAGGCAACAGCAAAGTGCAACTCAGAAAAGGGCTCTGTGCCACCACGAGGGAGCAGGGTTCTCGGGGGGTCATCAGAAAGCCCACTCCGTAGGTATGAAATGAGATTACAGTCTAAAGAAGGCTCTTGGCAAATTGTGAACGGCTTTCCAAAAGGGAGTCTAAGCTGAGGCTGGCCCAATGATTAAAAAAGGAAGAGGCTTTGATAGGAGGATGGGCAGGGGACCCAAGGGTGCCAGGCCAGGCAGGCACCAAGAGCCCTGCCTGGGTCCACCCCATGTTAGTATAGGGCTGGGAGAGGAGGCAGTGCAAGGGGAGAGCCCCCCCGAAACCATAAATCTCTGTGCCAAACAGGATCTAAAGGGCTGCAAGCCTCGTCTACTTATTTCTCAGCTTCACCATTATTTGACTGTGTGATCCTGGACTCCTGCTTCCTCTCCCTGTTATTGTCAGTCACCAAACTTAGGATACTGTTTGGTGCTGGGGTTCAGGTGGCCTGGCTGTGCTGGCTTAACGAGAATCTCACCCCACGCGGGTGATTATGGGCTGGAGACAAACTATGGATACATCACGTTCCCTCTGGAAGTTGAGTTCCACTTTCAGGAAGGCGAACGTGTGGCAGACATCAGTGACAGATCCCAGCGCTCTTTCTCCAGAGCTGGGAAATTGTCTTGGAATACTTCTCAGGCTTCCGGCCCATCCGAGTCATCAGGTGGGAAGACGTCTACCAGCCTCCCCTGGGAAAGGAGGCTGGCTCTGATCTCAGGCTTAGCCAAGAAATGCTCCTTAAAGCAGTTCACCTGCCCAGGGTCCTTGGGAGGCTCCATGAACCTTTCCCTAGCTGGACCTATTCTGATTCTCATTCCTACCTTGGAAAAGTCCTCTTGGACAAGTGCAGATGTGCATGTCTGCATTACAAGTGGCCCCGTGCTTGATGGTGCTTCTGCTCAGCCTCCCCATCCAAAGGCTATTTATTCACACGTGCGCACTGATCTTTCTCATGGCCGTTAGCATGCAAAAATGTGTTTGCCAAGGTAGGTTTCATTCATCATGCATCTGACAAATATTTACAGGGCACCTATTGCATTAGGGGACAAGAATGGCAATTTACAGACTGGTGACCAGACCTACGGTCTAGTTTCTTTCCACGGAGACCAGGAGATTCCCCTGAGATCTGCAACATTCTGATTTAATCCACTGATGACAAGAACTCACCTGCCTCCCTGCTTTGGATACCCTTGTTCGTGACATTCTCAGAGAAAATTTTCGATATCTGTGAAATGCATAACCTTAAGGATAAACACAAACAAAAAAAACCCAGGAGTTAATATTGACATTTTTCTCCAAATGCAGCATGTATTATTCCAGTGTAGCCTTCCCCAAGCACCCCATTAATCAATCTTATTGTATCTTGCCCTTTGGAAGAGTTTACACAGGTCACCCTTGGCCTGATTTTATAAACGTAAGCTTTGCCTGATGGCTGGCTCAAAATATTTATTCCTGTTTTTAGTTTATGGGTAGGTCTTACTGAGGAGTTATTTGAGGCTCCACCCTGGCTGCCTAGTTGAAAACAATATCTGGTGTATAGTAGGTGCATAATAAATTCCTGCTGGAGAAAGGAATAGAAGGTTCTGCTAATTTCTGAGACATAAACTTGTCCAAAAAGTAAACTTGGAATCTACCCCATAACCCAATGCAACTCTTCCAACTGGGTTCTCTGTCTCAGGAAAATGTACCACCAGCTCCCAGTCGCCCAAGCCAGTATCTCTGAGTGTTGTCAAGTCTGATCACTCACCTAGAGCTGACTAAAATTTTTTTAAATTAATCAAGTTTATTTTTAGAGCAGCTTTAGGTTTACAGGAAAATTGAGCAGAAAGTAGGGGATTCCCATATACCCCTTGTTCTAGTTTGCTAATGCTGCCAGAATGCAAAACACCAGAGATGGATTGGCTTTTATAAAAAGGGGTTTATTTGGTTACACAGTTACAGACTTAAGGCCATAAAGTGTCCAAGGTAACACATCAGCAATAGGGTACCTTCACTGGAGGATGGCCAATGGTGTCCGGAAAACCTCTGTTAGCTGGGAAGGCACGTGGCTGGCGTCTGCTCCAAGTTCCGGTTTCAAAATGGCTTTCTCCCAGGACATTCCTCTCTAGGCTTCAGTTTCTCTCCAAAATGTCACTCTCAGTTGCTCTTCAAAATGTCACTCTCAGCTGCACTGAGTTCCCTCTGCCCGTCAGCTCATTTATATGGCTCCACTGATCAAGGCCCACCCTGAATGGGTGGGGCCACACCCCGATGGAAATTATCTCATCAGAGTTGTCACCTACAGTTGGTTGGGGCACATTTCCATGCAAACAACCTAAGCCAAACGTTCCAACTTAATCCCCACTAATATTTCTGCCCCACAAGATTGCATCAAAGAATATGGCTTTTTCTGGGGAACATAATACACTCAAACCAGCACATTCCACCCCCTGGACGCCAGAAAAGCATACTCTTTCCAAATACAAAATACATTCATCCCATCACAATATAACAAAAACTTAAATCATTTCAATAACAATAGTTAAGTACAAGAGTCCATCAAAATCAATTATAAGCGTGGTCGGTCCTAAGGCATAATTCTCCTTTAGCTGTGGATCTGTGAACTTAGAACAAGTTATGTGCTTCCAATATACAAAGGAGGGACATCCATAGGATAAACATTCTCCCATTGCCATTAGGAGAAACAGTAAGTAAAACAGGGTTAACAGGACCAAAACAGTTCCTAAAACCTGCAGGACAAACTCCATTAGATTTCAAAGTCTGAGAGTCATTTATAGAACAATGTTGCATCCTTGGGGCTTGAGAGAGCGGGAGTCTAACCCTTCGTAAGGGCCTTTGCAGCAGCCCTTTCCTCTCCAAATGCTGGCATGAGTTCTCCAACATATCCACACACTGGGGAGACCACCTTCTCGGCCCCACTCTCCTCAAACATTGGGGCAGCACCCGGATTCCCTTCCATCTCCGGGGCACATGCTCAACCCCTTCAGAACAGTGTGGTGGCAGCCAGGCTCTCCAATTCCCTGGGAATGTGCTCCACCCTCTTTGGGGCTTGGGGTGGCAGAACATTTCCTGAGCATGGAGGCGGAAGGCCCGCCCTCGACCTCCAGGGCAAACTCACCCTTTCCATGCGTGTGGGCTGCTCCACTCTCCCAGCCCGAGACCTCCTGACTCCAGACCTCAACCTCCATGGCTCTGTCTTTGAAGAAATTTTTCCTTCAATTTGTTCCTTGTCTGTCTCCTCCAGTCTTAACTGGCAATGGCTCCCATCTATGAAGATCTTACAAAAATTCTGTTGGCTTCGCGTGAAGCACACAGGAGTCAAAGCCCTCAAACAATAGGACTTTCCACAAATCCTTTCTGCTTAACTCCTCCTCCAATCTTGGCTTGTACTGAAATGGTAGCTGGGTTCCATGTTTGGTTACATCCTCATGTTGGGCTGTAGCTTCCGGGGCTCCACCCCCTGGAAGCCTGGAATTTTACAAACCATCAGTTTTTGGTTGCTTTGAATCCAAGAGTTCAGTTCTAAGTTTATCTCTGTCCTGTCACATTTTACTATAAGCTGCAAGGATAAGCCAGGGTACATCCTCCACACGTAGTTTGGAGATCTCCTCAGCTAAGTATTCCATGTTGTTGCTTTCAAATTCTTCCTTCCATCTGACACCAGGACTCAATTTTACCAAATTCTCTGCCACTTTAAAATAAGGATTGCCTTTCTTCCAGTTCACAGCAACACATTCATCATTTCTGTTCAAGCCCTCGTCAGAAGTATCTTTAGAGTCCATATTTCCACAAACAGTCTCTTCAAAGCAGTTTAGGCCTTTTCTATCAAGCTCCTTACAATTCTTCCAGAATCTTCCCCTTATCCATTTAAACAGACATTCCAACATGTTTGGTATTTGCAAACTCAGCAGCAAAAGCACCCCACTCCTGGTACCCCTTCTTCCCTTCCACCCCACCCCAGTTTCCCCTATATTGACATCTTGCATTCATGTGGTACATTTGTTACAACTGATGAACCAATTACAAATTGGTTAACTAATTAATTATTAAGGTCCCTAGTTTACATTAGGGTTCATTGTGTTGTACAGTTCTATGGGTTTGGACCCATAATGTGATGCACACAGCATGACAGTATCAAACAAAATCCTTTCACTGCCCTAAAAAATGTCCTGGGCTCCACCTGCCCATCCTTCCTCCCCTTGCCCCTGAAGCCCTGGAAACCAGTGCTCTCTTTCCTGTCTCACAGTTGTGCCTGGTGCAGGATGCCATGTGGTGGGAACCATGCAGAGTACAGCCTTTCCAGCCTGCCTTCGCTCACTCAGCAGTATGCATCTAAGGCTCCACCATGTCTTTTCATGACCTGGTAGCTCATTTCTTTTTACCGCTGACTAATATTCCATTGTGTGGATGTCTTAAATATCATTTGAATTCATCTGGCTCTCTTCACCTTATTGCTACAACCCCCTCGATGGAGGGATCATCTAAAAAACATATCTGGCCATGCCTCTCTCCTGTTGAAAATCCTTCAGCATTTCTCAGCGCTCCCAGGGGACAGAACCCCCTCTTGACTCACAAGGCCTCTGTCCTGCTTATCCCTGCGTCCTTGTCTCTCCTCACACCCCCCTCCGGCCCTGCCCCACAGCCTGAACCCCTGCTGTCCCTTGCTGCCACTCTTCATTCCTCCATCACCCAGAATGCTCTCCTCCTCTCCTTTCCACCTGATGAGCTCCTACGCAGCCTTCAGGATGAGCCTAATTACTCCTTTCTCCGGGAAGCTAGGCTTCCCCGTTCCTGGGATGACCCCCATTATGACTCTTCTCGTAGTGTCTTGTGGTTGTCTGTTTACTGGCACTCGGCTCTGTGTTCCAGAAAGATGGATGCAGTGTTTATTCACGGCTGTAACCCTAGAACAAGTCATCGTGCAGGTGCTCCCTAAATGTCTGTTGAATAAATGAATGATGACATAGATAAGATGCTTTTCCATAAACATTCTGTATCCAGCATGCTGAGCAGGGAAGTAAAACAGTGTTTGAGTCACATATTCACAGCTCAAGGATGGTCAGCCCCAGAAGGCCAACCAGCCAAGGAACACTTGACCATCAAAGGTCTGTGTCATGCAGTGTAAACTTTGTCAGTCTGTTTTCCAATGATCCCGGAAGCCCTCATGGGTCAGGGTGCAAAGAGGAAGGTTTGGGTGCAGGCCTGGGTCTAGAATAATATTGACTACTTGCTGCCCTTTCCAAGGGGAGAGAGCAGCTATGAGTGACTCAGCCTCAGGAAGGAGGTAGGCGCTTGAGTTGTTTATCCAACAAGAGCCGTGGAGCTGACCCAAGTCACCCTCACTCCCTCCATCAATCCCCCTGGTGGCTTGGGGCACACGTCTGGTAGCAGCTGGCCAGGGTCAGGAGCCCAGACTGTGATCTCAAAATGGAGCAAAGGACTTGGAAAATACGGGGCCATGCCAATGAGCTCAACAAACATCATGGTCATTAGCTGAACCAGGATGCCAGACTACAGAAGTAAAAGCACTGGCTACTCCTGGGTGTGACGGCTGCTTGTCAGGATATATCATTTATCACAGGGCTCTGCAGATCTCAAGGGCTGGGGGTCACTTCAGGATCACTGGGAAAGCTAATGGGATAAATGGCATCTGGGGGTTGACCTCTTCACTGGATGGGACTAACTGGCCTTTGATGGAGAAAAGATGAGGGGAAAGGGAAAATTCTCTAAGTTTCTAATGGATGCGTGGGCTTCCTGCAGCAAACCATCTAAAGGATGTTTGTTTTGATACTTTGAATATGCCAAACTCCAGTCTGATTTCCTGGGAAGAGTCATGGAGACCTGGGCCTGGGTCCCAGGCCTTTGGTTCACTGGTCACGTAAGCCTGGACCAGCTTCTCGGCCTCTGCTCTCCTCTGTAGACGAAGACACTGATGCCCTCTCTTGCAGTTGTTGGGCAGAGCAAAAGAGCTAACGCTCGTAAAATGCCTGGCACTTAGTACACACTCAATTAACCTTTGTTCATTTCTTGCCTTTCCTGGTTGACATTTTCTTTCATTTTTAGATAACAGTCCTCAAGGAGCTGGGCTTAGCTGGTTCCCCCACAAGCCGACCCCGAGACAAGGATTTGGGAGCAAGTAGGTTATTTGGGAGGTGATCCCAGAAAGGCAGGGAGGGTAATGAGGGAGTGAGTTGGGGCAAGGAGGATGATCTCTGACGATGCTCTCGTGGGAAGGTTCCTGCCGAGGGCAGCTGGGGCCTCTGAGAGGTGGTGGGAATCACAACTCAGAAGCGTCCCAGTGATGAGGCGAGACAGTGGGGCAGTTTCCCACCAAGCCTGCTTCTCAATGCAGGAGATTGGTGGGGAGTGGTTAACTCCCTGGCACTCCCCAGGCCAGCCCCATGCTCAGGCTCAACACCTGCCCGCAGCTGGAGAACACCATCAGGCAGAGCTAAGGCTGGGTTGAGGAGATGAGGGCAGGGAAACACAAGTATCTGCCACAGGACTCAGTTTTTAGATGCTGTATTTGAACAGGTAAGAACTGTTGTAGACTTTTATTTGGCCTTGCCAGCATCTGTTCTCCCTTCTCCTAGTCAGAGCCCCAATTTCATTGGGAGACCCCCTCCCCTCCCTGCACTCTCAGATCGTCAGTTCAGGTACAGCCCCACCCTGGGTTCTAAGACAGGGCACACGGCTCAGGCTTAGTCCGCTTCCCGGTTTAGGGACGGGCATGTGACAGAAATGGGCCAACGAGAAGCAGTAACATTTTGCTGGGAATGCGAGGTGACAGGCAGGGATTCCTCCCCCTGAAGTTAGACCTGAGTGGAACTGGGGCTGCGTCAGCCATCGCACCCTATCCAGAGCCAGAGAACAGGGGTGACACAGCGAAGACTGAGCCACGAGATGGTGAGAAACTGAATCTCCACGGCATTGTTTCATCCCTGAATCCAGCTGAACCTGAAGCAAATCTCCCCACTAACCTTTCCAATTATGAGAGCCAATAAATTCCTTTTTTTAGGCATGAGCTAGCTTGGCTTGGGTTTTTTGACCTTTACACCAGAAGGAGCTCTGTCTGAAGCATGCTCTCTCTTTTGTTGGCTGTGGACACTGTGCACCACTGGGCTCTACTCCCAGCTCTCATGGAGCCGCCCTCTAGACTTTTTAGCCCTCTAAAGATCTAGAGGTCTCTTCTTTACACTCCAGCCTCTTAGCATGACCTTCTTCCATCCTCAGAGTAAACTTGGCCATTGCAGGCAGAATGGAGAAAAATCAGTCAGGGTCTCCAGCCAGGGAGCAGGGAGGGCATGGGTCACTTCTTTTCCCAGCACTCAACCCTCTAAGGGTTCCTTCCCCCATGCCCTGCTTGAGCCATACTTTCTGCACCCTGGATCTTTGTGTTTAGAGGGTGACAGTGTGCAGCCACACCCGCAAGAGAACCCGAGCCACACTGCTTGATGAGTGTTGACCGAGTACGTGCCAGACACTGTGCTCAGCTCTTTACGTGAAGGGTCATATAATTCTCATGGCAACCCCAGAAGGCAGCACCCCCAATTACAGGTGAGTAAACTGAGGGATAAAAGACTAAGCTGTTTGAAAGGAAATTAGCACTTTTTTGTCTCTCACCCTCCCTTTCTCCCTGCTCACTGCACCACGGTCCCTGTGAAAATGAGCACGACAAGGAGGACTGACAACCTGAAGAGACCTGCCCAGCATCTCTGAGTTACTGAGCCAGGAGCTCCTGGGTCACGACCACCCTCAGACAGATACAAACAGGCGGTGACTCCTGGGCAGCGCAGGGCTTCAGCCTGTAAGAGGCACAGTCACATCCCATCCTTGCTCTCAGAGAATGTACATGGAAGTATTAAATGTTCAAGGAGCATGATGTGTACAATCTACTCGCAAATGTTTGTAAAAGAGACAGATAAATAGACTGAAGAGATGACAATGGACAACCGGATAGACAGAGAGAGAGACAGAAAGACAGAGGGAAGGGAAGGGAAGGGAAGGGAAGGGAAGGGAAGGGAAGGGAAGGGAAGGGAAGGGAAGGGAAGGGAAGGGAAGGGAAGGGAAGGGGGAGGGAGAGGGGAAGGGGGAGGGGGAGGGGAGGGGAGGGAAAGCAAGCGGGCAAATGTGGCAAAATGTTGAAAGTTGGTAGATCTAGGTATCTGGTGGAAGGTATGTTGCAGTTCTCTGTATGGGTTTTTGTATTACTTTTGTAACTTTCCTGTAAATTTGAAAGTATTTCAAAATAAAAAAGCCAAAAGGAAAAAAAAAAAGGCTCAATTATGTCCCTGGAGTAAATTGGAAACTGGGAGCCAGTTAACTCGGGTTTCTACTGCGCGTTTCTCTGGTTTAGTTCACACAGCTGGTAGACTATAAACTGGCTCAGCTCCTGTCCAAGTCCACAGCGCCCCCCAGTGGGAGAAGCAGCAATTACAGCATCAACCCTAATAACTCCTCTTGCCGGCTGGAACCCACACAGAAGGCTGCGCAAAGTTTGGGGGCGACATAAGCATGTTTCAAGGTACAATTCCAGACCTCTCACAACACTGGAGCCTGTCATCTGGCAGTTTCCTGATATCGGAAATTGTAGAAGAGTTACCAGGAATAAGTCCTTTATTTTGTTACCCAAATTAAACAAAACTTGTATCTTTTCCAAGAAGTTTGTTTCTCAAAATCACATGAAATAAATCCCTTACTATGAAGATAAAGAAGATACAATTTTGACATGTTGCAACATGGAAAAACCTTGAAAACAATATGTTAGTGACATAAGCAAGGCACATAAGCATGAATATTGTATGATATCACTTATAAGAGATTATTAGAAACAGCAAATTTGCAGCAATAGAAAGCAGAGAGAATTTATGGGGCGGGGTCAGGGAAGGGAGAAAGTGGAATATTTGTAAAAATATAAACTAAAAAGGTGATTTTGTGCTAACTAAGGAAAGTCAGCCTCTCTCACGCAGCGGTGGATGTCTCAATGGCCCTAATTTGTCACCCCTCCCTGCATCCACCGTTTTGCCTGAGGACCACAAAGTTTCTCTCAACCAAGAGATGGAGTGTATTTCCTGCCCCTTGACTTTGAGTTTGGCTGTGTGACTTGCTTTGGCTAATGGGATGTTAGAGGACATGATGTGGCCGGTGGTTTGGAAAGCACATGTGCAACTGGGCTTGTGTCTGTTTGCCTCTGCCGTCCCCATGAGAAGATCATGTCCAGGGTGGCCCACGTCCCAGGAGGAGGGAGAAAGGCTCGTGAAGCAGAGCCGCACTGCCCCAGCCGAGCCAGTCCTGGATGAGCTGACCCCAGATTCATGACTGGTCAGCCTGCCCAGAGCAGCCCCCTGCCTCAGTCTGCTTCAGGACCCACGGTTTCCCAGCATCACAAAGGAGACAGGAAGATCTGAAGAGCTTTCCCCTAGAAAATGCTGAGCAGACCAGCCCCCTCCGTCAGTCATGTTGGGGCTAAGGTGCAAAGAGGCCAATTGAAAGACGGGGTTGTGGATTGGCAGAATGCAGGTCCCCAACAGTGAAATCACCAGGATCAATGACTAAACCTGCTGCTACAAAGATGATTGCTCCATTTATTTAGCATCTGCTATTTGCCAGAAACAGTGCCAAGCATTTTCAATATAATGTCTGATTTAATCTTCAAGGGAGGTGCTACTATTATCATTTCATAGATGACGAAACTGAGGCTTATTTAGCCTTAGTAAGGCGAAGCCACTTGCCTTAAGGTCACAGAGCTAGTAAACGGAGAAGTAGGGCTTCCAGCCTTGCTTGATGGACAGCTCTTAATAGTCCTGATGCCTAACAGTGACTGTCCTTGTCCTTAGGATTTTGTACCCTGCCACCCAGGATGCCGTCCCCAGCTTAACTCAGTGATTCTGCAAACTAACTCTTGGGGATCTAAGCTCCTGCTACCCAGCCCACCTTGATCATGCTTCTGGACCAGTTTGACCATATGCCGAGGCCCAGCTGCAGCTCCTGGTTCCCCAGCCTGCCCTGGCACTTTGGAATACCACAACTTTGGCAAACCTCTAAGATTTCTTCTGGACTCCAACAACAAAAACAACAAAATCCATAAAAATGAATTCCAGTTTGCTTAAGGCCATCGATGCCAACAATGAAATTTTCCCAGGATGGGATCACTGGATAATTTAGACAACAAATCCAAATGGCTTTTGATTCATTCAGATATGTGTATTAACATCATTGGGGTGGGGGAGGGAGGGTACTGCAGTTAGGGAGTGAAGAGCTGGTTACTTGCTCGGCAAACATCAACCAAGCAGCACTGACGTGGCCCCAGGGGTCCAGCCCAGTCTCGGGTCCATTGCATAAGGCAGCAAGCCAGGTACAGAGAACCACGGAAATGAAATGTTCCTTCTGCAGTAGGGTCCAGCTCTGTGTTCCAGGAGGGGCAAGAGGAACCCAGTACATAGAGACATGATACCCTAGTTTGCTGCCTGGGGTATCATGGGGTGGAGGGAGGGTCTGGCTTCTCACAAATGGGAAGTCTATTGAGTGCGTGGATGGGCATTCGTGGGAGGCATCCCAACCCTGAGCCAACAAATCAAATGGTCCCTGGACAATAAACTTATAACATAATCCTGGTAGGGCCTTAAGTTCCCAATGCAAAGAAAAATCTAGAAAAAAATATCAGTCTCTTACTATACTTTTACAGCAACCAACAAACGTTCTCAGAGGAAGCGGTCACTGTTGACACTGTCCATCTGTAAGGGATGGTCCCAGAGGGAGCTTTCCTTGCACACGTGTCTTCAGCAGACTCTCTACCCAGTCAGTAGCCTAACCATTGGACCTGCCCAAACACCTGTGGGGCCATTGATCCTTCCTACCTGTCTGGGTTCTTCAGAAATTCTTCAAAGTCTATGCTCAAAGCCTTGCACATCTGGGAAAGTCCCAGGAGGTCTCCGGAGAAAGGCTTTCTGGGGAAACGCCACCGGTTGGTCGAGCCAACCACCTGGCGCTCCAGCCGGGCTTTCTGCTGCTCGGTAAACAAAGAAAGAAATTCTTTTAACTTCATACAGAAGTCAGATTTTCCAACTTGTACAGCAGAAAGAAAATAGACAAATTTTAAATGCTGGTTGTTTTCAAATATGGCCAATATTTCTCATGTGGCATCCTTTCAAGTCAAATGTACTGTGTTCAGGAGACGGAGGATTTCAAGCTACAAAGTAATTGGAAATTTAGAATTTAGGGTCTAGCCCAGTAAGTGTCAGAGGCAAAAAAAATCAGGGGGAAAGATGGTGCCTGTGAAGGTAGATCTGAAGAATCCACAAGCAGGGATAGGATTATGCTTCCAGAAACTGTTCTTTAAATACTCATCCTAATTTATGACTGAGAGAATGATAAACTGAGGAGATCTTAGGTGAGGACTTGTACTTTGAAATTTTCTTGAGGCTGCAGGGCTTCAGCAATTTCTTTGAGGGAGCAGAACACCCAGCATGGATGTAAACCTTGGACTTGGGGGCTCAAGGAAACCTAGCAAGGGAATGGAGCACCATGAGGGAACTAAATGTCTGGATGCAATTGACCCTAAGCTGAACCAGGTGCCAGGAGAATGGTGGGGAGACCACGGGCCCTGGGTAGAAGCTCTGAGTTCAAATCTTGCTGTTGCCACCCACTAGTTGTGTGATCTTGGGCAAGTCATCTAACCTTTTGAGCTTCTTTTTCTTCCTATGTAAAAGGGAATGATGACAACAATAATGAAGAAGAAAATGGTGATGGTGATAATGGTGGTGATGAAGGTCCTGCCTTGCTTCAGGAGTCTAAAGAGGATAAAATAAAATAGAATTTGGGGAATGTTCTTAGTATAGTGCCTAGAATATGGTGGGTGATTGACAACTGTTTGTGGAATCTGAGTCTAGAGGTAGCCATGCTCTACGTTGGACATGAACAATGGACAGTTCAGACAGTGGGACGGCTTGCTGTTTTCTGGACAGCGCTTCCTGGAGGAACGTTCCCCGGAAGTGGCAGCAAGAAAACTTGTGGTTCTCAGTGATGTAGAACCAATCCCCCATGGAAACTTGGCAATACAACTGTAGCCAAGTTCTCCTTCCACTTACCATTACCCGGCCTTCTGGTGAAACAGATTTACTTACTGGATGCAACATTTTCATGAATGATGATGGAGACTACACAGGGGAGGGGGGAAGATAAGCACCTGAAAGACAAAAGAGGTTAAGTTTAAATTTTTAAAGTTCTCCAAAGGATCTCATCAAAGTATTATGGAAGAGATTGGCCTAATAATCTATATTTTCAATGGTCTTGTATCAAGTGAACCCACATACAGACAGTAAAGAAACGTTTAACAATAGCTGCAAAATATACTGTGGGTGCATCATATTTATTAAAATATTCCCATTGATGGCCATTCAGGTTGTTTCCCATGTTTTTCTCCCATGAACAATGCTGCAATCAACACATACTCACACAGAGGTTTTTATACACAGATGGATCCGTTATCCAGATACATATTTGTACTATATATGTGTATATGTATATATATTTGTGTGTTACTACTTTTATTTCTATGAAACAGATTCTTCAAAGGATTATGTCAGAAAAGTGTACTTTTAACTGAAACAGATAATGCTAATTCACTTTGCCAAAAATTGTAGCAATTCATATTCCCATGAACAATTTATAAACGCTTTTCCCCACGCCATCCTCAAGACTAAGTATTATCATTTTATTTATTTTTGCCCATCTGGTGAGTGACAAGTGGTATCAGCTTGTTATTTTGAGTTTCTCTGATCGCCGGTAAGGCTCAGTAGAATTTCACATATTTATTAGCATTTTATACTTCCTAATGGTCTACTCATAGACTTTTCCCATTTTCCCATTGGATTGCTATAACTTCCTTAGCATGTGCCAGGAGCTCTTTGAATAGTAGGGACACTACCCTTTTGTCTGCCATATGTGTTGCAAATATTTCCCCCAGTATATCATTTGTCTTTTGACTGCCTTTATTATACAAACTGGTAAATTAGGTATGGAAAATAAATCAATTATATCTATTTTCCTTTGATAACCACTAATTTAGAAACTTGTATTTGGAATAGATACATTTTTCTTTTATGACTGGGTTTCCATCTTGTATGAGAAGTTTTCTCCTACCCCTCAGTTCATACTACATGTTCCTCCAATCCATTTTCAGAACAATCTTTCAACCCTCCAGCTTAAAACCCTTCTCCAACTTCCCCCTGCCCTTCCATATAAACCTCCAAATCCTCAACATGGCCAAATGCAATCTGAGAAGAGAGAGAAAGGCTACATTCTCAAGCAGACCTTGTAGACTGGGAATTAACCGCACTAGGAGAGGACACTCTCTGTACCTTGGCAGGGCACTGGCTGGAGAGGAGGCTGGGGTGTGGGCTCAGACACCCAGAAGCCAACCTTTGACTCAATTGCAGCTGATCTTGAAATCCAGGAGAATACCAATGGCCTGGAAATCTCTGTTCTTTTTTCATCACACCAGGCAATAGGCCCCTTAGTGGACTTTGAGAGTCAGTTCCCAAGTCGCTCTGAGTGGGTGGGAGCCACTTGTGATGGTCCCTTGGCCCCCAGACCCCACCTGCTTCCCTTAGGACAGTCCTGAGTGCCCTGAAGCCCAGCCCTGCCAGGTTGACTAGATGGAGCCAAGTCCAAATAGCCCTCCTTACCAGAAATGCCCTTCTTTTTCCCTAAAATGGATTCAAAGTATCCCCCAGACTTACTGCTCTGAAGCCTTAGCATCCGCCGGGCTCACGTTTACAGGTGAAGCTTGCTAGATGGAGGGGCTGTTGTTGCAGGGGTCTTCGCACTTGGCTTCTACAGTCTCTGGGTGACAGGAGAGCTGGGGGAGTTCACCTTCTGGGCCCGGACCTTGAAGGCTTTCATGACACCTGAGGCTCACCCTTTCCTTACCGGCTGAGGTGCTTTGGCCGGAGAGCTTGCCTTGGGTTTCCTTGGTGACCTGTTGTGGGCACCGTGGCAACCTCAGGGAATGTTCCGAGCACTTCCTGTTCCAGGTCGGTGCGGGCTGGGGGGCTGTGCCAGAGGGTGCACCCGTGGGGAAGGAAAACTCCTTCAGGAGGCCCTGGGCTTCCTGAGGGCCCCGGGCTGGCTGCTGGAGGGTTGGCACCTCGCAGAGGTCAGCCACAGAGCCCCGCCATGCCCTGAGGAAGTGGTGCCCTCCCTGTTTCCTTGTAACCCCCAGGGTAGCCAGGAAGATTCTCAACAAGGGCTTCAGTGAGACAGCCTCAAGCTTCATCTCTAAGACGAGAAGACTGGACTAGAAGTTTCTCAGATCCCCCCAGCTCTGGCATTCTGGGCGCTGTATTTCTAGCTTTTTTGTGTTTTGACAAAAATGTTTAAATAAAAATTGGAGTAGTTTGCATTATTAAAAGCGATGCCTGATGATTTATTTTGTTGATGAATGATTTTTAATCTGCCCTCCCTGGGTACTAAGAATGACCTAAAAGTTGGGGACAAGGCCAGGCAATGTCACTCCAGCGGCCAGGGTGGAAGCTCTCAGCGTCCTCAGTGACCTGGTCTGCAAAGCCCCTGGCTGGGGGTGCGGCCTCAGTCACACTCGCCAGGAACCTTGGCTAGCTGAGGACGCCCTGGAGCTCACAGCCTTCCCGCCGGGAGTAACGGGAACCTGGGATCAGGTGCAGCAGCTGCCCGCTGTGGCTCCCGGAAGAAAGGACGTTCTCAGGAGACATGCAAGGCACAGAGCAGTGAACCGTGCTGGCTCTGGAGGTGGAGCCCCTCCCTGGGCCGGCTGCTCCCAGCTCCTGAGGGCGGCGGGGGCTCGCTGAGCCTTCACCCCCTGCATCCACTGAGTCATGAAGTCAAACAGGAAGCAGAGCTGCTCTGCCTTCCTGTGATTGTTCTTTAGAAACTAGAACACTTCATAAATGGAGGCACGTCTGCATTTGCTTCCCTCCTTGGTCCTCAGAGCCCAAGATTCTACCTCTGCTGACCCCTGGATTTGTTTTGCAGAGTTGTCGGCTACTGTGGCCTGTACTGGAAGCGGGTCACCCCTCTGCACCTCCCCACAGAGCCCGACAGCCAAACGGGGCCCCTCGAAAGGGCCCAACAAATGGCTCTTGAACCAAATGTACAGTCCCTAAATGCCCCTGCCTCTGCATGTGAATGAATGGGCACCGTGTGTGTGTGTGTGTGTGTGTGTGTGTGTGTGTGTGTGTCTGCTTCTGCATGCATCCTGGGCCTGGGGTCTCTGCACAATTGCCTTTGTCCTCACTTTCAGTTGCAGCTGTGTGTGCATGTGTGTTAGGAGCTGTCTCTGGTTGTTCGAGCTCAGCAGAAAGTTGCCTCCAAGGGTATACCTGTGTTCAGAGCAACGTCCCTGGGTTTGTACATTTGATTGTGAAATGAGAAGGAGTTTAGCGGTAGCTCACAGCCCACCCTCACCTGGCTGGGGCAGTAGCTGATCCTCAGGTTTGGGGGCTTAGTTGAAGTAGCAGCAGCTGCAGCTTCTGTCTCAGTCAGGATGGGGTCAAAATCCTTTCACTGTCACCCACCTCTCACCTAGCTTCTGTGGAGAGGGGTGGGGAGGCGGGGAAGGGTTGTGCACAGAGAAGGAACCAGGTGAGACAAGAATTAGGGTGGCAAGAAGTAAAGGAATTCAGAGCCCCAGGTCAGGGTTACCCTCCCCAGGCCCTTGGGTGCTGCACTAGGCAGAGAGGGGCCCCCGACTGTCTGCTGCAGGGGCCACAGTGTTGAGGGCAGAGCCCAAGCACCTGGTGAGGCCCTTGAACATGCTCTCACATTCAAAAAAAAGCAAAGTGTTATTGTTGGATTTTCTTTTAACATATGTAACACATGTTTATAGGCACAAATTCAGAGTAACAAAAGTTGCAAAAAAAAAAATAATTTGAATTTCATAGCCAAAATTAACCATTATCAATAGTTGTGTTGGTTTGTATATATTATGTCCCCCAGAAAAAGCCCTATTCTTTAATTCAATCTTGTAGGGGCAGATGTATTAGTGTTGATTAGGTTGGACTCCTTTGATTATTTCCATGGAGATGTGACTCAATCAACTGTGAGTGAAACATTTGGTTGGATAATTTTCATGGAGGTGTTACCTGCCCCCCCAATTCAAGGTGGGTGTTAATTGGATCACTGGAGTTGTATAAAGGAGTTCACAGTCAAAAGGATCTGAGAGCAACTGAGAGGGACACTTTGAAGAGCAGCTGCAGCTAAGAGAGGGCAAAACACCCCAAGAGCAACACTTTGGAGAATGCCATTTTGAAACACAACCTGGGAGCAAGCAGACACCAGCCATATACCTTCCAAGCTAACAGAGGTTTTCTAGATGCCAATGGCCTTTCTCCAGTGAAGGTACCCGATTACTGATATGTTACCTTGGACACTTTATGGCCTTCAGACTGTAACTTTGTAACCAAATAAACCCCCTTTATAAAAGCCAATCCATTTCTGGTGTTTTGCATCCCAGCAGCATTAGCAAACCGGAACAATAGTGTATCCAATATTTTGTCATTCATATATATACCTTTTTTAAAATGAGGTCCTACGATGCTCACTTTTTAAACCTGAGTCATTTAGTGTCAGGGACGCTGTCTTCCACAGGCTGCCCGAGTGTTCATGGCGACCTGTGCTTCTTGGTGTGGGGCTGATCATGGTTAGAGTGACCAGCCCCTCCAGTCGGGTGTCCGGGGGTCCCCATCCTCAGACGTAAACCATTTCCTGGCCTCCTTCAGCCCTGGCCGCTCTGCTCCACCCGGAGGAAGGACAGTGGGCACACACTGACAAGCACACGCAAAGGGGCCCCGTGCTTCCGCTTGTCTCCAACTGCCATGTCGTTCTCTCTGCGTGTGGGCCTGCTGCTTCCCTCCTAGCCCAGTGCCGATGACATGTGTTCAAGTGGACACGTTCGCTCTCTCTACCCTGCTCCCTTTCCTCCTCCCCAAACTCTTCCCAGTGAATGCAGAGCCCCCCATAAGACTTCAATTTAAAAAGCTTGAAATACATCACCTGGACTGTCCTGACACCCCCAGTCCCTGCATTTGGGGCCAACCAGGGGTGCCCTCTGGGTACCGCTTCTGGGGCACGGCTCCGAGCGGGCCCTGGCGCGCCCTCTGGTGGCCACTCTGGGGAAGCGTCCCTGGGGGCCACTCTCCCAGCTGCCCCCAAGCAGGATCCCTGGCCTTGGCTGGGGCCGTGATGCTGCGCAGGGTCTGAGCTCAGGGATCCAGGGCCTTCAGCCCACCTCTGCAGAGGCTCTTGGAGCTGAGCGTTTAGCTGAAGTCAAAGAGAACAAATATGAATAAATGGAAATAGACCCAGCCTCTCTCCCTGAAAGCCCTTTCCTGGCGGTGCCCTGGTGCTGGGGATGTGCAGGAACCCAGCCCCTAGGCCCAGCCCGTGGAGCAGGCCTGCAAGTCAAAACTCCTAGGAGCCCAAACTTCATGGAGCACAGAACCTCGACAGAGCCATCTGGTACCAGGATGTCCTGTGCCACCATGACAGGGGCGTTGCAGTGGGATGGGAGGGAGCCACTTCAGCCCAGCCATCCACCCACCCCTATGGGAAGTCTGTGGGGTACAGAGGAAAGGGCCTGTCCTGTCCTCAACTCCCTCAGGGCACAGGGTACAGCAGAGCCCCCGGGGCTGGCCATTTGGAGAGTCGCTGCCCCAGAACCCAGGTGTGTGCCACGGAAGCCTCTGGTGGGTGCTCACTCAGGATTGGTCTCCAGGGCAAGGCGCCAGGGGATTGCTAGGACGCTGCCTTCAGACCAAGCCCCTGGCCGAGGTGCATGAGCCCGGAAGACAGGCAGATGGGGGTCCTGCCCTGGAAGCAGGTTCTGTATGGCAAGTAGGGGTGCACTCAGCCAAAAGAAAGGAACACTGCCTGGGTGACCTCAGGGAAGTCCTCTGGCTCTGGGCTTCTGTGTTTTCACCTGCAAGGCAAGGTTCAGACAAGGCACCTGTGCCAGTCTGTATATATATTATGTGCCCTAGAAAAAGCCATATTCTTCAATGCAATCTTGTGTGGGCAGACATATTGATATTGATTAGATTGTAATTCTTTGTTGAGTGTTTCCATGGAGATGTGACCCACCTAACTGTAGGTGATAACCCTGATTGGATGATTTCCATGGAGGTGTGGCCCTGCCCATTCAGTGTGGGCCTTGATTGGTTCACTGAAGCCCTGCATAAGCTCAGATAGAAGGAGCGAGCTTGCTACAGCCAAGAGGGACACTTTGAAGAATGCACAGGAGCTAAGAGGAGCTGCACCTGAGAGACACATTTTGGAGACAGCCTTTGAAAGCAGTCTTTTCCTCCTGGGAAGAGAAGAGAGGACAAACACCCCAAGAGCAAATGAGAATGACATTTTTGAGTCGCTGAAGCCTAGGGAGGAACGTCCTGGGAGAAAGCCATTTTGAAACCAGAACCCTGGAGCAGACGCCAGCCACGTGCCTTCTCAGCTAACAGAATTTTTCCGACGCCATTGGCCATCCTCCAGTGAAGGTGCCCGATTGCTGATGTGTTACCTTGGACACTTTATGGCCTTGAGACTGTAACTGTGTACCCAAATAAACCCCCTTTTATAAAAACCAGACCATTTCTGGTGTTTTGCATCCTGGCAGCATTAGCAAACCAGAACAGCACCCCACCCATGCTGGGCCTTTCATTCCAAGCCCTCTGGGTTGGGGGGGACCAGGCTGGGAGGGGAGCAGTGACAGCTACTGGCCCCCTGCTGGCTTCATGCACTCACTAACGTGTGCCACGTTCATGCTAACAGTTGGGAGAAAACAGGAGCTGGTGAAGGACAATTGCCACCTGCGCGACAATGGGCATATCGCCCATGATGTTATTAACTTAAAATTTCTAAGGATGGGCTTACCCTTTGACTTATAATTTCTTTCACAGTGTTTTAAAAGTAAACACTATCAATGAAATAAGATTTGAGATGCTAGCTTATTTCTAACATACATTAAAATGAATACGTCTAACTACATATTTTTTTAAAAAAAGTCATCCAGGAGCTGCTCTTAAAAATTGCTCTTGGTGCCCCCCAGGGTACAGGCGCTGCATTTTTGGAGGGTTGATCTCTGCCTCGTGAGACTCATGGACTGGTAGGTAGTCAGACCCACCGAGCTGCAGGAACTCACGGAGGGGCAAGCTTCAGGGAGGGCTTCCTGGAGGAAGCGACATCACGAACGAGGCCTGAGAGAGGAGGAGTTAGCTGAGAGATGACGATGGGGGTGGAGTGAGTGTCCCAGGCAGAGGGAACAGCGTGTGCTCGGCCGGAGTGGGAGAGGTCGGGGCCCACTAAGGAATGACCGGTGCAGTCTGATCACGGGGTTGCGTGGCAGTGGGGAAAGGAGCCCAGAGGGGTTGCGGGGTCCAGGTCTCCCAGGGCTTCTAGGGGCCATGGAGTCTGGGTTGTGCCTAGTCCTGGAACTTTTGATGTCCGAGTTGCTTTTCCCAGCTCCTAATAAATCCAAAAGACAGAGTTGAGAATGTTCCAGATTCTGCCCCTGTTGTTCCAGCCTGGAGAATTCAGGAGGTCCCTGTTTGGGGCAGCCAGGCCCAGTCCAGTGCCACCAGCCTGCCCGTGGGAAACAAGCAGAGAGGAAAAAGGGCAGCCCAGGCGAGCCCCATGGCCATAACCACCCAAGGGACAAGGAGCACTTTTTAAAATTAGCCCCTAAAACAAAAGGGGAGCCAAGCCCAGACTTAATGGCTTAAGGGTCACAAATTGAAGAATGGATGTTAAGGACCCGCGGCAGCCACTCTTGCTGCTTTCCTCCCCTGTGCCTTCTCTCCACCCCGACGACCTCCTTGGACAGGACACCGTGAGCCTAGGCAGTTATTAGGACGCAGGCCTTGCAGCTGCAAAGCTCTGGGGTTGAACTACCTGTGTGACTCAGGCAAGCCTTTTAACCTTTCCGAGCTTCAGTTTCCTGCTTATAAAGTGAAAATAAAATAGCTCCCATTTCACCAGATGGCTTCAAGGCTAAAATGAGACAGAGTTCCACCGAGGGCCCTCAAATGCTAACACCCTCCTTCCTTCCTCTAGTCCCTGTGCAAGTGCACACCTGCTCTCCACCCCCGCCCCTGCCCTGCCTTCTTGTTTTCCAAGAGGGAATTGTGAGAGCTGAGAGGCTTGGCTAAGGAATCTCAGCATCTTGCTGGGCCAAGGATTAGGGGAAAGGAGCAGTTGTTCTCTGCACTAGCAGGGAAATCTTAGTATCTCAATAAAACCAGCTTTATCTTGAGAGCCCCAAGGAAATGCTGAGTGAGTTAAATAACAAGTTAAAACTGGAGATTTCAACTGAATGGCAAACTGCGCTCCTAAGGGGCTCTCAGTGACTTGGAGGTTACTAATGCCGGTTGCTGGGGGAGCTCTGGAGCTGTGGCTGGGCGCTGGCTCCTTGTGTCCTTCCCACTCACCCAGCAAAGCAAAATAATTTCAAGAGTCCTCAGCAGCCATCACGTGTGAGAACATTTGCAAACATGTGCGGTGTTACACAAAGTGAGCATAGCAGGGAACGTAGCTGAACTGCCCTCTGCAGGGGGCAGTGCCTTGCATACAGGTGTACACCCTCACGGGGCCCGGTGACAGGTGAGCGGAGTTGGGCCAGAGAGGGCAAGTGCCTCCCCATGGTCACACAGCTGGAAGGTGGCGGAGCCGGGACCCTGCAGTCAGGGCTCTTCACTCTGGGCTCCTGCTGCCTCTGGGCGCTGGGGTGGGGTGTAGGGAGCTTCCCCTCTCTGCCAAGTGGACCCCAGGGAGTGGAGAAGGCGGCTGCAGTCATCTCTGCTCCCACCCCCCTTGTGGGGCCCTACCCCCATCTCACCTTGAGAGGGTCCTTAGAGGTTTCCAGGGAGAAGCCAGGTGAGGGGAGCTCACACCTCTTAGTACCAGGGAGAGAGCCCCTCATCCAGGTGAGGCTGGGGCAGCAGGCGCCGAGCGTTGGGGTGGCTCTGGCGGTGCGTCCCCAGTGAGACCCGCTGGTGGGTGGACAGGGAGAGGAGCACAGGGCCAGATCGAAGACCCCAGAGGGCACATTCTACTGTGGGTGTGTACTGTATGTGCATGAGGGGTCATTTATTGTATAAACTTAGTGGGAGGTGATTTCGCAATGGGGCTTTCCAAATTTTAAAAATGTGCACACCCTGTGAGAAGGAGCAAAGCAGCCCTGACCCCAGAGAGCCGGCCAGGGGCTCACGGCTGGGCCTGGGGGTTCTCCTGCGGGACATAAACAATTTCAGAGCATCAACATCCAGAAAAAAACAGGACCGCTCCATAATTACGTCTGAACACAGACAGAATGTGAACATGATCTAAACCACAAAAATGACCAAATAACCCTCTCTCCTGGCTAATATGAATGGCTGCTGCTTCTTTACCAAACACAGACAGCTTTAGCCTTACTCAGTCTTCCCTCCTCCTAGAGAAGATTTGTTGTGATACCCAGTCAGACTTGTCTCTGCTTCCTGACAGCACCCACAAGGGAGCAAAGCCCCACTTCCTTAAACCCTGCCCCAAATCCCTAACCCAAGCCCAAAGCCTATAACGCGTCCTTTCTAAGACCCTCCTACCGAGACGCCCCTGGGTCGGCGAGGTGTGCCTCCTCTCCTGCAGTGAGCGAGAAACCAACCCAACTCCGCTGTCCACAGGTGTGTTCCTGGTGGCCTTTGGCTAGAGGACAGTGACACCTTCAACCCAGGTAGGAATTCCACCTAAGAAATTAACATTCTTATGTGTAAGGATCATCCTTGCAGCCTAATGACAGCAAGACATCAGACACAATATAAATATCCCTCAACGGGGGGGTCGGTTGAATAAATTTGGATACCTGTCCACTCACCCGGAAAGGTATATGGCCTTTCAAAATGAAGATGAAGATCCCTATTTATTGATATAAAGGTTTACCGTAACCTGATAATCACATTCCAGTGTTAAGTGAAGAAAGTTTACCCCGTAGTAGCAGGGTGGCATCATGTAACTCTAAACACAACTGTTTTTATAAACAAGGAAGAAGGAAAGAAAGATTTCCTATACTGAGATGTATAGAGACACAGATTTTAACAGTTATCATCTCTTGTTTTGGAGATTATGGATGAGGTGTTTTTTTCCTTACTGGCATCCTAATACTTTCGTGATGGACGTGTTTTAGTTCAGTGGTTAAGAAACCTGAGAGCGCTCCGTTGACAGAAGCTGTGCTGGGCTGAGAATGCCACCAGGCGAGAAGTGGGTGAGGGCAGGGGCAGGGTCTGTGTAGACAGCGAGCACCTGGGTGGTGGCTCAGCTGGGCCCAGGTGGCAGGTGTGTCCGGGAGGCTGGGCCAAGCTGGGGTGGCTGGGCAGTGGGAGGTGGCAGTGCCTGCCCTGGCTCAGGATCCCTGTCAAATGAGGGTGACAACGGGACCAGGGACTGGGCTTTTCTCCCAGAGAAGCAGGCTTGGCTGGATGGAACCCAAGAGCACAAGCAGACACGAAACAAACCAGCTCACAAAGCCTGAAGCGTGCTGCCCGTCCCCACGGAGTGGGCTGCATGCTCCAGAGGACGCCGGCTTCCTCTTGCCCTCAGTGCTGCCTGGGGTGGCTGAGCTGCCACCACCTTGTGAGTCACAGAAGAGACCCCTCCCCACCCCACCTTGTCCTTGCACAGCTGCAGCTGCCCAGGGCCTGCCCAGGTGGGGCGGGGGTGGTCCAACCATAAGGAGAGCACCCAGAGCCCTGTGCCTGGGGCCAAAGAGGGCGGTCGAGCCCAGGGCCATCAGGGGCTCAGGTCTGCTTTCCATGCATGGAACACCCACCACACCTCCCACTGCACATAGTGTGGCCCCAAGAGACAGGCCCACAGCCTGACCCCGGAACCTGAGAACGGAACTGAATTTGCAAATAGGGTCTTAGCAGATGCTCTGAGGTTGATGATCTCTGGGTAAGATCATCCTGGATTTGGGGGGTGGGTCCTTAAGTCCAATGACTGGGGTCCTCCAAAAGAAAAAAGAGGGAGATTTGACACAGGGATGTAGAGAAGGCCATATGCAGGCAGGCACGGAGCTGGGAGGGACGAAGCCCCGAGCTAGGGGCTGCCCGGGGCTGTGGCAGCCACCAGGAAGGCACAAGGGGGCCCAGAAGACGCTCCCTCAGCTCCTCAGGGTGGAACCGAGCTTGCTGACACCTCGAGTTTGAGAGAACTGGGAGAGAAGACGTCCCTGTCGTTAAAAGGTGCCGTGTTTGTGGGATTTGTTATGGCAGCCCTAGGGAACAGTAATCTCCCCAAGCCCACCCCTCACTGCCCCTTAACCCCCTTTCAACCGTGGTCCCTGAGCAACTCAGGAGCAATTAAGGAACACTAATGGCTGAGCCTTTGCCAGCTCAATCTCCACAGTGGCTGATCTGCCTTCTCTCCCGGATCGTTGCCTGCCCCTTCCTAATCCTTTAGAGGGGAACCAACAACGTTTCAGGGTTGGTTGTCACATGTGAAGGGACTGAGGAAGGATGGCAACCTGCTACTTCCTGGAGCCAATAAAGGGAACTAAATTCCCCCCCTCAAAGTCAAAGAAGCTTTGTAAAAACAAAATCCAAGCTAATTCAATTCAAGCACTTAATTATTTAAGTAGCAAGTCAATATTTTTCATTGGCTTCATTTTACAGACCCAGCCACAATAACGAGAGAAATGCTATTTTAAATCTAGGGACAAAGAAATGAACCCAGACAGAGAAGAGCTAAAGCCAAATCTGATATTATTTAGCAAAGGCGAGAAAAGACTCAACCCTTTCCAGAAAATAAAACAAAGCCATACTTATTGCCAAGATCCAAAGAAAAAAATTTATTTACAATAGAATTATATTTGGAACATGCATTTTCTTTTTTTTTTTCCTTTTTTTTTTTTTTTAACAAATCAGCAAATGCAGATCAAGTTTACACTCCTTAAGGCAAGAGTCCCTGTGCAAGCTGTACATGTTCATTTTAAATCCAAAAGCTGCTCACCCTGGGAACTCAGGTACAAAGGGCAAGGCCAAGGTCAGCGATGTGTCTTTTATTAGAGAATCAGACAATCTCCCTGATACAGGAACTCTGAGGTCAACTTGCTATGAATTATACTAGGAAAATGCAAACCAATAGCAAGAAATTCTGATAGTCTCTTAGTACTGCATACAATCAAATCAACTTTATTTAGAAAGGAAATACAGTAGTGCATACGAAAAAGTGAAAAAAGAACCTGTCCACAGAACCGCAAGGACAGCAGTGTGCCGATGGTCAGATTGCAGGTGACGGTCAAGTCCGGACGTTTGGTTCAAAGTTAGCTTTTCCCCATCTTGGCAATCAGTTCATCACAGATCTTGGTGAGTTCTTCTATCTCTTTATTCTGGAAGCAAGGTCAAGAGAGAGGTTGCTGGGGTTTGCAATTAATCCAAACAGTATGTTCACTGTGACAGCTCCCTTGGGGATGGGATCCCCCAATCTCTCAGTGCCCCCCAAATGATTGAAAGCACCAGGAGAAATGACTGCAAACAACCTGGGTGTCCATCCCGGCTCTCGTTGCATCATCGTGGTCAAGCTGTAAACCTCTTTGCACCTCAGTTTCCTTAGCTCTAAGATGTAGATGCAAACATCGTCTCAGAACTAAACGAGGTGAGAAAGGTGAAGTTCCCCAGCACAGCGACCAGCACCCAGTAGGGGCTTAACCAGTATTAATTCCCTCCCCTTTATTTGCCTGGGAAGATTGTGGACACAAAAGGATGATCTGGGGTGAGCTGTGTGGGGGCTTCTTTGAGGAACGCCAAAAAGAGGGTTGGTAAGCCATGCTACTTGGTTGGAGATTAGCAGCATTCTCTTAGACGCTCTGGAGGGAGGCTGGAGGCACCTTGGGGCTGCTGAGTTAGGCAGTGTCGTGGAGACCAGGGTGGTGGGGAGAGATAGGGGCAGAGGCTCCAGGCCTCCAGGGGTTTCCCACACAGCTACCTTGCCCATCCTCTGATGTTTGCCTAGCACAGTAGATCCTCCAACACTTCCCATTCTCTAAGAAAGGGAATCCACTGGGTCGAATCCTCCCTGGGCTGGAGGCCGAGCCCTGTGCTGCCAGGACAGCGAGTCAGCCCCAGGCCCACCTGCTCTCTTCTGGTCTGATCTGGTTCAACAGCCTACTCCATCTCCAATGGGCAAGATCTTTCCAGTATCTGGGGCGACATTTTGCAGCCAGCTCCTCCTCAAGGTGCCTGTGGAATGTGAATCTTACAGCCACACCCTGGGGGCTATACTGAGAACCCACCTCACAGAGTGGATCCTCCTGTGACATGTTCCAGCCCGGAGCAACCTCCCCTGCATTCCTGTGTCCCTGGTGTCACTAATCGCTGAGCCAGTGCTTGAGAAGAATCAGCCCCAAGTGGTGGAGGGAAACTTAGCCCTCACCTGCAGGGCCGGGAGGGAGACAGCCTGGGACTTTACTGGGGCCTGCCATGGGTCTGGGGGTTAACAATTCCAAGGGCCCCTGGGATGCCTGTTGGAGGACGGGATGGGGCCTGAAATGGGATGAGGCAGCTGCTACTCATGGCTCACTGTTCACCTTTCTGGAATGCCCACCATGTGCTGGTCCCTGAGCTAAACACACCCAGGCACGATGGGCTTTCTCTGTTCTCAAAACAGTCCCTTAAAGATTGTTAAAACTTTAAAGCCCCTTTGAAGACACTTTAAAGCTCCAATTTTCAGTGAGGAAACTGAGGCTCAGAAAGGTTAAGCACTGTACTTAAGGTCACACAGCAAGAAACACAAGGCAAGCCTGGAACGCAAATTCACGTCGAACTGACTCACATACACTTTGCTATCATACTTATTAAAATTAACGATCAGCAACTGATGGCTGAGAGAGGCACCAGTCAACCCGGGAGCCGTCGATTCCTGGGGGTTCTCCAAGCTCCAACCTCGCACCATCAACCACCAGAAAGCAAACCACCCCACCCCAGAGCTCAGCTCACTGTGCAGAAGCCTTAAAAAGCCCTGACTCAGAAAAATGCCCAACGTCTTCATACAAGAACTGCACGGGTGAATCGTGTTTCAGAGTCCCTTTAAAACAGAAACTTGTCCCCTGCATCACTTAGGGTCCTTTGAAGAAGAACTTGTGTGGTTAACTCATTACTTTTGAGATTTAGTGTCAGATAAAACTTTGTGCTTGCAGATACATTTTATCTTTTCTGTTATCCAAGATTGTGTGACCTGACTTGTTTTCCTCCTGGTTGCAAAGCTTGTTAGAAAACTGAGCACCACCTTTGTTTTCAACTGTAATAGTCTGGACAGGTCAGGTGCCTTGAAAACATTCCCTCCTGATTCCTGACTTACCTTTATTGTCTTATCTAACTCTTTGAAGCAATCTCAAACAAACAATCTCAAACAAACATGTTGCTCCATGTCTCACCTGGAAACACGTAATTCCCTTTATAAGTGGGAAGTGTGGTCTTCATGTTAATGGGATGTTCTATTTTTTGAGAGGAACTAGATAGCTAGACAGATGTTATTATATATATGGTATACATGGATTATCAATATTGAAAGAATAAAAAAACACACACCAAGAACTAAAACTGGTGATGCTCAATGAATATTGGTTGAATGAACAAATGTTTGCATTTGGCGGTTCTGATGGCATTGCTCGTCTTTGCGGTTATTATTGAAATAATTATCGGAAACCAGAAAATACAGGTGGCTGAACATACTTGACAAGGTCAAAGCCCTTTCTTTTCAAAGTGCAATTACTGCTATTAACCTGTCTGGTAGCAACTTGTCTTTTTATCCTAATCGAAAAAGGTAAAGCATGAAAGTAGTAATCTGGTAATGGGAGTTTTCTGGTTGCTTGAATTCTGGACAAACAGGAACCTACTCTAAAATTCAACATCAAGTGCAGGCTGACTTACTATTAGACCCGGACCTCGGAGAAATTCAGAGACTAATAGAACCCTCTCCTTTTCAAGGCTACAGGGAAGCTTTAAGACCGTCTGGTTCCATCCTCAGACATCACAAATCTAGAGGCTGAGAAGTGTGAGCCTTGCCAGGGCCACATGAGCTGAGGTGAAGACCTGGGGTTCTTTTCCCCACGTCATCCAGGTACAGTGGAAACTGGGGTCGGCTCGCTGCAGAAACCCCTACTGTGTGCCCAGCTCCCACTCCGGACCACGGCCAGCCATGCTGGACCTGGCTGGCTACAGCCCAGGAAGACAGCCAATCTGGGCTGCCCTGAGGGTCAGCGGGCTTCTGGGAGACACACTGGACACCTGCTGTTCATTGGCCTATGAAGGACCCCCCTCCACTCCCAGTGAAGGCCAGAAGCACACAAGCGCTGCCAGCCCAGGCCACAGGGCAATCTGATGGCCTCCAGGGGGCAATATGACTCAGTGTAGAAAGGAATGAAAAATGGCGATAAACACACATGAAGGCAGCAATTCCAGGAGGTACAGAAAAGAGGCCCTTCTCGGGGCGGGCGTTAAAATGGATCTTTACGCAGGAGAGCAAGGATAAGCCCATGAAGCGTGAATACGTTGAGCTGGTCCTGGCGGGGAGCAGCCGTAGGTGCCAGGAAGCCTGGCCTTGCTCCCCATCAGTTTGTCTGACCCAGCCGCTTGCCCGAAGCACGCCCACCCTCCGCTGTTACCTTCTGCTCCAGCGTCCTTTCCAGAGCGTCCACACGCAGCTGCTCCTTCCGCAGGCTGGCCTGGTAGGCGGCCTGCTCCTGCTGGGCCTTGCCTCGGACCTGGGCGATCTCGGCGTTGGCCCTGCAGGAAAGGGGACTCAGGGACTGCTGCCCTTTGCTGGGGAGCTGGGAGCCCAGGAGAGCCCACCCTGGCCCCTGTTCCCATGATGCCGAGGTGCTCTGAGCAGGCATCTTAGAAATAACCTGCATCCTTATCAAAATGAATGTCAGCAGACAGAGCACCCGATCACGAACTGTTCTGAACAAATGCACGTGGTTTGTGCGCCCTCTCCGAGCCCACTGGGGACGCCCCAGCCCCTCGTAGGTGCGCCTCACCTGTCCAGCTTCTCCTCTGCATGCACCTTCAGGGCCTGGTACCTCTGCTCCTCCTTCTTCACCCGGGACAGGTACTCCTGTGCACACTTCTTCAGCACCTCTTCATTCTGACACGGCAGAGCACAGGGGTCGAGCCCTCAGGAAGAGACACCAGGAGTGCTGGGAGCCCCGAGATATAACCCCCGGCAGGCAAGTCCGACTCGGGAATTCCTGTTCAGGCTGCCTCCAGGAAACATCCTCTGGGGCTCCACAGGGTCTCCCCCAACCCCGGCCCACCCACCGGCACACCCAGCCTCCACAGATGCCCCAGACAAAATGCACCTTGCGGAAGCCCTCCAGGACCTCTTTCATCTTCTCGTATCTCCTGAAGAGGTCGGCCAGGGATTTCTCCACGGAGTTCAGGTCGGCCAGGGCTTGCTCCTTCTCCAGGACCAGCTGCTGGACCGTGTGGTGGGAGACGGACTTCTCCCTCTGCTCGTCCTCTGGCAGGGCAGAAGGAGGAGCAGACGGCTGAGCCCACGGACCAGGGGCAAGGGCTCAGGGGCCAGCAGGAGGCCTCGAAGGCCACGCGGGCTCATGGGGGTGGGGAGGGGGTGGGGTTCCTGGGACCCCAGCTTTTCTTTAGGTGGACCCACTCTCCAGAGGCCACCTGGGCTGTTTCTAAAGTGAGGAACAAACCACAGCCCTAGCACCCCAGACCTGGACCTGTGCAGTATCACACGGGGAGGACATTAGCCATTTAATGTGATCAATGTGGCCCCGGAAGAACCCACTTTAGAGACCTCAGTGATTCTATCTGCTTGCTGACAATACACGGATAGATTAATAAGGTAACAAAAAAATCACTACTGAATCTTGTGTTGGGCGAAATTAAAAGGAGCTGTCATCTGGGCTGTGAGGGGTGGGTCTTCCTGGGTATTACTGAAATAAAGAGATAGTCATTGGAAAAGGAAAAGATGTTGCCTCATCCAACAAACATCCCAGAAACCCAGAGATGTCGTGACCGTGTCCCCCGAATTCCATTTCACAGAGACTGGCTGGCAGCCTTTGAAACAGCGAGCACTTGGACATCAGGAAAAACAAAGCTATTCAGGGCCTAATTGGGACGTGGGCTTCTCAGTGACGGACGTTCTGGCCCAGTGCAAAGCAGCTGCGTCAGGCTGAAGGAGCTGCTCTGTCCCCTCTCTCCCACCTCTCTGGGCTTCGAACATCCCAAGCTAACAGTCCACCTTACACGTCTTGAAAAGCCTTTCCGTATTTATGGGAGAGGCCCCCTCTGACCACAAGACAGAAACCTGCCCCTCGCCGCAGGCCCTCCTGTCCTGCCTGTGGATCCATCCCTGACCCGGGTAGACGAGGAAGAGGGGAATCCTGAGCTCTGATCTGTCCGGTGACGGTAGAGAGTGGGGAAAGGAGAAGCCCCGGTGCAGTGCTCCTGGGGGAAGGGGTTCGGTGAAGGCGGACTTGCCCCTCTGTTAGTCCCTGGTCCCTTGGGAGGGGGGCTGCAGGCTGCAGGACGCCCCTTCGGAGGGGCAGCCCAGGCTCACTGGGTGCTGTGCTCCCCCTACCCGAAGCCCCGAGTGCAGCACCCAGCAGCCAGACCGAGCTTCCTAAAATACAAAGGTCCCTTTGCTTCTGCACAGAGCCCTGCAATGGCCTCCCCTTGTTCCTGGAATCAAATCCAGGCTCCTTCCCCCACACGCTCTGCTCGGCCTGCCCCTGCCATCTCCATTCTTTCCCTGCCCACCAGCTCCAGCCACAGCGGCCTCCCCGACGCCCCACGGGGCCCTGCTCCCACCCAGCCCTTTCCGTGTCTCCACTCGCTCGCTCAGGCCCCTGGCCCCACATCACCTCTGCAGAGGGGCCTTCCCTAGCACCTGCGGGAAACTCTTCCTCTCCAGTCCTGATGCCTTTATCTTTCTCTTCACAACATTGCCACCCCTTGTCATTATTGTGTGTGTGTGGGGGGGGGTGTTGCCGATCTCCCCTGTGATGGCACACTCTGCGTGGGCAGGGACTGAGTCTGTTTTTCCCACTGCTGTATCCCAGAGCCGAGGACAGTGCACATGGGAAACCCTCAACGCTGATCTGTGGAACGAACGAATCAGGGAAGCCTCACAGCAACGCAGGGTAGGCTTTCTTATCCCCATTTCACAGATGGCAAAACGGAGGGTTTAAGAAGCTAACTGACTTGTTCACGGCCTCACAAGGGAATGCAGAGCCAGAACTCAAAGCCCTTGCCCATAACCACCTCTCTACATGACCCTCTAACAGTGGGGAGATTTTGCTTTCTTTCCTTTCCCTTACATTCCCGATAGATCAGCATCTTGCCGTCTCCTGGTTAGGCACGGTCTTTTCCTCGGTAGGGCCTGAGGGCTGAGCAGTGCGCAGAGCAGGGAACCCTCTGGGCTTTAACTCCAGCTCTGCCATAAACTTGCTGGCAAGTCCTGACCTCTTCAAGTCCCAGCGTCTCATTCCCAAAAGGAAGGGAGCGGCCTAGGGGGTTGGTTCCCACGGTGAGCTAGAGCCTGAGTCCGAGTCTACTGCAGGGCTTTTAACACTGATGAGTGCACCCACCCAGCAGTGCTTTGGGGGCTTTTAACACCAATTCGTGGGCCTGAGAACTTGCATCTGTAACAAGTTCCCCACGGATGCAGCTGCTGGAGGTCCAGGGATCACACTTTGAGAACCACTGGCTAGAAGACACCTGGTGTCCCCTGCCCCTGTGACCTCGTGATTCCCAGAGCTCTCGCCAGCTGTGGCCCCAGAGCCGCCCAGGGCTCCAATCTGACCTCCAGCACCACCCAGCTGTGTGAACGCTCGCAGATTATTGAACCTCTGCGCGTCTCAGCTTCCTCCCCTGAAACGGGATAACTCGTTGCCTCCTGCACTGTCAGGAAGATGAAATGAGAGTATGCATCTAAAGCCCTCAAAACTCAGTGAGAACCCAGTGACTGTCCCTCATGCAACCCCACAGCTGCTGCCCTGAACAGCGGGACAGTGCACTGCGCGACTCACGGGCGGGAAGGTTTTTTCTCTACAGTGAAAATAGAACCGCCAGCGATCTGCTTGCAACATCTAGACTCCTAAAGGAAAGGGCATTTCAAAGTTTCACCGGTAACCAAACGCTGATTTTTATTCTTTGAATTTTAGTTGCCTCCTTAGTTCCCAGAGCTGGGTACAACGTACGTTCTGGGCTTATTTGAGGTCATGGGTACCCCCACTCTGCTGGTAATGGACCATTTCTCAAATGGAAGCCAGCATGATTTCCGGGATCAGAGATTTGCCTACGTCAAATTTTCTTTCCTCCCCACCTAACCCTTTTAAAAATAGAATTTCCCAGTTCCCAGGAGACTGAGGAGGCGAGACTTTGTCACAAATCTTTTTGTAAATTACAAATGCAGTTAAGTTCCTTGAATCAGGAAATCAGCCTTAAACCAAGGAAGCTCTAGATTCAACAATAAACCAATACCCCTGACGGTTTTTCTGGTCTGTTCCGGCTAAATATTATTAAACTCTGTGGGTGATGCAGCAAATGCACAAAAGCAAAAATAACAAAAATAAAAATAAAACACAAACAAGGGTTACAATAGGCAGGTGTCAAATTAGGTGAAAAGCGTTTACTTACCAGGCTTGCCTGTTTGATTTGCAAGCAAAGAGCAAGAAGCAACAGAAAATGGAAGCAAAACAGATAATCAGGGCAGTTGTTAGGAAAGCAGAAAAAAAATCAATTGCAACAACCCAGAATGCTGAAAGCACAGAAGTCTCTTTTTATTCTGAATAGTCAATATTTGAGCTTAATATAACACATTCTCTTTTAAAGTACCTTTGGTGAGAATGGACAATGACGGCAGGACGGAACGTCACGCAGGCACGGGCCCTTTGTGAAAGCTACATGGAAGCCACAGAGCTGGTGGGAGCCAGGGGGAGCTAACACGGGGTGTGTGTGTGTGTGTGTGTGTGTGTACACTGGTTTGAATTTCAGTACCCAACCCTGGTCCTCACTGTGCCAAGCTCTCTGGGCCTGAGTTTCCCCTCCCCTTCTTCCACCAGGTCTGCTAGTTAGGTGAGTAAAAAAGGAAGAAAAATGCAGAGGGCAGATGAGCCCAGTTGTGCTTCCACTGTGGAGGGATTCAAACCACCCAAGTGACAGTGATGCCTCCATCCAGACGACCTTGTACAAGGACATGAGGCCCTGGCAAGCTTGGGTGGTCCTGGGCAGTGACCTCACTGGTGCCGGATGTGGGCCAAGCCCAGATGAGCCCCATTTCTGATGAGAGCGCTCTGGGAAAGGAGGGAAGGAAGAGGCTGGGGAACAGGGATGGACGCAGTGAGACAGTGCCCCGAGTGGCAGTGCTAGGGACACCGGAAGGACCTCACAGAGCCACCCAGAGAGAAACTGAAACACCCGAGGGCAGGAAGATGCTCAAAAGGGGCGAGTTCACAGCTCTGGAAGAGAGGGGGCCCCTCAGGCCAAACACGCCAGGTCTCCTGGGGCAGAGCGAGGAGGCAGGGGGAGATTGGGGGCAGAGGGAAGGGGTGGGCACGTGTGGCCGTAATTCCTGGAGTCTGGAAGACAGATGGCCTTCTTGGAAGTGCTTAGCTGGATTCACATCCCACCCACTCCTCAGAACGTCTAGGATGGGAGACGTTTGACCCACTCTCACCTGCCCATGTTCTGGGAGGAAAATAACAGGGTCGCGCCATCTTTCTTTCACCCCAAGGACAGACCGCTTAGGCCAAGTGGAGAGATTCTCACTCTTAGGCTTCAAGAGAGAATGTCTGCTTCTATCACACTTTTCAGCCAAACAATAAAAGACGGCTCTGGGCAGCCTTCCCTCAGGAGCAAAAGTACACACCCACTTATCCCCATTGCAACATCTGCCTGCATGTCATCCCTAAGAGCAAAAACAGAAATGCTTGACCCTAGGATGCAGACGGATGTTTCCAGGTGAGCATGGCAGGGCTAACCGATGTTTTCACATCCAAGACTCCAGGGCAACAAAAGGTTTAGCTCAATTTGCCAGACACCGTGTATGAGAAGACGTAAATCCTACATACCACAGACTATGATCTGCATTTTTAATTCAAAGAGATTTAAAAAAATCTCATCCATATGTATTCATGAATCCTTATGCCAACACGATAGAGAAATTTCCTTTTCATAGAAATGTGTCATCAGGCTAAGCCTCAGAAACGCCTAACTGACCTCCTCCATAGGTTCTGGGTGACACAGACCCTTTATTATAATAAATCAAAATTAAAGCTCCTTTGAATGGAAAGCACTCAATTGTTGGCCCCTTCATAGCTCCCAGGGTTGCTGTTACAGTCATCTTGGGACGAAATAGAGGTGTGATGTGTTTCATGAATTCAAAGTGTTGGGGAGAGAGAGGTCATTTGCTGGTACGGTGTTAAGCTTGGACATGCAAACTGTGGTTGGCAGTGAGCTGGAGTTTTTACTCCAAATTTTCTTAGAAGAAAAAGATTTTAAGAAAACTGATATTGTGGATCCAAGCAAATAAGTAAATAAATAAACAAACAAGCAAGCAAGCAATCAAACCAACAACCAAATTTTCCCTGAACCCTAGAGACATAATGTCATCTTCTGAATAGGTCTGCTAGTGTAAAAACTTGGACTTGGGACTTCTGCAAGAGCATGTTGCATTATTTTCTTAAAAAAAGAAAGGAAAAAAAGGTTCAGGCGTGCCTAACTTGTAAGCGAGGTCTTTGCTTGCAGGCCCAAGCAGATGTGTCAGGACTGGCTGCGAGGGAGGTGTGTTAAGGTGGATTCTGAGGCAGTGTGCAAACTCACTCAGTGTCTGCCACTGGCAGAAGTAAGGGTGGAGGCAGCTGGGTGGACACCTGTCTGGCCGTCTTTGCCCTGGACCCTTGGGTAAAGGCTGCTTCGGCATGAGCAGGGTGTTATGTCACTTGAGATGAGGATTTAGGGTTTTGATTCCTACTCTCTTCCATGAACAGAAAAATCCCCCAAACGTCCCAGGACCCCCCGAATCTCTCTCCCCACGAGATGACTGCTCTTGGCCATGTCAAAAGGTGACCATCCCACAGGCGCGAATGATGCTGAGGGCACTTCCGGGGGTGATGCCAGGAGGCCTCCGTCCCCAGGCTCTCTGCCTTGGAGCAGAGCCACAGTCTGAGATGCTTGGGTCCGTTCCTGAAGGACTTCAAGCTCCAAAGGGAGCCCCAGGAGGAACTCGTTCTGAGCCTCTGATCCTCCAACCCCAGCCCTGCAGCCTAGGAACCTCAGGCAGGCCTGAGCCCCGCGAGCCGGGACACCCACCTATCATCTGTGCGATGGTCTTCTCATACTCGGCCACTATTTTCCTGAAAGAGAAGGGAAAACAGGTTGGAACCAAGACAACAGAGCTGCGTCGATCTCAGCCAGACAGGATCAGCCCGACCTGTGTACACCAGACGAGTCTTATCTGTCGTGGTGGGGCTTGCGCTTTTGGGGTCACCTGCAACCTCAGCCCTCTCCTCACAGACATGAACAGGTTCATTTTCCCAGTGCACGTTTCCAAACACACCACCGCCCTGTGCAAAACCTTCAATGTCCCCAAAGTCCACAGAGAAAAACAAATTAAAGCTAAACCTCCAGTCTGACAATCTGGGCCCGATCTCCCATGTTACTTTCCCCCTATGCATTTCATGAACAAATGATTTCTTGTTTGCTCTGGGCTTTGTCACCTCCATGCCTGTGCTCATGCTGTTCACTTCCCCTCTCTATTTCCACCTGTCATAGTCTATCTGTTGGTAAAGGGCCTATTCAAACGCTACCTCCTCCAGGAAGTCTTCCCTGATTTCTCTTTGGAATGTCACAGCACTTTACCCACGTCCCCTTCTCCCAAAGCATCTCATATACCTGGCAATGTAGAGCCTGAATCTTACTTCTTCTATTAGAGTGGGAGTTCCTCAAGGCTCAGAGGAGATGTTTGTTGTCAGGAGGTGGTGGGGGGAGGGAGGGTATAGGCCTGGATTTGCAGCTCTAGGGTGGCCTCAATAAATAGCTGCACAAAAGCAGTAGAGCTCCTGCTTTCATGACTGCCTCACAGCTGCCCCCAGGTGAAAGGACCCAGGGTGAGGAAACCCCTCCCTCCAAAGTCAACCCTCTGGAAGGAACAAGCTCCAAGAGACTCAGAAGTTTCATCTAAGTTATCCAATAATTATTTCCTACAAAGGAACCAAGGCTGCTAACAACCAGCAGATCAGGACCCAGATTACAAAAGGCCTCGGAGATTCTGGGGTCAGGAGAACTGGGCCCTAGCGTACCCCGCTTCAGCTAGCTATGCAACTCTGGACAGGTTGTTTACCAGTGCTCAGCCAGGACACTTTAATCAGGTTCGGGGGGGAGGGATTCAATGAGGGTAAAAGGGATAAGGAAAGCAGAACGTGTTCTGCAAAGTCCGAAGGCCTCGTGGGTGCTGGGAGTCCATCCCTGGCTTCCGGACCTTGGTTGCAAGGACAGTGCATTGTCCTGGGGCAGACCCACGACCAGCACGGCAACCCCGACACGAGCGCACTTGGGTTCTTTCTGAATCTACCAGAAGCGCTGCCTGGTTTCTGTGATAAACAACACCTCCTTGCATCCTAGAACCACAAAATGGTGCCAGATCTTTGGAGGACTGCCCCGACTCCACCACTGAAGACCAAGAGGCTGGGCCCAGGGCAGGGAAGGAAGGGTCTGTCCTTTCATAAGTAGTGGGAGACAGTAACCCAGTACTGTTTCAGCTTTACTGTGTTTTCATCTGGTCCTTGCAAGGCCCCTGAGAGGCAGTGACCTCGCCCCCCTGCTCACTGATGGGTCACTGGGGCATTGGGTGATGCAGGAACTTCTCCAGGATCCCAGGGCCACAAAGCGGCATAGCTAAGATGCCAGCAGCTACTGGACTCTGGAGCCTTGGAGCAGCTCGAGGTGCTACTGTTTACCCCCATTTTACAGATGAGGAAATCAGGCACGGGGGTAAGTAACAGGCCTGAAGTGGCAAAGAGCTGGCATTTGGACCATCACACAGCAGCCCTGCTGGACCAGCAGTGGCACCCTGAAACCCTTCTGCCCCAGCACTCTCCGGAGCCCCACTTCTCCCCGGAGACAGAAGCAATCAGAGACAGAACTTCGGTCTTCTCAGCATGCCTGGTTTCATTTCCAGTGCAGGTTAAAAAACAACAACAACAAAACCCTACAGCCACCTCAATACCCTCTCCAAAAAAAAAAAAAAAAAAAAAAAAAAAGAAATAAAGGAGATTAAAAAATAAAGCAACCATAAGACCTCGTCTGTGTGTGAGATATAGCACACTAAGGTTAGCCTTCAGAAGCTGTGACCCTGTCACAAAGCATCAGCAGAAAAAAGGAATCTAACAGGAGAATTTTCAGAAAGATACTACTGTCACCTAGAAAAGAGGGGCTATAAATATCAAGTAATTTGCTTGCTACTTAAAACAGTAGATACCAGGAATGCAGCTGATTTTGATAATAAATTAATACCTGCCATTGCAATTTAGTGCACTAAAATGTATTAATTCTTCAACGAATTTTTAAAAATTCATTCATTCCCTAAAAAAAAAGAAAAACATTTCCTCAGTCCCAAACTCTGTTATTTAAAAATGAAGCAGCCTATGATGGCTTTTTAACATTGTAGAAGATCTTCTGTCTTGCTGGAATGGCTATGTCCTAAGCCGTGCCTTCTCATACAATTGGAAAATCCATGCATCATTTCAGCTTGTGCAGAAGAAAGGCAAGTGTGTAGGAGAACATTAACTGTGCTTCCCAGGAGCAGTTCTCAGAAAGGGGAGCCGCCAGAGCCCTGGATGGTGTTTATTCATCTGGGTGTTAGGGCAAAGGTCAGGCCAAAGTTGCTTTTAAAACACCATTTGCAATCGAGTTTTTAAAACTGCATCCCAAGGTTCCAGCTCCATAGACAGTTTCTAAATTTCTAGGAAGATGATGAGTGAGAAATGGGATGGATATTTAGGGGAAAACGGTCGTCAGAAGTGACAACTCAGGAGGCAGAGTGGAAAGAGCTTAGGTTTTAGAGCCAGAAAGGTGGATTCGAATTCAGGCTCTACCAATGAGAGGCTCCAGGACCTTGAGGAAGTCACGTCACCTCTCTGATCTTCAACTGTAAAATGGGGCTGATGATTTCTACTTGAGAGATGTGCAGAGAATGAAGAGTGTGTATCTACGGCTAAAATCACAACACTTGGCACATGGTGGGCATTTAATAAGCAGTGGTTATCATACTAAGTAGTACATGAAATTAAATGATTCAAATGAAAACCAGGGAATGACCTAAAAGCACATCCAGTGGGGCTAGTTAAATAAATTATGTTATATCCATAAAATGGGCCATTAAGCAACTGCTAAACATAATGAGGTAGATCTGTATAAAAATTTGTCCGGGATACACTGTTAAGTTAGAAAAGAGTGTAAATAATCTATATTGCATAACCTTGTTTATTTTTTGGGGGGGAAAGGAAGCTTATATATAGATACTACCACATTTTGGGATCAGAAATGCGAAATTCCTGGA